>NC_071113.1:22522000-22881000 GCF_024256425.1 Clarias gariepinus | reverse complement strand
TTGTTTGTAAACAGCTAAGATAACACTCATTAGAAGGTCTTTTCGATATCAAAATTGGTTTTGCAAATTGATCTGCATGTACTCATACGTGGACAAAATGTTCTCAATGGATCTCTAAATATATATACAGTACAGTATGTGTCTACAGCAGCATCTGTTGGAGTTGCAGCAACATTCTGCTTAGATTGCACTGTAATAAGTAACTGTTATAAGGTTGACATGGTAACCTGTGTGGCCTCTGCTGTCAGCATTAGCTTCACACTCCAGATGGAGATGAAGGCCCTCCAGGTGAAGACAGGTTAAAATGGCAGCCAGTGCCAGATCTCAGCATTAAATCAGCTCCATGCAGAGCGTCACTTTTTGTTCTCTGGAGCTCTAGGTAACCTGCAGGGTTTCTGATTGATTAACATGTAAAAGGAACAACAATGTTCCTCAGCTACAAAGATTTCTGACCCCAAGGGTACTGAGATAATTAAGCACCAGGCCTGTCACGATGATTACACAGTCACCTGAGCGTAGTCATTTGGGCTGAGCAGAAATATTTGAGGTGATTGTGGTTAATCATAATTCCACAGTAATATTTGTACTATGAAAAGATTACTTTGGCGTGTATTTGCTTTAATGTTGGATCATAGTCAGTGTTATTAAAACCCTGTGAAGATAACAGATTTTCTTATTGCAGAAACGTATAATAAATTCCACATGTTTTTATATAGTACACAGTAGGGGTGGGAATCACCAGGGACCACCAGATACAGTATTATCACAATTGGTGATGATTAAATTAGAAGGTTAGTCCAAACTTTTGACTGGTAGTGTATTTGTCCAGGATGGACTAATTCATTAAGCAAGCCATTTTGTAGTCACCCGGTGCTACAGGAAGCATCTTAATGTTCAGCTTTTGCCGTCCAGCCCGCCGCTAGGACTTCTCTTAGGCCTGTCAGTGCTGTAGAATGTGTGACATTAGACACAAACACACACACACACACACACATGCATGGCTTTCATTTCAGTTCAGCAACTCTCTGTATTCTGAAAAGAGCCAGATGTGCAAAGAAACGATTGGCGTTATGCAAGGAACACATTCCCCACGCCCATTTGTTTTTTTCCCCTTCAGCACTTGTGTATTGATATTTGCGTGTGTATAAAGTGAACTCATGAAAATAGAAAGTATTGACTGGATAGAGAGAAAATATTGAATTTTAGTAATATTGTGTCAGAGTGGGCATGTGGAAAGATAAATAAAGCTGGAAAAGCTTTAAAAACACTGTGTATATTTGTGTAATTAGACCTGTTTTTTATCGTTGTTGGCTTGGATAATGCCCCACATTACCTCTTTTTTTTTCATCCAATTTTCCATGATTGTAATATATTAAGCATATTATATCAAGGTTTTTAATGAGAATTTTTTGGAAAAAATGTTTGGAAAGCCTTTACTCTACTGTAAGTTGCATTAGGACTCGGTTTGCGTTATAGATTAATCTTATGACTTGTTACCGTAAGTCTCAATTAAAGTGATCTCACTTTGTTAGATTTATTTTTAGAAAAAAAACAACAATAACGTAAGACAATTTAACTTAAAAAACTTTCAAAATGTGAACTATTTTCTTAAAGGGTATATTTATTTCATGAAGAATGTGGGGAAACTTTTGCCAAGCAGAATACCATTGATTTTGATATTTAGAAAAAAGGAGAGTACTAACTAATAATGACTGCTAATACTCGTAGAGTGCCGCAAGAAACATGACTGTGATAGACAGACAGCTACCAGTGGAGTCATGTTAAATCAGCTGAACAAACATCTGCCTTCAGATAAGCTGACCGTTCCTGTGTGCATGTCAATTTACTGCTGCCAATCTAAATTTATCTCTGCGTCAAACACTATATATAGCAAACCAAAACAACCAGATCCATAAACTTTGTCTGAAATTACAGCAGGGCTGCATGTTAATGTTTAAAACGCTGTCCTAAAATGTGTAACACAAATTCATTTTTGAGATGATCAGTACTAAATGACTCACATTTCTACTTTTTTGTTTAATTTGATATGAGCTACTATACAGTGCATTAAAAAAAAAATAGGATATTGTAATACATGATTTTCTTTTAATAATTTTTTTAAAACTTTTGTATCAACTGCAAAAATAAAACAACTGTAAAAAAATGACACACACACATACACACATTAATTATGCATGAAGTTAAATATTTTAGGCTTTTTTTGCTTTCATTTCAATTATTATTGCTTATAGCTGCTGAAATAAATTCAGTATCTCACAATATTAGAATATTAATAGATCAATCAAGAAAGGATTTACAATACAGAAATGTCTGACTTTAAAAAGTATGTTTATTTATGCACTTAATACATGATCTATATATAAGAATGATTTATAATATTACTTTAAAAATTTTTTGTCAATATTATTTGATGTGACAGAATTTTTGAATCATATCACCTGTTGGAATGTTACACAATATAAAACAACTCACTTTAAATGATTATGCAGGAGAAACTGATTGTCACAGTTTTACAAGACCTTTGTTATTCAGCACATAATTATTTATATGGTCTACCAAAAGCCTGTGAAAAAAAAAATGCTGCATAATAACATGTCAGCAGTGAGACATATTCTGCATATACATAACACTAATAGGCTACGGTGACAAGAGCAGCACTTTAAAACCATTCAGAAATGTCCAAGTTTGTTCGCTTATGCACTTAATACTTGGTCAGGGCTCCTTCTGCACAAATTACTGCATCAATGCGGCATGGAATAGAGGCGATCAGCCTGTGGCACTGCTGAGGTGTTATTGAAGACCAGTGCTGTGTTCCGATCAGATAGTAGTTCCCTGCGAAGTGGACTCCACAGGGTATTCTGCCATCTTAAGTAGGATTCCGAATTATAGGGAAACTCGTAAGTTCAAAGGGAACCACAAATTTATATACATATACAGTAGAATTTGTTTTTGTCTTAATATGTAATCAATATTTTATTTCAGAAGTGTAAAATTTAAGTGCGCAGGCACTTATGAATGGTGTTTACATTGTAAAGGTAACAGGAAGGGAGTGATGTTTGTATTGGTCGCATTGTGTACCGAATAGAGGAAATTTGTCCAGGGAAGTTCCCTTAGCCTAAATTCACTGCACAGGGGGCACTGAGTCCACTTTAGAGTACACTGTGGAATGGAAAGCAGCACAGGTTGCTATGATAGCAGTCTGCAGCTCGTCTGTATTGTTGTGTCCAGTGCTTCGGGTATTCCTCTTCCTCAGGCGAGTTGGCTGGCAAATCAAGCACAGTAATATCGTGGTCAGCAAAACAGTTAGTGGTGGAATTTGGCACTGTGGTCAGATGCTAAGTCCTGCTGGAAAAGGAAATTGGCATCTCCATAAAGCTTGTCAGCAGATGGAAACATGGCATGCTGTAAAATCTTCTGGTAGATGGCTATTGATTTTGGGCTTGATAAAACACTGTGGACCAACACTAGCAGATGACACGACACCCCAAATCACAGACTGTGGAACTTTACACTGGACTTTAAGTAACTTGGACTCTGTGCCTCTCCACTCTTCCTCTAGACCTTGGGTTAGGGTTATACTGTACGAGTTATTTCCCAAAGAAATGCAAACTTGTCTTTAATCTGAAAAGAGGACTTTTGTCCACTGAGCAATTGTAAGATTATTTTTCTCCTTAGTTCAGGTAAGACACTTCTGATGCTATCACTGGTTCAGAAGTGACTTGGTACTAGGAGTGCAACAGTTTCCTGGAGCTCATTTCTTGAAGACTTCTGTGCGTTGTGGCTCTTGCTGCACTGACACCAGCCCCAGTTCACTCCTGGTGAAGCTGTCCCAAGCTGTATTAAATTGTCTTTGCTTGATCTATCTATCTACTGTATCTATACATACATACATACATACATACATACATACATACATACATATTATTTTTATGTGTCATTGTTGAATTATATCAACTGTTAAAATGTAACACAATATAAACCAAATTCACTTCGCATTACTATGCAGGAGAATCTGATTGCTACAGTTTTGCAAGATCTTTGTTATTCAGCACATCATTATGTATGCAGAGAGCCAAAAGCTTGTGGGGAAAAAATGCAACATACTCTAACACATAACAACAGTCAGTATTGAGACACAGTTACGAGTGTCAGTCTACATACAGAAACACTAATGGGGTACGTTGACAAGGGCAACCCTATTTTTATTTTTGTGTTACACATTTCTGTAAAACTGTATCTTAATACTGCCCCCTGGCCAAAAAACTAATGGTAAGCAGTAAAAACTCATTATTCAGTATGTACCTTGAGCCCACCCACACATTGAGCTAACCAAAAAAAATAAAATAAAATAAAATATTGAAGCTGGTTAAATTGGATGAATTTTATGAATAAAAGAATGCTATCTAAATAATACTTCTTTTTGGAAAATGAAAATAAAAACCATCAGATTTTTGTAAAGGCTGGGCACCATCACCAGGATGTACCCCGCTTTGTGTCCTAAGTCTCCTGGGATAGGCTTCAGGACCCCTGCGACCCTGAATACAGAATTATGCCATTTAGACGATGAGTGAGTGAGTGAGATTTTTGTAAAGACACACAAATGCCCCCCAAGACATTAACAAACCCAATAAACACCTAGAGAAAGTAAATAGTTTAGCATCAAGCTATTTAACCCCTAACTGGTAGTTTGTAGCTTCTCATTTCTTATACAGCAGAAGACATATCCTGTGGCCATGTCAAAGATGTTACTCTGTTTCAGAAGGGTCAAATTTTTGTCTTGCAAGAAAACAGCTAAGGAGATTGTTTAAACCACTAAACCTGGGTTAAGAATTGGAAATTATGAAATAATGCATTATTAAAACCTAGCCGGATAGTGGTGTACCATCATCTTTGAGGAAGAAATGTGGTCAGAAAAACTCCCTGAATAAGTATGGTGGGAGATCAATTTAAACGGTTAGTGAGATCAAGTTGTATTAAATAACAGTAGAGTTTATGGGATTGGGACTAAACAGCTGTGTAGCCTTAAGTAAACCACTTAACAGTGAGACTATTTAGAAAAAAAGCTTCAATTTTCTAGGGAGCATAAAGAATGGACTGTGAAGCATTGGAAAAAAAATGTGAGTTCAGATTTATCCTATATTACTCTCCCATTATCAAAATAAGATCCTGAAGGGAAATTATGTGTTAATGTGACTTGGGATGGAAATAAATGTTGGGACATTGCATAAGCTTATCAAAACAATCCATCACAGGGCATATTATTAACCTATGAAATGGATTGTCAAAGGTTTATAGCAAATTTCTCATTCTGATCAAAAATTCATTCAGACTGGGGAAGATCAGATCAGACTTTTCTGACTGAGGTGTTTACATGATGCATTTTCTTCCAATTAGACGAGCATTCAAATTATCAGTGGAATATTACGGCCCATGTAAACACACCTTCATAAAATGCATCATGGGGAATTTTCTTATTTGTGCTGCAGCTTCAGTTCTTGACGAGGGAAAGTGAGCATGCACTAGTCTATTGGTATATGGTACAAAAGATAGAAAGTTGTTACATTGACTTTTTGTAGGTTTGAGACCACATTTTATTCTTAATGATTCTAAATTCCTTGTAATTTTGAATCTAAGAACTCATAGATTTTTTTTACAATTCAATTTTAATTTTTTTTATTGTCCAGTTCAATAATAACCTTTAAGTCTTTAAAATAAGGCAAATGTTAGTATTACTTATACCTTTTTATCTGATTGATGCTGAGAGAATCTTTGAACGACTAAGTTGTCAGTTTTATGCATTTATATGTATATTAAGCTTTTTCTTTACATTCTAAACTTTAACTGCATTGCTGAATTTGATTTTCAGCTTGGCCTTCTTTGCTTTTTGTCTATGCCTAAGGAGATACATGGACAGATGGAAATCGCCCTTTTTTTTTTTTTCAAAAAAATGAAAAGAACTGATAAATTACATACTTTATTACAAAAACAGTTGGCACTAGGTTTTTGAAATATACATTGAATAACAAAATTTATTTTGTCTAGTAGCACAGACTGGATTTTTTTTTTAACATTTACAGTAATACAATCCTGATTATAGACATGTTTTATAATAGTCTCTTATCGTTTAAAAATAAATCACGCCAGTAGATAAGGTTCAATTCAGCATTGTGCAATACAGTAATAGCTGGTCTCGCACAGACAGTAAGAAAAGAGGCCAGAGAAGTAGGAGTGGTGTGCGGGGGAAGGAAAGCATGGGGTGATGGCAGCGTGCCGGACAGGAAGAGGAGATGAACTTGGCAGGTGCAGCGGAGTTATTGGACAGAGGGACTGTGTCGACATGTAGAGGGATGAGAACCGCTAGCAAGGTGGAGCAGAGGAATGAGAAACTGTGTGTGTTTCAGGAACTGCTGAGAAAGTGACTTGCTTAAGAACTGATGTACTTTCATTTTGTAGAGTGTGCGCCTCAAGGTGCGGAAGAAGTTCAGCGAAGGAACCTGTGAATCAGTAATAAGGTCGAGCAGCATCACACCCTCGGCACCTACAAGTGTCTCTAATGATCGCGTCATTGACTGAACACACTCGGATGTGACCTGCCTGTCCGCATGCTGATGTGCCAACAGAGCATATACCAGGTAGTAGGAAGCAGGTCATCTCTTTATTTGCTAAATCATTTAGTGCATTATGTGTATTTTTTTTTCTTCTCGATTATGGCTAGGCATTGCTGCTATTTGAAAGACTATACACTGCTGCTGCTGCTTGTATGCTTGAACTCTGTCGCTGTCTGATGGAATTGGGCACAGCTCGGGCATTAAGTTGGTTCGGAAATATACTAGATTTGACACGGTCACATATGGGGACCGAAGTCGGTGTGTACGGCGTCTGTATGTGTGTTCGCGTGTATGTGTGTGATGCCTGTGTAAAACAAGAGACCATGTGGAGAAATCACCATACATTCATCCACAGTCTAACCTTTTCCTCCCTAATCCCAGCTGACATTTAGGACAAGCAGTTTTCTGTAAAAGCAGAAGAAAGAGACACACCATGTGCGAACTGTGTGTTTATTTGCTTACAAGAGAAAATGATTCAATTTAATAATGTGGTTTCATTGTTACACTTATTATGTTATGCTTAATATGAGTAATACACTTTGTTATGCTTAATATAGGTAAATTAATTAATTATACAAATGATTACAGTTAGAATCAGCCCATGGTCTGATGTGCAGGTAGTCATCACTGCATAATTGTAACATGACAATAAATAGTGTGCTATAGTATGAAAATTAGATTTTTTTTCTTCTCTGCAATACCCAGTCCAGTTTTTTCTGATAATAATGGACTGACCCAAATACCAGTGTGCTCTCTCAGTACATTTCCTCCCAATTAAACATGCGATGAGTATACTATACATAGACCCTAATATTCCACTAATAATCAGAATAACGGCTGAACGTAAAAATGCATCATGTAAACACCTCAGTACGAACAGTCTGACCTGATTCAGCCCGATCTGAATGGATTTTCATTGGAAAGAAGATGGGTGGTGGAAACCTTTTGATAGTTCATTTAAGTAGGTAAATATTAGCCAGGTAAGCACTTGATCCTTTCTCTCTTGTAGAAGTAAATATATTCTTTTTGCACGTTTGTCCCACTTGGGGTGAGCTTGGGGTAACATTAGGTGACATGCCAATTTTGCAGGGAAGAAATTTAGCCTTCCTTTTAAATCGGTAAATTCTTTTTTGCACTTCTTTGCACTTCCATACACTCGATTATTGGCTGAGGAGGGGGCACTGATTGGGTTCCTATTTCACATCTGTCCAATCACAGATAACTAAATTCCTATAACCAATCAAAACGTAGAAGCTGGATTCTATATGAAGATAGGAAGCCTTTTCAAAGCACTTCCAATTTGGAGAAAAATGCTTCTTCTTGTTCTTCAAAACCACTTTTACATGTCAAGAAAATTTAATTGTGATGAAATACTTTGAGCATGTAAACACATCTGGCAGCATCTATGAAAGCAGTTAAGTTGGAGTCTAATTGGAATAAATTCAGTTGGTTTGAAGAAACATTGTCCAGGTAAATGTAACTAATGTTATTTTTCTTGTTAGCACAGCAGTGTACCACATAGATGTCTGAAAATCTATGAAGACATTAGTGTTTGTCCTTCATCAGGAGTGCAGTGACTTGGTGTGGCTTGGCGTGTAGCCACCTAATCATCTCTGCAGGTTAATGGGATAAATGGCTGCTCTTCTCTCAATATTAAGCCTGATTAGTGGCCAGCATTTTGCTTTCTCCATTTAGGCATTTGGCAGAGAGTGCTTTAAAGTTTCCGTCATTGGATAGATCCTTACACTGGGTTACTAGGTTACTAACTAAGTACCATCAGTCAAACCTTGGGTGCTGTCATTGCCTTCTATCTGGGTTGGAAAGCAGGATTTTGATCAAAAATTTAAGTTAATCGTGTTTACTGGACACATGTGTGAGCCATTTTTTTTCCGTCCAAAATGTTCTTGTACCTGACACCTTTCTTAGAACAACAGCTTTTCCTGTCTGAATTAAGACTCATGCGTTTCTAAGGACAGGCCGTTTATCAGCAGACATCACCTGCCATCCTGTTTCTGGGAACTCCCACAACATGTTTTTTTTCCCACTCCTAAAGCTTGTATATGTTTAACAGACGTTTGTTCCCTTGGGTATGATGTCACAAAAGGGATGTTGATGGATAAACTGCTGAAAATGTTTTAGAAAACACTTGTCTTAGCTGATAAATCCATTCATTTATCTGTACACGTGAATTGCATTTTAAGTCCCTGATTGCTGGAGTCTAGCCAATATCTGGTCCAGAGAGACACTCAGTCAGAGACAGGAGGCTATTAGAGAGAGTGGAGTGACATGAAAAACATCATGGTATCTACCTGTTTTCATCACCAATCTGATGTGACTCAATTCTTATTTTTATTCAAATTTGCCACATATCTAATTTTTTGGGGTTATCTGATTGCCAGATTGGCTCTGTGTATGGATCTATATTGCATGCATATCTGATATGCAGTCAGGCACCTTGTATGAGAATGTTTTTTGCCTCTGCATGTTTGGGGCACTCGCTAATATCACACAGCACCAGCAGCATGGGGATTTCATTGCAGTGCTAGCAATATCTGTTAACACGGGTAAAAAAAGAGGCACTTGACCATAACAAATGCAGCCGACTAACTGCTTGCCGTCCTCCAGAACAAAATCTCAAGCATAATTTTGCTAAAATCACATATATGGTTTAAAATTAATGAGTGGTCACATAAATTCATGACCTGTTTTAATCCAGGTGACGTGAGGAAACACGCATCAATGTGCACATGTGTGTCGAGATATGGAATTTGTACAGGGTTTAAAAAACAGTTTTTTTTTAATATAACTTAGCATTTCATCTCAACCGATAATACATTGTCAGACTAAGCTTGTTACCACAGACAGTTCTAATTTCTTGGATCAGAAAACCTGGTGCTTTGCCTGCATTTTGTTGTTTGGTGTAACAGGTGGTAAAGATCAGAGCACCAGAGTGTAGCGTTGTGTAATCTCGAATCTTGTGTCATGCGGAAAACCTCAATACACCGACATTCTAGTCATCATGTCCTCGTTTATTGAATCTGGAAAACACGAACAAGCGACCTGAGGACTTGTGCAGCAATTAAAACAGTGCGTGGCAGCAATATGCGACGTGCATGCAAAATGACCAATAAAACACGTGTACATCACTGTAGGACTCATAATCACAATTATACAGGTATATAGTGGAAAATCATCAGTTATTTGAAATAAACATCTAATTGAATCTAATTGAACTGGAAAGAGGCTAGAAATTAACACTCCCCAATACAGCATGAGGACAAAGGAAATCCAAATATGGTCATGGCAAGTGGAATCACAAAATACTGTTTTAAAGGCATACCTGCTACAAGAACATGATCCATATAAAAGAAATCTTGAAAAACAACTGAAGCACTGTTCGGCTCTCCTGTATTGAGAAAGGTGTTTGACGTGTAATTGAGGATAGACTTTTTTCCAAATATGTGTGAAGGCTTCTTTTATTAGTTCGTCTTCTATACCGCTTATCCTGTACAGGATCATGGGGACCTGGAGCCAACCAGAGGAGGCCGGGGGCATGAGGCAGGGTGCACCCTCAACAGGGTGCCAAACCATTGCAGGTCACACACACACACCTCAGGCAATTTGGGAAGGCCAATTAACCTAATATGCATGATTTTGTAGTATAAACAGAGTCACAAGGTACAAGGGAGTACCAGGAGAGCCCTCGGGTTTGTTCTTCCCCCTGATGTGGTCCGGATGCGATCACTGTTGTGGTGCTGAAAAGACCAGTGTGATTATAAGTGACATCTTTGTTCCTAAACATTAGCTTTCTGTCTTGCCTGGTGAATCACTTATTGTACTGTTCCAAAACAATGTAGATGACCCGTACCCACCTGTGCCTCCAAGGCAAGAAAGGCCTTTCTGTTTCTTAGAAAAGACCACAATGAATTCATTGTGTATAAATAAACAAATAATTGGAGGCAGTATTATTTATACTAAGAGATCTCTGTTGCCTGCAAAACGACACACAATGGTAGGACAAGTGGGCTGTAACACCTACACGGTTTTTATTGATTTTTCATATGGTATGCTTAAACCCAATGCTCCTCACAGCGCTACTATGTACCTGCTGCGGCGAGACATAATCTACCTGACTGTGTAATAATACATGATCAAAACAGTCCAGAGAGGGAAAAAGTACAAAATAAAGTTCAGCTATGATATAATTCTCCTGCTTCTACAATCAGTCATCTTGCTTAAACATATTGAGAGAAAGTAAACATCCTAGCAGGTGTGATGTGAAGTGGACGACAGCTCATTACACTGAAACCTCGGCTGACAACTCGCTGACCTTTTGTTCAGAGCCCAAACATGATGTGCTTCGTTATACATTTGTTAAAAGAGGATAATGATCATCAGAACAGAGACTCGTACACCGTATAAGAACTGCAGAAACCCTACATGATATCACCCATAGGCTTTTCTAAGGAGCGGTTTTTAAGGACCAGCTGTAAGAGCTCTGGTCATCGCCATTGACAAGAGCTGACTCTGCCTTAATCCAGGGTAATCCATTAATTGGCATATGGATACAACGAACAGAGTCTGGCTGTTGGTTGGAAGATGCCTACCTACCTCAGACACCACAGTTCAATGAAATGAACGAACCCTAGCATTTTAGCTAAGCTCAGGCTAAGATGGTTAGTTAAACTACAGACAGACAGGAGTTTGACATCTGTCACTCAAATTGACCACACTCATAATTAAGCATAATTTGGGGCTTAATGTAATTTTGACTTGCATAAAAAATTACCTGCTTATAGTTGTCACAATAAGAAATCTCGCTATGGAGACCACAACCAGTTTTTGATCCAGACTGCAAACGTTTAGTTCTGTTGTGAAATTGCACATTTTAACATGGCTGTCTATAGAGATCTCCCAGTGGACATTTAAGGCACTTCTGTGCTGGCTTTGGGATGCCCTTGTATAGCCTACATTAGTCTCAATTAAAGGAGCTTTATTATGCAAACTTTCAAGTCATTTTGACATTCAGCACTCACCTTTTCTTCTCCGGACAAGCTTTTTTCCAGATGCCCCAAACAATCGGACAGAGGCTTTATCGGAGAATATAACTTTGCCCCAGTCCTCAGCAGTCCATTCACCATACTTTCTGCAGAAGATTAATCTGTCCCTGATGTTTTTTTTGGAGAGAAGTGGCTTCTTTGGTGCCCTTCTTGACACCAGGCCATCTTCCAAAAGTCTTCACTGTGCGTGCAGATGCGCTCACACCTGCCTGCTGTCATTCCTGAGCAAGCTCTGCACTGGTGGCTCTCCGATCCCACAGCTGAATCCTCTTTAGGAGATGATCCTGGTGCTTGCTGGACTTTCTTGGATGCCCTCAAGCCTTCTTAACAAGAATTGAACCTCTTTTCTTGAAGATCTTGATGATCCTATAAACTGTTGATTTAGGTGCAATCTTAGTAGCCACAATATCCAGGCTTGTGAAGCCATTTTTACAGTATGCAACGCAATGATGGCTGCACGTGTTTCTTTGCAGGTCACCATGGTTAACAATGGAAGAACAATGATTTCAAGCATTACCTTCTTTTTACCATGTCAAGTCTGCCATTCTAACCCAATCAGCCTGACAAAATGATCTCCAGCCTTGTGCTCGTCAACATTCTCACCTGAGTTAACAAGACTGAATTACTGAAATGATCTCAGCAGGTCCTTTAATGACAGCAATGAAATGCAGTGGAAAGGTTTTTTTGGGATTAAGTTAATTTTCATGGCAAAGAAGGACTATGCAGTTCATCTGATCACTCCTCATAACATTCTGGAGTATATGCAAATTGCTATTATAAAAATTTAAGCAGCAACTTTTCCAATTTCCAATATTTATGTAATTCTCAAAACTTTTGGCCACGACTGTACATTTACATGTACATAGATTTTTCAGTCTGTGTTGATTATGATTGTATGATCGTTTTAGATCTCTGAGCACTTAAATATTACTAACCGCACCTTTAAATCACAGAATCTTGGAGGTATTATGTTATTCTATATGGAACTCTTGATGACCCAGGTTGTAAGGTTGCCCTTTTTCTGTATTTCTAAGTGTAAGTCTTTTTATTTTGTCTCCACTGGTAGATAGGAAGTGCAACTCCCTGTGCATTTTATTTTGATCAGTACTGAAGGTTTGAATAAATGTTTTGATCACAGAAACTAATGTCTCATTCAAAGGATCAAACAGCGTGTTGCTTATCTGACACTCTACTAATAGGGGTTGAGTTCTTTTGATCACAAAGGCATTACATTTCTCTGGATGTTACTGGCGAAAAATTCGAGATGTGTCTGTTTAGGGCGCCTCTGTTTAGCGTAGATAATCGACATGAATCACTTGAGATAATCTCCTTTGTCCCACATTTTCTCCATATCTGACAGGAACAGCTGAAGTCTGCATTGTGGCTCAGTTTGATTTATTTTGTTATGACACTATGTTTATTTATTCATTCTCTACACCGCTAATCTCTGGAGGGATAAGGCCATAGTGCTAACCACTACGCCACCATGCTGTAATAACACTATATATATTATTATTATCATTATTATTATTATTATTATTATTATTATTAATATTATTATTATATACTATAGACCAGGGGTCTGTTCCTCATCGGTCGCTTGACACATCCGAGATGAGTTGATACATCTAAGATGAGATCATCGTGCTAATTACGATCCGGCTAAGTTGGTTGTTCGAGCACACCTGTTGTTGATGATTAGTATAGCTGGATTGAGTTGTCTAGGATTATTGCGCATTCATGCGTTGGTTTAAAAGGCGATATGCATCGACAGTAGAAACACTGATCACAAGATTGGTTGGTTGACAAAATGGCAAAAGAGCGAGCTAAATTTTTTTTGTAACACGTGTTATGCACTGAAATGACCCCCTGCCATGGATTGCCCCCCCTACATAATCGTTATCAAATATTATATTAAAACATAAATTCATAGGCTAATGGTTTACAAATCACATGAGACAATAAAATAAAATAAACAATATGAAAATAAATGTTGTATATAAAAAATACAAATATTAATATTTTTTTCAAATACATGTATACTTTTATTGTTTATTTTATAATAAAATTTGTTTCGTCCAATTTATCATTATAAAAATATTTATTTGTATTATATACAATTTTTTTTGCATATTCATGACAAACCCCTGAAAAATAAATGTTACAAAATAACCACTATTCAAGAATTTGTAATAATGGTTTTGACGGCTGTCAAGTGTCTAGGGTTTATTATAATAGTAATATCATATTTGATAATAATAAACCTATGAATTTATGTTCTAATATAATATTTGATAGTGATTATGTGTGTGTGTGTGTGGGGGGGGGTCCATGGCGGGGGGGCATATACTTTTGTTTTCTCACGTCAGTCAGTCCGTGTCAGTCGTGCTCTTTAACCATCTTTAATCGTGTTCTTTAATCTTTAGTAATTCTTTAATAATTAGATCTCGCCATTTCAACCAATCACAACCCGCCAGAAGTGCAGCCTAAATCCTGTTTACATGAAATAAATCTGCTACCGAGCAGGTTCAAGCTTACGGACATGTTGCTATGACAGCAAATGCGAGAAGCGCATCGAAGAACGAAACAATCTGAGATCAGGACAACTCCTCAATAATCAAATCCAGTTAACTGAGTTAGCGCTGTACGAAGAACGGACCCCAGGATAAGCTTTAATTTTACATTTATGTGCATTATGAGATACAGGGGTGTTCAAGTCAGGCTGGGGCTTTTGATTGTGCAGAATAACAGAACACAGTTACAGGTATAAGAGTAAAAACCAGTTATTTCTCTATATAATCCCCTGCTACACTAATGCACTTTTCCCAACATTTCACTAGTGCTTGGATACCGTAAAGTTAGAAGGTTTTCTCAGTACTCCAGAGCCATGATCAGACTGTTAAATGTCTGAAACACTGGCTTTCCAGGAACTCCTTTAATAGCCCAAACATATGGAAATGGCTTGGAGTGAGGTCAGGGCTGTAGAGGTGATGTTGCAGTTACCCCCAGCAGAGTTCCTGTAATGTGCAGGTGGTGTTGATGAATAATTGTACAGTATGTAATAAATGTAGACAGATCCATCTCTTTCGCAAGTTGTTCGTTGATGTCAAGGATCAGGTGTCTCACTCTCTGAATGTTCACAGGAATGACTGCAGTGGGCTCAGAGCCACCTCAGCCAGGATTGTTATTCATGACTGTACGTACTGTATTTCATTAAAAAGTTTGCACCATTTCACTGCTGCACTCATCACTGTATTACTCTTGAAGTCTTCTTCAAGGTCAATCAGTTTTAAGACTTTATTTACAAGAAATTTCATCACAAGTCCCGGTTTGACTTGAACATTCTTTTTATATAATTGGAATTATATATTTAAAAATATAGTAAAAAAAAAAAAAAATGATCATAACACTATAAAATACACCAGAAGAAAAAAGAAAAGGAAATAAGATTTTATTGTGCCAGATTAACTTTTTAGTTATTTTTTAGGCATTCAGATGTGTCTCCTGTGTGTGGAAATGCAAAAAGTGTGAGGGGGGGTGGGGGCTTTTCTTGCTTTTTGTCCTTTTTTGTGTGGGCTGGGTTTAGAAATAAGCCATTTAGTTGTCCCCTAATATGACCTCATATAAGAAGATCCCCTCCCACTGTTGCTCAGCTCTGAGGGGCGTGGAGATACTCAGCAGTATCTCATTTACACAGACACTGAAACAGTACATTTGGTAGTACAGGAGGTGCCGGAAGTACAGAAGGTATGAATTTAAAATGCATTATCTGCAGAGTATTTTAGCTATAGCATTAACACAGACACTTTGGGAAGCTCTGAGGCCTGTATTAACTTGTTAAAGAAATTGAAGATATGGGACCTTTAAAGTAAACTCTAAATTCAAGGAATGGAAAGATCCTTCCCCCCCTAATCTAAACTTGGCAGATACCTGACTGTACAGAAGGCATACTTCATAAAATAATCTGTGTGTCCATATGAATTTATCTTTAATTACCAACAAATTTCCTAATCAGGTACATACAGTAATTGAATTTCAGGTTCATGTTCTTTTACTAAGGGTCTAAATGAATCACTTGAGATTCTGAGACAGTTTCCATGATAAAAGCATTGTTTATTTGTTTGCTGTGTAGGCACGCCTCGGCCGGCCCGGAGCACGCCTGCTGGAGGATTTCTCATTGCATTTCATGAGCCGAGAGAAGCAGTAAATTTCCGTACAACTCAACAGTGCTGCTCCACTCTCACGATCAATACCAGGTTATTTGCTCATCTTTTTCTCTCTGAGAATGCATTTCATATTTCGGTTCACCCTTTATATACAGTAATTATTAAGTCTAAATGAATAGCAGTCAATATGAGAGTGTCTATAGGGCAGGAAGAAGGTTAAATATTAGGAAATTTTAGCTGCTTGATTTTCAGGTTTTTGAAAGTTTTCACATCATTTTAGGATGAGATGGGTTTGCTGACAGCTGTTACTCGAGGGAGAGAGCTTGAGATGATTTGGGTGTCTCTGCCTCGAGCCTAAAACACACCTCCAGGCTTTCTCATGTCCAGAGAAAAGGTCTGAGTCAGCCAAACTTCCGAACACACTTCCTCTCAGCTTGTTAACCCAAGTAGGCAACTTTTAGTTTTGAAC
The DNA here is from genome assembly GCF_024256425.1 of Clarias gariepinus. Lineage (NCBI taxonomy): Eukaryota > Metazoa > Chordata > Actinopteri > Siluriformes > Clariidae > Clarias > Clarias gariepinus. The sequence continues at coordinate 22,864,676 of NC_071113.1, read as the reverse complement.
ATTGAAAAAAAAAAAAAGTGATAGATGCAAGATAAACTTTTACTACATTTATTTCAAACCTTTGCTCCAAAGGCAGGCTAATGTTACTGCAAATAATTACAGCTAGTTTCCTTTTATTGGTCATCTCCGAGGCACTCATTAGACCCCAATCTTCTTGTATGCTGTGTTTTTCATGTGCAATCATTTTAGATGAAATAAATAGGGGTTTTAAAGCTACATTAGAATACATTTCTGATCTACTTTTTCCTCCCTAGGAGTCTTTTCTGATCATAGCAAAATTCTTTTTATATTTATAAGCCAGCTATTTAAATATTAAGCACATTAGGCAAATATATTCAATTGTTTTTATTAACTGGAGCTATTCATTTTGGAGCACTACATTCTTAAAGCATTAACAGATTTGTACCATTAACATTTTGTACCATAATCTTCGAAGTTATTTGTTTAAACTAATATATGGAATAACTATAATTTTATTTGCAGCACAGTGCCTTAGTGGTTAGCACTGTCACTTTGCAACTCCAAGGTCCGGTTTCTGAGTATTAAATTTTTTTTCCACAGTCCAAAAACATGCAAATTAGCCTAAAAGGCATTCCCAAATTGCCCATAGTGTGTGGATGTGTGTGAATGTTGACCGAATGTTGACTGGAGGTCCCACCACGGTTGTACAAATGTGAATAAATACAATGGTCACCATTGGCCTCCCTAGTTGGACTAAAGAGGTTTCTAGATGGATGGATGGATAATTTTATTTAATGACATACTCAACAAACACAATGCAACTTGATCAATTATTCATCCATTATTGTGTGTGTGTGTGTGTGTGTGAAGGCGAGGGGAGGAGTGTGTGTGTGTGTGAAGGCGAGGGGAGGAGGGTGTGTGTGTGTGAAGGGGCACGGTGTCAAATTACATGCGCGCACACACATAACGGCATGCTGACCCAGGGAGAGAAAGAAAATGGATTTATAACCTCTCTAATGAGACTTTCTTTTGCTTTACACGCGCGCTGTACCCACGTGCTTACAAACACAAAAATAAAAGATGTTTTACGCGCACACACGTGGTCACAATGTTATAGTAAACAGCACACGTGCGCACGGATGTTAATTATACCAGTGAGAGACGTGCACTAAGCGCAGGGAGAGAATTACCCACAATTTCGCAGCCCAAGAGAGAGAAAAATAAATTGGCTCAGTTGTGATCAGGTGACGTTCGGCATCAAAACAAGAAGCGCATTTGCGATACATGATACTCGGTACTCATAAACCAAATATTTGCTCACTGTTACTCGCAATCCGAGGTTCCACTGTATAGATAAAGGGAGTTTCTACTCTCATAGCTGTGTTCTGTTCTGATGTTTTGCTCAGAAGTCCTGGTTTGACTTGAGCACCCCTTGTATAAATATATTTTAGGTCTTTGGCTTTAAGTAAGAGTAATGCAAATTATCAGTAACACATACACAGAAAAAAAAAAGACCTCTCATTTGTTCTCTCTGGACTCCACTTGGTAAATCACAGCTAAAAGCTGCACAACTACAGTATAGAAGGTGAAAATATGGGGTTTTATATACACAGTTTCTGATGCACTATCGGTGGAGATAAAGCACGAGTGGAAGGGCTGCTCCCACATCCCCATATGAGTCACACTATGAGTCATCAATATGCATCAGCACCAAAACCTTAGTGCGCGCATCACACCCTTATGGAAAGAAAATATATTTCTCTATATATTACCTGTCAATATATTGAATGATTTAGTGTTCTGATCTAATTATATTCACAATATACGGAAAATTATATTATATTACTATATGACAATATATTAAATACATAAGGAATTGCCTTCAGTATATTATATTGAAATATATATTTTAATGTATGTAGGCTAATTTTATATATAACAATATACTTCATAATATATTAAAGTTGATTAAATATATCTTTCTTTATAATATGCTTATGCAAATGAGCCATATACAAGACCATAATGAAATTAAAGCGAGATATGAATGAGATGCATGAAACACAAATGAGAAATATTATAGTTTTATTGAACATATCAAAAATCCTCAATTAGTCTGCTCTTGTAGTGGTTGTCTAACAAGTTTGTCCAAAGTCTGCAGTTCCTGAAGCTGCTTAGTATCTAATGAAAAAAAAAAAATTAATAAACATTTGAGATTTACCCAAACACCATTCAGCTACTCCATTTCCAACTGTCTGAAGGTTGAGAGGTGAGCTTGAGCTAGCTCGTGAGCTGCTGCTTACCTGACTGATGATGTGGTGCAGATGGAAACTCCGAAACATTCTCCTGCAGTTTCATTGCAAATGGATTAGCGATTGCGTATGAATTTTGGCCGGCTTGACGCGCGCCGCAAATGTGGTAATTGATTTTGCTATTTAAATATCACAGGCTTATGACTTGTAAGACATGGGAAATGCAAATAAACTTTTCCTTTTCATTTGAAATTTGGCAGTCAGTGTGCGTTCGCGAAGGTGAAAAAGCAACCGGTTATGCAAAGTTCGAAATTGCATTTGAATTATGGCACACTTTGTGCGTCCACATATGGAAAGTGCAATTGCAAATGCAATTTGCAATTCCTTTGGAATATTGTCCGGGATATCCATACTATGCAGTGCAGTACACAGGAAACAGAATTAAATGGCTCTGCTAGTAAGTCTTCGAGTCCCAAGTCTTTTGTTCTTTTGTCATGTGACTCCCATAGACGCTATGCGGTACAATAGATTCAAAAGAATGAATGACTCAGACTGGAAGATATAAGAGGTGAGCTACTCATTCTGTTTATTATAATATGTCCTTAGCTGCATTGTAATATTTTTATTACAACTATAGCCAAAATTTGTGTATGTGTACTGTATTGGGGTTCTTTTTTTTGAAAGTGCAACATTTTATTTTATTTCTGAACAAAAGAACGAAATGAACGAGATTCAAAGAACCAAGTCACTAAAATGATTCAAACTTCCCATCACTATAAACCACCCACAGGTATAATTTGAATTCCTTTTGCAATTTAAGAACGAACATAAGCTGTGTAATTTTCAACGAAAATATACTACATGTTTTTTGACCACATGCTCTGTGGTTTTAACTTTAATATTTTTTAATCTTCTTCGTCTTCATTTTATCTGCGGCAGGCAAAGTAGGTGGTGTGCTACCGCCACCTAAAGGTCTGGATGAATGATGGATAAAGCGCTTTTTGCTGACTTGACCCTGAGGCCTGGCGATGTCCTGCACATTTCTCTAACACACTGGCCACTTAAAGAGGTCCTATTATGTTTTTGTAAATATGATCTTTCATGCAGTGTGTTATTTAGCTGTATGTGAACATAAACTATCTGCACTATCTGTAACGCTGATAGTGCACGATAAAATTTTTTTGTCTATTAAAAAAAAGAGTCGGCCCACATTTGCCTAAACGAGATGTTAGAAAATCCATTTTTACACTGTAATGGATCCACGTCACTCGTAACATATTTGCATAATGTCTGCCCATGTTCTATGTCGCGAACAACCAGCCCGCCCACGTTCTACGTCGCGAACAACTTGCCCGCCATCTTACAATTAACGTTACCACACTCTTGTTAGTGTGACCGAGCATTCGTGCCGGGTTTGCTTAAACATTTTGTAATATAAAAAAAAACAATAAAAAAGAGGGCACAAAATCCTTTTTAACTGTTTATTCTTCACCATTCACCAAAACTGAACTTAACACTCGCGAAGTGGCAAGGCGCATGCGCACTTCGCGTGTGTGGATGCATTTTTTTCTACGGCAAGCCCCGAGGGGAAAAATGCATCCACACACGCAAAGTGCGCATGCGCCTGCCCTTTCCCTGACCTGCCTTCAAAGGAACAGCCGGGAAAGAGGAGTAGTAATGGTGGACTAGTGCTGCCGTTATTTGTTTGGACAAGAGAAGGAGAGATTGCTGAGGATCATTTTCTTTCGAAGATTCTTTACCCGGATTATCTTTGACTGGACATATTCCCCGGACTTCTCACCCCCTGTCACCGGCCTCTCGGACTAAATTAACCTCGGTGACACTGAACCATACTCGGTATACTCGGATAACACACATACAATAAACACGGAGTTCGGACATTTTCCACTCACTGGCGTTAACGCACACATACACATACCTTTTTTTATATGTAGTTTGTAAATATTGTTTATATCTTTGTTTGATTGTGGTGCATCTTTTTCGTTTACCTTATTTAGTTTTGTATAATACACGTTTGCTTTCTCTACTTGTTTGTGTTTATCCTTTTTGCTCACCGGCCTTTTAATGCAACACCGACACAAAGATAAAGGACCTCTCGATTTTTGTAGCCACAGTTAATATAAAATTATCTGGTCGCTACACGGTAAAACCGACACCATCTTTTCTATGTATTTACGGGTCTCCAGAGCTTTCGTTCAGTTATGGTAATAGGCGTTTCGTTTTCCGACACATGCTGAAAACTAAGGTGTTTTTGACCTTGCATACATGTAAAACCTGTTTTGAGAGACTCATTAAGCAATAGTAACAACCTTTAAAATGGCATAATAGGGGCACTTAGAGGCTTAGAGCATGTGTGGGAGAAATTGTGGAAAATTCTGTCTTTAACAGAATCTACATGTACTGTACGCTTAATAGGGTTGGCCATGAGAAAAAGTTTAACATTTAGTCATAAATCTATGAACAAAAATAGGTTTGGCCTTAAATGATAAATGTATAGAAATCACTGAACACAAACACCAACATTATCTCGTTGCTTCACTGCTTAAAAAAAATATTCTGTATATTGTATTTTAGTTCTTTATTGGTAATGACATTTGTACAGAATGTAAAGTAAGTTTGCCATTTGCCAGTTAAATTTTAATAAATTCAATATTATTTAACAAATAAGTTTCAATAATGTTTTATTAAAACAATTATAAGTAAAAATATAATGTTTTTTGTATGCATTGCAATATATATATATATATATATATATATATATACGTTTCTTTATATATATATATATAAAGAAACGTCCTCTGACTTTCAACTGTTTTTACTTTCGGTAAACTTAATATGTAAATATTTGTATGAACTCTATAAGAGTCAACACCATAAGACATAAACTAAAAATGTTTCACAATGTGTCCCTGAATGAAGGGAGGCTCAAAATCAAAAGTACCAGTCAGTATCTGGTGTGGCCACCAGCTGCTTGAAGTACTGCAGTGCATCTCCTCCTCATGGACTGCCTATTGCGGACAATCTGAGCACTGATGGAGGGATTGTGTGTTCCTGGTGTGACTCGGGCAGTTGTTGTGGTCATCCTGTACCTGTCATGCAGGTGTGATATTCGGATGTACCGATCCTGTGCAGGTGTTGTTACACGTGGTCTTCCACTGTAAGGATGATCAGCTGTCCTTCCTGTCTCCCTGTAGCGCTGTCTTAGGCGTCTCACAGTGCGGACATGGCAATTTATTGCCCTAGTCACATCAGCAGTCCTCATGCCTCCCTGCAGCATGCCTAATGCACGTTCACGCAGATGAGCAGGGACCCTGGGCATCTTTCTTTGGGGTTTTTTTTACAGTCGGTAGACAAGTCTCTTTAGTGTCCTGTAGTGTCCTCTTTAGTAAGCTGTTAAGGTCTTAACGACCATTCCACAGGTGCATGTTCATTAATTGATTATGGTTAATTAAACATGCATGGAAAACATTGTTTAAACCCTTTACAATGAAGATCTGTAAAGTTATTTGGATTTTTACAACATTATTGTTAAAATACACAGTCCTGAAAAAGGGATTTTTCTTTTTTTGCTAAGTATACATACATACATATATATGGTCCATTCATATATTGCAATATACTGTATTAATAAATATAAGCACTAGTTTCCTATATATGGAAATGTATTATTTAATTTAATATAGAGTATTTCACAATCTGCTCAGTTACTGGGATTTTCACGCACAACCATTTCTAGGGTTTACAAAGAATGGTGTGAAAAGGGAAAAACATCCAGTATGCGGCAGTCCTGTGGGCAAAAATGCCTTGTTATTGGTAGAGGTCAGAGGAGAATGGGCCGACTGATTCAAGCTGATAAAAGAGCAACTTTGACTGAAATAACCACTCGTTACAACCAATGTATGTATGCAGCAAAGCATTTGTGAAGCCACAACATGCACAACCTTGAGGCAGATGGGCTACAACAGCAGAAGACCCCACCGGGTACCATCTCATCTCCACTACTAATAGGAAAAAGAGGCTACAATTTGCACGAGCTCACCAAAATTTGACAGTTGAAGACTGGAAAAATGTTGCCTGGTTTAATGAGTCTCGATTTCTGTTGAGACATTCAAATGGTAGAGTCAGAATTTGGCGTAAACAGAATGAGAACATGGATCCATCATGCCTTGTTACCACTGTGCAGGCTGCTGGTGGTGGTGTAATGGTGTGGGGGATGTTTTCTTGGCAATTTTTAGGCCCCCTAGTGCCAATTGGGCATCGTTTAAATGCAATGGGCTACCTGAGCATTATTTCTGACCATTTCCATCCCTTTATGACCACCATGTACCCATCCTCTGATGGCTACTTCCAGCAGGATAATGCACCATGTCACAAAGCTCGAATCATTTCAAATTGGTTTCTTGAACATGACAATGAGTTTACTGTACTAAAATGGTCCCTACAGTCACCAGATCTCAACCCAATAGAGCATCTTTGGGATGTGGTGGAACGGGAGCTTCATGCCCTGGATGTGCATCCCACAAATCTCCATCAACTGCAAGATGCTATCTATCAATATGGGCCAACATTTCTAAAGAATGCTTTCAGCACCTTGTTAAATCAATACCATGTTGAATTAATTCAGTTCTGAAGGCGAAAGGGGGTCAAACACCGTATTAGTATGGTGTTTCTAATAAACCTTTAGGTGAGTGTATTTTACAATATATTGCCATATTATTTTTTTCTGTAAGGCTAACACACGCTTAATCTGCGATTTCAGCCCCAGACAGCATGCGTGTGTTTAGAGGAGACGTGTAGGGCAAGTGTTTACCGCACACTGTGTACAAAATCACGTTTCAGGACACATGACCGTACCAACATGAGTCATGTGCTGAAACCTGTATCTTACTGCATCTCTCTGCTTGGGCAAAAGCTGAGAGTTAGCATTATAACGTAATAGTCAGCACTACAAGTACATTTACATTGCATTCTTTCCCTTTCTCTCTTTTTAAAAAAATAAAAATCGGAAAACCAGATCTTCTTTGTTTACTTTGGCAAATATTAAAATTGGAAATAAATGCATAATTTTTTATAGAATTATTAAGTGGTAGTGATGATAAAACATGGGTAATGATAACAAAATTGAATGTTTGTATTTGGCTTCCCACACCAAAGCTGGAAATCAAATATTAATGAAATCTAATATGAAAAAATTCCTCTGCAGGACATTCCAATATAATCTCAGTAGACCTGAAACAAGAGGTCAGATATTATTGTTTGCTTAATATGTATTATTTGGAACCTTATTCTGACAGCAATCGAGATATAATTAAAAACAAATCAGTGTAGATATGTAGGTGATATATGAATATTCTTAAGTTGTAACATCTGGAAAATCCTGCTGAGTATCATCCTCTTTGACCCTCACAGTCATTGTGATCCAGTAGTTTGTCAGGTTTGTCTGATATATATCCAAGTCGTTTACAGTTCACATGAATCTGAAATGAGGAAAAACCAGCAAAAAAGAAAGAAAAAAAAACTAGAGCTCTTTGAGATTCTTTTTTCGATATTTATTGGTTTTAATCTAAAAGCTAAGCTTTTCAGTTGGGAAGTTAAGTATAGTGTGACTGTATTTAATGTACAGTATATTTGACTGAGTCCATTTTATGCATCGTTGCTATATCCAGGACGTACAATTAACATTTGATCCTCTGCCAGATGTGTGTAATTCTGTTAAATTATGAGCAACACTGCATGGTAAATGTACTTCTAATAAAAAATTATATCATATGGGCTTCTTGTAATATAACCCTCCCTCTTTTTATTATTATAATTTTTTTTACATGAGTGCTTTAGGCATACAGTATACTTTTTGACTTCCATATGGCTTAGCTATTCTCATCTTTACACCAGCTACATGTTGTCACATTTGCAAAAGCGCAGCTGTGTCAGATTGACAAAATATAGTTGGTGTGAACAGACAGTGGTATACAGTAGATAGAAAATAGAATGAGGTGGAAAATGAGGGAAAGCGAAAATAATTTGATTGCTTTAGTGAAAAATGACAGGCAGAGTATCGATTTCTCATGATGATTGGTGTTATGAAAATAATAAGTTGAAGTCTTTTGATTTTTGCATGGTATATGGATTTCTGTGAGCGTTTAATTATTATTATTATTTCAAGAATGAAGGGATTTTTCCCTGATTTCTCTCTTTTCATTCTTTCCACTCAAGAGCATTTTTAACTATGATTTGAACTTGAACATTCATTAATAATATAAGCTATGTAAATCATTTTTTACTTGCCCTCCCTGAGCTGAATATTAGTGCTAATCCTGTTAGGTACAGATTCCACCCGTTTTTCGAGACCCTTCCTTTCAGCATTAGCCCACTCTTCTACAGATTTAAAGTGCAATTCAGCTAAAAATTTTTTTTTTAAAGTTTTGCCTGCTGTTCCAAATCATCCCAGAAGTTTTCTCTCCGCTCCAGGGTGTTAACTTCACAGTGGCAATGATGGCATTTTGTCGCCATAAATTGACCAGTTGCCACGATGCTCTATTAATTTCAGAAACGCGGAGGCAATAACATGCCATGCCCTTTTCTTATGGTATCTTGGTGCCTATTTTAAAAAGTACACACTCAGACGTTTTTTTTTTTTTTCTCTGTCTACCTCAATTTGGTACTGTACTGTATGTACCTAGTTCACTAGGCAGCGAAATGACAGCTATATGCTGGAACCTTTGTAGATATTTCAGGTGAGATATATAGAAATAATTGTATTTGATACACCAAAATGCCAGACTGATGTGCTTGCAAAAAAAAGTTGAACCATGCAAATGCACGACAGATAAAACTTGTTTTGAAATATATATACACTGGTAGGCCTAAAAAGCCAAGAAAAATGTATATGTGCCAAAATAGATGTTATTGCACAATATGTGGAAAAAGCTGATTAGCCCAACTATATTAAGTCTTATTATATTTTTACTCTCTCACTCATCTTCTATACCACTTTATCCTGTAGCCTATCCCAGGAGGCTTAGGGCACAAGGCAGGGTACACCCTGAACAGACAATCACACTTTCATTCACACACTACGGGCAATTTGGGAATGCCAATTAGCCTAACCTGCATATCTTTGGACTGTGGGAGAAAAGCGGAGTACCCGGAGGAAACCCACTAAGCACGGGGAGAACATGCAAACTCCATGCACACAGAGATGGAAATTGAGCCTGGCCAGGAATCGAACCCAGACCCTGGAGGTGCAAGGCGACAGTGTAAACCACTACACCACCGTGCCGCCCTCTAATTATATTTTACTTAGCATAATAAAATTTGTTCTTAATAACATATTGCTGTATGTTGCTTGCTTATTTTAGTTATTTACTATCACTGTGTCTTTACAATGAATAGCATACTATTTTATGTAATCTATGTGATGACAAGCAAGGTCATAGGACACTTTAAAAATTTATATAACATTATTTGTGTCGTTTTATGATATGCTGTGTATAAAGTAATAAATATGTGCTCCTTGTGAAACTTTAAAAATGCCTTGGTGCACCTGCTTCTTGTAGAACGTTCAAGGCAATTCGTTCAGTACACCTTAGGACATGAAATTCATACCATGATGCTTCATCGTACTTGTCGAGCAACTCATTAGCAGACTTGTCCCTGTACATACTCTTTATCCTGTAACGCAAGAGTCTGACCTGGTCAGGATATTAAACAGGAGGACCAAAATCTAATCTTCATCAGTAGCCTGACAGCAAAACGATTATGGTTGAGCAATATAATATATCATGAGGTCTGATTATTATTCTAATAGGAGAAAGTGTTACACGTACTTTACAAATGCTTAAAGCACAAAAGCAGCAGAATCGAGTCATTTCTTTTAGAAATTGCAGGTGTGACATCCTTTTCTGGTTAATGCTGTAATGCTCCTAAATACCAAACATGATAAGCAGAATGTGGATTTTTACCAGCAGATGAATTGATTAGAGTTCAACTGATCCAACCCACAGCAAGGTCACATGTCTGGAAAAAAAACATACAAAGATGTTTTTTTACCAGTGGTGGCTCAGAGAGCTAAGGCCCTGAGTTACTGATCGGAAGACGGCGGTTTGATCCCCAGCTCCACCAGGTTGCCACTGTTGGGCCCTTGAGCAAGGCCCTTAACCCCAACTGCTCTAGGGGTGCTGTATCATGGCTGACCCTGTGCTCTGACCCCAGTTATGCTGGGATATGCGAAGAAAGAATTTCACTGTGCTGTAATGTGTAACAAATACAGACTTAACTTAACATTTTTGACTAGCTACAGTATGGTTTTTGCCATTTCTCTGTCTTTGTCTGTCTGTTCCTGTATCTGTCCAAGATTCAAGATTCTCATTAGAGAAAAGTCTCAAGATTTAGTGTTTAAATATTTGTATTTGGAATTATTATTGTGCAAAGCAGAAAAACTGATTAGTTTTAGAAATTGCTCAAAAAAACATCAAGGTCACAGCAAGGTCAAACGTCTAAAAGAGTTTTACAGTCAATTCTTTGAAGTACCCTATATTTTTGGAGAAGTTCTGGCTTACAAATAAATTACAGAAAGGATTTTTTCGTGGCAGAGCCATCCCTAGTGACAACATTGTTCATAGTTCAACATTTTAAAAGGAATTGTAGGGTGTGGGTTTGTGTGTGTAGGGGCTGCTAGTCTATTTATAGCAGCCACCTCTGGCCAATCCAACCTTTTGACCTTGTACAATAGGGAGCTTATATTGTTGTACGAGTGTAATAATAAGCCTATAATGGAGGTCAGTGTTATATTGTGAATATTGTGGTTGCGGTGCTGTAGAGATGATTAGACTATTATATATTACACAAGCCTATAACCCAGTTCTGTAAAAACAAAGATCTTCAGTTCGATTTGTGACCTTCTGCCAGTAATATTCGTCCCAGTTTCTGTTCTGTGACTTTTTTTTTTTTGCTCGTGTGTACGCCCTTGTGTGTGTGTGTGTATGTCATGCCTCAGAGCTTATTAGATTACCAGTCGGCGGACTCTTCCAGATTGAGGTCGCTGCTTATCACAGAAACCGTGTTGGCCAACAGTAATGGATGCTCGAGAATCAGAGGCTTCTCTTCAGGAGTGAGAAGTATGTGGAGCTCTTTATCATAGAAAGTGATCATCAGCTCATCAGCGTGCTGCTGTGTCTCTCCAGCTCCTGCAGCAATTCATCTTCAGCCCCCTCCAGATCTCTTATGTCCTTATCGAGTACAGGCAAAGCTATAGTATGCCTCTTGCTCTTAGGTTATAGCTTCATATACTGTAGGACCTCGGTGGAAGCAGAACACTTATTTCAACCTAGTTTTTTTTTTTTTTTACGCTGTTCTTCGGGTTTCAAAAGACAAAGCGTGATTTAGCAGAGATCTATCAATTTCCTTTATGGAATCAGTAAAGAAAGTATCCTGCCTATAAGTAAAACTGCCTATTTTTCCTGTTATTACTTTAAAGAGGTTTTTTGACCTTTTGTACGGCAAGGGGCCGGCAGTGGATCCACAATCTAATTACTTCTACGGTACTGCTGTTTTTTTTGTTTTTTTTCTCCCGATTTACTTGTGGTCAGTATCCACCCACCAGCTGAGCCTCCCGTTTCTCATCCTGACTTTCAACAAGGATAACACAAGCTTTTTTTTCTGAAACAAGTTCAGCTACTCATAGGGCATCTGAATTTGCTGCTCGATGGGACATTTAAACACTAGACATCCTTAAAGCAGCTAGTGTTGCTTGTGACGGACAGTAGAAGAGAAAGACTGTACTAGGTGGATGGCTGTGTCTTCTCTGTGATATTTCACTTAGAATGCTTTATAAACACCAGAACTCACTTCTTGCTATTCCGACTTCAATTGTTTCCCATTTATGTAAACTCAGGTGTGAAATGGAGCATAAGTGTGTCTGAGAACAGTGTCTAAGTGCAGTTTTCAAATGTTTCTTCTGAACTGTATTCGAGAAGACAGTTTCTTGCTTTTGCTTAAATAAAATAGAGATGTTTCCCCTAGGCCTGTGTTCGCATTCGGTGAAATCCTCAGCTCTGGATGTAAGAACATAAGCTCTTAAAAGCAGTGTTAAGCCGTGAAACATTTTCCAGGCAGGAAACAGAGACTGTTCCTGGAAGACACACGTCACCGAGCCAAGCGTTATGGAGTTTAGCAATTTAAAAATTCAAGCCTGCTTTTTTTTCCTCTCTTGTTATATGCCTCAGCTTTCTTATGTTTATTCAGAGATGTGTTTCCATGGCGAATTTCCAAACCGCTAAGCTTTTTACTCCCCACACCCTCGTGTACTCGGATGCGTATGTATACATGCTGGTGTGCCTGTGAGCTCCTGATATCTTGGGTATTTGTTTTCGGATATAATGAGGGAATGAGCCTCTGTAAAGATAAATCATCGATGACTTATTGAGACCTAAAATGAAAAGTATTTTCTCCAACGGAAGAAAGCTGATTTACACTCAAAGGATACAACTTTCTGTTCTGTCATGGTTTTTTAATTAAAGTCACAATTACTGTGTACACATTGATTAGACGGTTTTAATGAATTCATAAGCTGGTCAGCTTTTATGGTTCATACGTTATAGGAATAAAGAAATAATACCACATTACAATACCACACGTCTTCTATTATCTGTGATTTCAAGTTGCAGTTATACTCGGAGACAAGTAGCGATGCATCACCAATAGTTACAGCTTCGTCTGGTGAATGAGTGTAAATTAAGCTAGATTAGGAGATCATTTTCTCTACAGTATGTGCTCAGTGCATCAATACCAGTCTTTATGCTTTGTTTAGTTTAACTGACTTGGCTAAAAGCCCTAATTTTTTTTAGTTCATTATGTTTTCTCTCATTTGCTTTGTACTACGATGATGTCGCCGCAGTTAATGGATGCTCAGGTTTTTATTTTATTTTTTTAAATGGGTTTGTTTTTTCCATGTATCATTTGTAGAAAAGTGGGGGCGTCCTTGCTAATTTTCTCCTTGCTGCAGGACAGGGGAGTCTCATTAAGCAGCAAGACTCGGCTGGTGAGCGTTTAATTCAGCTTGTCCTCCTTGCTAAGAAAGTGTTGAAATCGGATTTGCAACAGGAATCGCTAATCGCGTAAAAAAAAAACAAAAAAAAAAAAACCTAATGCCACTTTAATGTAATTAAAATGGCTGCAGTTTCCAAGCGTTCCAGCAGAGTAGTCTTGCATGTTGGTTAGATGCCTCAATCGGAATGAAGAGTTAGCTGGGGCTGAAGAATTGGGGCCGAGTTAAGAAAAGAAAGTGTTCAGTATATTTGCACATCTTGTACACCTGAGCTGTTATTAAAGTCATTAAAAGGTTCCTTGAATTTAAAGTGCCCGACTTCCATCTCGGCTGCTCAGTCGCAGAGCGCCGTGCCTTCACCCACACCTCCCATGCAGAGAAATGCTGCTCAGCCCTTCTGTCTGTACAGAGAGGAGAGTCGTGCATTCCTCCCATCTCTCTGGCTGTCTTCCAGAGCTTCATTCACACCATGGAGACCTCCATGCACTGCCAACGTAGCCCTGAGTGATCGATGGCACACTCTGTAGGTGATAGGCAGAGCACAGGAGAAGCACTCGAGAAGCAAACCCTTTCAACGACGAGCGGCAAGCGAGACAACACAGTGTACCACACGTCATTTGCGCTAAAGTTCCTGTTTGTGCTCTGGATCTAAAGGTTGACAAAACTGCTTTGAAATCTCAATAAAAGCTGGAGCTGGCTGTTTAATTGCTCAGTTTCAGTCCCTGGATGCTTTTTTTCTTTTCTCATTGCTGTCCTGCTTTAGCAGGCTGTGTTTGAACTGAACAGAATTCTCATGCCAGAGTAGACAACTCATGTTTTGCTCCCATCGGGGTGATTCTAGTTCCAACAAGTCTTAGCCATCAGCAGTTCTTTGGATTTAGTACAATTTCACTAATGAACAGAAGAGACTCCCCTTCAAAGGTTATGACCTCCATGAGCAAATAAAGAAGGCAGTAATTTCTGCCTCATCACATCTCTGGCATATGGTATTTAATTTAATTCTTTTTTTTTTACTTAATTCCTAAACCCTTTCACTTACTTCAGCTGTCTTCTTTCTAAAATGACATTGCATTTCACTTTTTTCTTTCTTAATTGCATGATAGCGTAATCTATCCAACACTTACAGTAGTTTGTGCTGGCTTTTTTCATCCAACCCTGTACTGTTGTCCTGACTAATTAGCTTGCACTGAGGTATGATATTAAGTTTGACTCAGTACAGCACATGAAGTACATGAAGATATATTTGGTACATAAAGATATACTGCTTGCAAAATACCAATATGATAATCGAGGAAATCTATTTAACATTTCCTGCCTTTAATTAGTTTACTTAAGACAAATGAGATCACATGCAAATGTGATCAGTGTAACAAACCAGTGAAGGAAGTGTGTGTGCAGCGTTCATGGTTTTCACATTTAAATTCCTGCAGGTCTGACGCACAGTGCTCGGCATTATAATTCTAAATCTAAATGTAGCAGATAACAGTCATGATTAATTACACTGATGTGAATTTATTTTGATGCTGCCAATTAAGTGCAGTGATTGATGGTTGCTGCATTGACAAGTAGCCCTACAATTGTTAAATCTGCAGGGATTTTAATGTTACTTTAATAGAAGACATGATGACTTTCAAATTATCATCAACTATTATGGATACTGGCGGCACGGTGGTGTAGTGGTTAGCACTATCGCCTTGCACCTCCAGGGTGCGGGTTCGATTCCCAGCTCTGTGTGCAAGGAGTTTGCATGTTCTCCCTGTGCATGGTGGGTTTCCTCTGGGTACTCCGGTTTCCTCCCACAGTCCAAAGACATGTGAATTAGGCTAATTGGCCATCCTGCGATGGATTGGCACCCTGTCCAGTTGGGACCCTGCCTCCTGGAATAGGCTCCAGGTCCCTGCGACCCTGAATACAGGATTAAGCGGGATGGAAGATAAGTGTGAGAGAGTATTATGGATATTAGTTGAAATAGTTAATAATTCTTTATCGATTTTGGTTGTAACCCAGATTAATCAGATACTTGAGTAGCTTTCTTATAGGAAAAAGATAATCTGATGAATAATTTGATCTAAAGGTTTATAACAAGAATACAGGCATATAATACATATTGAGCCTAAATTAAATTTTACATACATGTCAAATGGTAGTTTTTGGGTTTATGAATAGAAATCCTCATTAGTTTTGATAAATATTTGGATTCTATTGATTTAGTGAATCTTTCCTGCATTCTATAGAAAATAATTTGACCCTGAAATAGATTTATGGGAGCATGGAATATCACTTCTTTACTTTACAACAGATGCTTAAAAAATCGTCTAAAGTAAATTAGGCATATATCATTTTTTACATCGTACTAGTGATGCACATATCATATCTACATGATGGTTAACAGCATGTTTAACAGCTCACAGTGCCGCTCATTGTGTTTTATAGTTCAATATCCCATGTAGTAATATTTTTAATATTTTTAATTTATTTACTTTTTGTTATCAATGTTAATGGGTCTGCTGCCATCTCCTATGAGTGTATACGGTCCTGGCGCTGTGAAATGCTGTGTTAATGATTGTGGCTTTGGCTTTGTGAACATGCTGCAGTGCCGCCCTCCTACCCTCCTCCTGAGAGCCGGAGAACATATTCTCCCTTCTCACTTTTCCAGATGGCTCTTATTTCATGGTGTATATGTTGTTTAACTATGCAGTGTTAAATCTGTCGATAAAAAAACAAACACTTTTTCCCATGATGAAAACGAAATGATAATCAAATACAAAATCATCTTTTTAATGACGTTTGCCGAGTTAATAAAATCTAGTTCAGTATTCAGATTTTGTCGACTGGACAAAAATCTTGACAACTAATACATCATCATATATAGAAGGCATGGAGTGGGAGGTGGGGAAGGTGTGAGGGGGATTTGAGTCCTTGTGTCTTTGTCACCTGCAACATTATGTGCTTTTTTGTTGTACGTTCACCAACATGGCAATTGTCTCAGTGTCTGGGATAGGCTTTTAATTGCAGCATGAATTTATAAACTAATCTAATCATTCTGATTAAACCTGTCGTGTTATCATGAAGCGGTAATGAAGGCTAAAGGAAGCCCTTGCTACAGTGTTTTACATTAGTCTATGATGCAACCCTGCTGCCCTTTTCGTGATTGCCAAGGCCTTTCCTTGCCTAGCAGCTTGGCACTGGAACGGAGCCAGATAATGGAATTAAAGAGGGATTTAGAGTGTCTGTATCCTGGTATATGTGTGTTCCTGAGCTTGGATAAGTTGTCCAAAAAGGATGTGTGTGTGTGTATGTGTGGATGGGCTGTAGGCAATGCAGTTTTTACACAGCGCGCTGGGAATGTTATGCAACATGTTAAATCGTGCGCTGACCGAGGGTTGATTAGCTCTCCCTGTTTACAGGGCACAGGGCTCACAATGTAATTAAAAAAAATGGGAAGGAGGAGGGGTTGGTGCTGATTGTTGCCCTGTTAAAGAGGCTGCTTGGACTAGTCATTTAGAATCCTTTATATAATATGCAGGTACCGTAGGGCTGCAGGTCTGGAGAGACGGTTCTGTCCAGGGTTAATCTTCTATGAGGGGCTGACAGTCTCTGTGTCTTCTTCCTACTATAGTGGACTGTGTGAATGGAAAATCACAGAGGAACAATAATGATATGCTTCCCTGATTTATACTTAATTGTCATCTGACCTTAGAGGCCAATGGCGAGGGTGTTTTTATAACTGGACCAACATGCTACTGTACGTAGAAGAAATTCACTGAAACATAGTCTTGAAATGACTGAGCTTGTGCCCTGTACAACCAGTCTGGTAATTTTAAAGGCTTTGCTTCAGAGGTCTTTCAACTGGATAATCATGTGTTTGATTCCATTCCAAGAAAATTGCTTAGAAGTACTTACAGTATGTCCTTGCTACATTTGGACACTTAGAAAAGGGTACTAAACTACCTTTATTTTTGCCAGGGTGATACCTTTAAGCATACACCTTGGTACTGTATATTTATTATGTAATTTTTATATTCTTGAAAAGCATACATTTTCGACTCTACTCTAAAAGGTCAAATTATGTACTTTAAATCTTTTTTTTAAGCAGCATTACAATCCACATTTACAAGTGACTGAAATGTAATAAATATAAAAAAGGTAAGTATCACAGCAGAAACAGAAAAAAAAAACAGGTTATTATCTTTTTTCCTGACAGTGTACTCCTATATATAACCGACGAAGCACTTCTTATTTATTTTCATGCGCTTCAGTTTATCCAAAAATCTAATACAGTGCAATCGATATATCAAAACTAATGAGGTTTCTTTTTTAGGAGAAATTTTCAATAATGTTTGCTGCTGAATGCACAATTCTTAAGCAAACCTCAATGGAATCTTCCTTTCTTCTTTCTTTTTGTTTTTCGTGACTTCTATTTTCTCTCATTTTTAAGCAGTAAGGCGTTTTAGGGATCATCCTCAGTGTGTGGGTGTTAATGGTCAGTTAAAGCTGGGGTACACTACATCACAGAAGACAGGATTGTGAAAGGCAATTAGTGTATTGGAGTGTGTATTAAAAAAAAATTACATGTGATACTGTATACACTACCGGTCAAAAGTTTGGACACACCTTCTAATTCCATGCTCTTTTCTGATAAAAAAAAAATAATAATAATCCTACATTGCATAACAATGCTGAAGGCATTCAAAATATGCAATAATGTCTTTTCAACAGTTGATACTGACATACATCTGCTACTTTACTCTGTGAAGCCTTAACGGCTCGAAAAATATGAGGTGCTATTAATTGGTGATTTTTGAGGCTCTTGTACTTGAGACTACAATAACGAAAGTGGACTCCATATTCACCCAAACACATCTCCTTTTATACTGAACTTCCAGCTTACAATCACATAGTATGACTGCAGATCAATCCCTGCTAGCCGTTACCACTCAAATGAGGATGAGTTCCCTGTATGGTTCCTCTAATGTTTTTTTCCCATTGCCATCTCAGGGAGTTTTTCTTTGCCACCATCACTCTCGGTTTGTTAATCAGGGACAATCTAATTATTTTGATTCAGACATATTTCTTTTTTCACAATTACACTTTTCGAAAAAAGGGAAAGTAAATTGATTTAAAATTAAATGAACTTCTCCTCTGCAGCAGAGGTAGATTTTGGTCTTTTCTGGGATAGTCTTCATGAAAGCCAGTTTCATCATGGTGCTGGATGGGTTTAGCAAATGCACTTGACAATACTGTTCTTGCAAGAACTTTCCAGGTCAGCTGACCTTTGTGTCTAAATACCTAAGTCTATATATGTGAGAATTAAAAAATTATATCATTGTTAAAAAAAAAAAAAAAAATCCAGTATTGTTCTAGAATGTAGACAATTAATCCAAACTTGTGTCCAGATTATTGACTGGTATTGTATAATGGTGATTAAGAAAATGTCTTCCATGTGCTATATTTTTTCATAACACTTAGTGTTCCTACATGTTAGCTAGTCAATGTTACTACACATAGTCATGCACTGTAGCCTTGTTTCATAAAGTGTTTGAATAAATGAATGAATTTCTGTCCACTACCTAGGGCCAGGGGTAGGCATGTTTTGTCAAGGGTCTAAAGAGCCACAGTCCTACAGATTTCAGCTCTAAAGTTGAAAAAAAAACTCACCTGCCTGTAGCCTTAAGTAAGCCTGAAGATCTTGATTAGCTTGTTCAGGTGTGTTTGATTAGGGTTGAAGCTAAACATTATTTATGTAAAGATTCATTTTACTCAAAATGCTATTGGGTTTCATGATCTCTCAAAAGGGGGGTTATAGAGAGGACAAGCATGTAAGGCATTTTTCTTACTATGTGAAAAAAAGAACAATTATATACACACAGTGAGTGCACACATGCTAGCAAAGAGTTAGCATTGCCATGTCAGCTACTATATGTGCAAAACAATGCTCCAAAAAAGTGAGAGGAGGGAGGGAAGAGGTTTTTTGTGTAACCTAGTGCAACACCTGCCTCATATTTGTCACACTTTGTCTTCACATGGTTCACTTTTCACCTAAACATTTAAAGACTTGCCCTCGCCTTCACACACTGCTGTATCACAAACATGTGAGGCAAGCTCAGGCTGCAGGAACACAGTGATTGGTTATTCTCTTCCTCCCTTTATCTCTCATTCTAGTTGTGTCGGGACTTTGTTAATTTTTTTTATAGATTTATTTTGTATAATGGGTGCTAATAGTTATAGAGTGGGCTGTAGGTTTGGTTTGATTTTCCTTTACATTGTGTTTTATAAAACTAGTTGGAAAGGTTTATAGAGAATTATATGAATGAATGTTTTAAAAAACTTAATACAGTCAGGTGAAGAAGTATAGGCACCCTTCTTCCTAGTGGGAAAAGAACAATGCATTAAATAAATAAAATGTACAACCTCAACATAACTGCATAGTTGAAGATTTGGACTGTGCCCAGTGTAGCCTCAGATTTCTGTTCTTAGCTGACAGGGAAGAAATGATTGACACAGTTGCAAGGTTTGACACTGTGCTTTCTGACATGCCTTTCTGCTCATGACAGTTGTAAAGAGCTGGTACTGTTTGCAAGGCATTTCCACCTGCAGAACTCCCACTTGATAGAAACTCTAGAGACTGTGAATTTCCCAGGAGATCAGCAGATTCTGAAATAATACAAACCAGCACCAGCAACAATACTGTGGTCAAAGAAACTGAAAACACATCAAGGTTTGATGTGAACATTTACTGAAGCTGTTCATCTACATCCGCATGACTTTCTCTATTGAGATACAGCTAAGAAGTTGGCTAATTGGATACTTGCATGAATGTCTAGCTGTCCAGGTGCCCCTAGTAAAGTGGACATTAAATGTCTGTTAACAGTTCAATAATATTCCTGACTTTTATTCCTGATATCCCAGCGCACGTTTGAATATTCTTTTCTTAAACTGCTTGCGTATTTGATATATCCATTACCTGACTCGTATAGGTTAACAGTCTGTGTCTTAAAGGATCTTGGGCATGACAAATAGATTTTATCGTATGTGTGCAACCTCGGACAAGAACAAATTTGGAATCTAATGAAAGAATTAAGCAATAACATTGTGTTTGAATTTATTTGATTTATCAGATTTTTTTTTTGTCCTCAAGAAAAAAATTCTGTTAGTTAAATAAGCAGCACTTTGAACCCAGCAACTGGAAAATTGTCAGAATGTGCTGCTTGGTCAGAGACATAAAACAAATTAATGTGGAGCTCATGATTTAATACACCCGAGTCAATAAAAACCAATTATCTGACTTAAGCTAAGCTCACAGATATCACAGTAGACTGTATTTAACTAATTGGTTGAGGAAAGCAAAAATTATATTTAACATTCAAAACTCAATTAATTGCGTGTCCAGTATTTGGGATCCTGCCATGTTGATAATAATGATGAAGAATAAGGAGTGATGAGAGAAAAGTTTAATAAAGCACAACTAATCTGCAATTTTATATACAGTATGGAGTGCTGTAGTCTTATTGTATTTTTCCCATCTCTTTCTTTCTTTGTACAGTCTGAGCAGAGATAAGAGCTTTTGGCCACAAGACCGGATGGTGGAAAGGGGCTAAAGATTGCACAGGCTTGGCTTAAGGAAGACATACTGTCCTGGACCAGAGTGAAGCAACAGCACCCACAGAGAGGCGCACACACACAATCCATGAAGGCACTGCAAGAAGGCTAAGCCATTTGCAGGTCAAAGGTTACTTTGTCACTTTATTAGAGCGAATTTGTCAGAAAAAGAGCCTCTTTAGCGTCTGACCACGTTATTGAACTCTGCACCCCTGATAGCAGCTCCCAACTCTCTGGGAAACACACAACGCTGCTTTAGACCCACACACCGCCCTCACATGGGAGTGACATAGAAGCAAGTCCATACCAACATCCCTGCTTTTTCTCACAGTGGCTCAACCTGTGTTTCTGTCACACACCCATAAACTTCCGTAAACTTTCACACTTGCATTATCTACACTCACCCAGGATGCCTTCCTCCTCCTCCTGTGTGATTGGCTGGAGAAGGAAGCAGCCTTTGTGGTGACTGGAAAAGGAAGTGGGGCGGCATCGATGTCGTGGAAGCGGAACTACTTTGCTTCTGGCAGCAGCGGGCTGCAGAGCGTTTCTAGCCCGGGCACCATGAACTCCATTGCCCCCAGCAAAGGCCTGAGCAACGAGCCAGGCCAGAACAGCTGCTTCCTCAACAGCGCACTGCAGGTAGGACTGACTGATGCCACCCTCAGACAGTTAAATAATACGACTCACAAATACGGTATGCGCCTAAATATACAGTACTGAAACTCGCGCATCTCGAACCCGCATGTGTGTTTGTCGACAGGGCATAGGTCCAGTCTTTAAATGGGTCTCTTAATGGAGGAAAAAGTATTTGTAATTAAGTATTATTTCAGCTCATACGGAAGTGCTCGTGAACGACCTAGTTTGAAAATTGTGGCAGTAAAATTCCTTCCCATACCTGTCCTATTCCCCCGATTATACACCACCTGATGCCTACTTGTGGGGAATGTTAAAAGAGAGTGTGTTCAACTGTGAAAATTTGCCAAGAACTGTGCCTGCGTTACGCAAGCAAATCGTCTCCTGAAGTAGGAGTCTGCAGAAACCTTTGTCTCGGGATATGTTAAGAATCTGCGTAAACGATATGAACACTGTCTACAGCAAGGCAGTGCACACACACTTTGAACACTGACATCATGCATACATTGGCAAATCAACATGCTGATAGTGTGTATGTTAGTTTTTTTGAGAAGAAATAAACTTACAGGAGACAACAAGGTAATATTGTCCCGTCTTTTCATTGCAGTACTGTATATTTTGGCGCATACTATACTATACCTACACAGGTTTTTTTTTTTTCTTGGGTTACATTCATGGTTTAGTTTTTGAGCATTGAACCAAAGTGAAGTGACACTACAAGAAGACTTTATTGCAACCAGAAATACTCCTGCATCACCAATAATGTTAGCTTATTTACCAAAAGGAGCCGATAATGAATTACAATAAGGAGGAAAGTGAACATACAATTCAGGATTCAAAATATTTATTGTCATATGCACAGTTAAAAACACAATAGTCCCACCATGCAATGACGTTCTTACTTGGCAAGTCTCCCAAGATAATCATAAAAAAACTACACAGTACAGCAGAAAAAAAATTCTAAATAATAAATATAAGTATGCATATAAGAATGTAAATAAATATAAATGTGCATGTTATGTAGTAGATATCCATGCAATATAAATAAAACTAAATATTTATGTGTTAAATAGAAAAGTGCATTGTATTATGCAAATCTGAAAAAGTTCAAAGACAGAGTGATGGGATAAGGTCAGTGTATAAGGGATAAATTAACCAATCTGATAGCCTGTGGATAGAAACTATTTGACAGTATTTTTTGTTCTTGATTTCACACTCCTATAGTGTCTGCCTGATGCTAGAAGGCTATAGATGCTGTGTTAGGGGTGTGTACCGTCCATGATAATGTTGTAGCCGTTTTGATTACTCTGATGTTGAATATGTCCTGAAGAGATGGGAAGGCAGCTCCGAAAATGAATTGTGCTGTTTTGATTGCATGCTGAAGAGCCTTCCTATTTTGTGCAGTTAAGTTTCAATACCACACTGTGATGAAGCTTGTACATACCCTCGCAATTGTGCATCTGTAGAAGTCGCTGAGGGTTATGTTTGGCATGCCTCAGCCTTCTTAGAAAGTACAGTACAGCCATGCTGAATTTTTTTTCTTTCTTTTTGATAATTTACTGTGTGTTGTGAGACAAGGTGAGATCCTTGCTAATGTTGGTGCTAAGGAATTTAAAAGTTTCCACCTTCTCCTCAGTCTTATAATGTATAGTGATGTGTAAATCTTCTTTCTACTCCTAAGATCTATAATCATCCCATTCGTCTGCATTTAGGAAGAGATTATTTGTGTAGCACTAGGCCACCAGCTTTGTCACCCTTTTACCTATACTGTATGTTGTCCCATCTCTAACAGGGGTCCCAGTGCTAACAGTTTCTGTAACTGAAGTGTTATTGCAAATCCTAACTGATTGACCATTACGCGTGATGTAACTATGTAATCTAAGAAGAACTTTATCAAGTTTATTAGTTAACTGACTATCGAATTAGGCAGGTTTAAAAGAAAGCCAAATTAACACAGGGCTGCTTTAACGTTTAGAAGCATTGTTGAATCTGATTCACAGAAACTAAATCCCATTTAGGCAGATTAAAACACTGGGACAGTCTTGCTTCCAGGCATCACTGGGCAATATGATAATATAATACAGTAGCAATATTTCATATATTTAGATACAGATCATAGAGATACAGGCCAGAAGCTTCAGGTAATGTTCATATCAGCCACAGCATGAAGAAAAACACGACCTCAGGGATTTTGACTATGGCATGATTGTTGGCGCCAGACGGGTTGGCTTGAGTGTTTCTATAACTGCTGATCTCCTGTAGGTTTCACACAACAGTCTCTAGCATTTACTTACTGTAGAATGGTGCAACAAGGAAACAATATCCAACAAACACCTTGTTGATGAGAGAAATCAACACAAAGTAGCCAGACTGGAGTTAACAGAAAGTGTAGCTCAAATAAGCACTGTACAATTATCGTTAGCAAAAAAGGATTGCAGAATACACAAGATTTTAAAACATAGGGTGAATGTGTTACAACAGTCTGCTGATATCCGGTCCCTTTTTTAAACCTGGGACGGTTACAGGAAAAAACAGCCTGGCTTGATGAATCTCAATTTCAGTGGAAGCACACAGATGGTAAGGTCAATGTCTGGTACCAACAGTATGAATCCTTGAACCCAGTCCACCCCGTTGATAGTCAGATGTGGTGGAGATGCTGTAACGGTGTGAGGAATTATTTCTTGGAACACTTTGGCCTCCTAATACTAACTGAGCATTACTTGTACGTCACAGCTTATTCGAGCAATGTTGCTGAGCATGCGTAGCTCCTCATGGCCATAATTTACTCTGCTAGAGCTTTCATATTCCCTCAAATATTGCAGGCTGAGCTACGAGTCACTGTCTTGACATCTTCATCACAAATAAATCTTTATCCTCCTAAGGCTGCTTTTAGGGGACCAAACAAGTGAACGTTGCTTTAACACCTTAAAATTTCTTGCAGAGTGTCGACAGTATGGGCAGAAGTGTGCGGACATGCATTGTCATCCAAAATCACGACGCCGTTGGATAGCAGCCCACTGTGTTTAATCCGAAGTTTAGGCCTTAGCTCTTTGATAAACATCTCCCTATAACAAGCACTGTGGATTGTTGAAGCTTTTCCTTGATAATGTTCCAATACTGGCCCTTGAGAGTCCCAGAAATCTGTAAGCATCAATTTTCCCACCAATGGTTGACTTTTGGACGTTTTCTTGGTCGGCGATTAAGAATGTTTCTGTTCCATACTCTGCCGTTTACTCACAGGCTCGTAGTGATGAATCGATTTCTCTTTAAGAAACTTTCACCTTCGTTTAAGTATTGGTCCAAATTTTCTTTGCAGATACCCAAGTACACCCACAGCCCACATAAAGATTAATCACTCCATGCGGATCTTCTTTCATGCAGATCACAAGTGGGGCATCCATTTTTGCTCGTAGTTACAAATGAAATGATGTAACACGTTTACACCTGCACACCTGTCTTTGGAGACAGTGGCCGTGAATGGAAAGCGCTAATAAGACATTGTGGCCAACAGAAGTTTTAATACAACTATACTGCATATCATTTTTGACTCACAATATAATTATTTACTCTCCTACCCGCTTTTAAAGCAATTCATTCCACTAATTCCATCTGCTCTTGTAGACACTCTTGACCAATACAACCCATTCATGCAGTTACTATTTTTACCGACTGTAACAACAAGCATATAGAAGTCATGAATGCCATACAGACAACTGCACACTCTCACACACAATTACAGCAACAGCAGAATCTACGAGGCATTCAGCAGCTACAAATGTTTATATCTCTCCATCCAATTAAGGACGACAGGCAAGCGCTGAGAGTTGTTACTGTGTGCACATCAGCGCTATAACAGAAGAAAGGTAGCAAGCCGGTGAAAAAGAAAGGCAGTGAATCAGGTGGTATGGCAGAACCCTCAGCAGGAAACCAACGGAAATATGCAACTTAATTGCCAACTTTATAATGATCCGAACCTAACCACACTGGAAAGGGTGTGAGAATGAAGTGAAGAGGAGGTGCGGTAGGCTATTAAACACAAGGTAGACTTAAAACAGGATGTAAAATTGCTCCAGTAATTAGGTTGAAATTTAAAAACACAATAAGACGGCAATAAATGAGCAATTTATATTTGTAATAAAATGAATAAACAGTGCACAAATGGCACAAGTAAGTTGCAGCAGGCGAGCCATAAGACATACTGGGTTTCACAAAATCGTTGCATTATAAATATATTTCAGACTTCAGAGGCAGCACAGACACTATTGCACATATAAAGCTTTTTATTTGTGACTACAGAATGTAAGCATGTAAATTTCACACATCATTATTTAACATGCTGGGATGACTGAGCTCCTGCTGAGTTTGTACAGAAGATGATGAGCTGATTCATCACCCTCTCTTTCTCTTTCTTTCTCTCTCTCCCTCCCGCTCTACCCCCCCCCCCCCCCTTTCTCTCTCCCCTCTCTTTCTCTGCCTCACAGTGCAGAAAGTGCTGTGATCCACACTCTACAAGCACAGTGAGCACTCAATGCAGCATAACCACGGAAATAAACAAGTGAAGGACAGATAGAGAGACAGGGGAAACAGCTCCAATCATGCATTTACCAGCCTCTTCTCTTGGTAGACATGTAACAGGTTAATTTAGTGTCAGTGGTTAAACAGCTGTTGGCCGATGCATCAGAGTGGAAGTTTTGTTATTACAAGCTATACGTGGGTAACATTTCCATTTGTCTTACCAGGATTTTTACATAAAACATAGGTTAATATTACAGAGATGGAAGTATTACCCAACACACTGAGATGATAAAAGCTCCACTTTCATGTTTTGGTACCCTGAAAACCTGACAAGCCGTGTCCAACATAACATTTTCCCCTTACAGGACAATAGATCAGCGTTTTACTGTTCCCTTGAATATTTGTACCAGCCTGGGGAAAACAATAAAAGAATAAAGCTTAGATTGGATGGATTTATTTTAACGCTCCTCTGTATGACTAATGGACGGTAGCCCTTAAAGCTCAAAGCACTTCAGGAGTTATTTGTTTAGCTGTTTTTTAATATATATATATATATATATATATATATATATATATATATATATATATATATATATATATATATATACTGTGGGGCCCATAGATTATATATCATAGATCATATGGATTATAGATCCAGTATAGAGTGACATATAATTTTTTCAGAACAAAACAGGCAACACATACTGTATGCAAAGAAATAACACAGATCCACATGAGTGTTTTTCTGGTTATTTTTTGGTTGATTTTAATGAGCTCTTTTTGAGAGTTCAACATTTTTGCTATGTCATTCCCATATTCTGGTAGTGGTAACGCATTATAAAAGTAATGATAACTTTTGTTCTACCTAACATATCCAAAAACCCAAATGTACAGTCTGAAGTCTGAATTCTTCTCGTTAACACACGGCAAGGCTTTCATATAAGCACTTAAAAAAGTGTATTTGTGTCGTTTGAGTTTGAAGGGCTTTAAACTGTTTATCTTGCCGGTGTATCTTTGCTGATTATGTCATTGTACGTAAAACAATTCAGACGATGCTTTGCAGAAATAAATTCTGCATTAATTCAGTGTGTATAAATAGTACGCATTATCATAAAGTCTCATACTACTGTATCTCTATCCATCCATCTAGAAATCTCTGTAGTTCAACTAGGGACCGTGGATGCCAATAGTAACCATTGTAGTTATTCCTATTTTTAGGACCGTGGTAGAACCTCCGGTCAACATTCACACTCTTATTTCCACACTATGGGCAATTTGGAAATTGGAAATCTCTTCTTCTTTGTCTTTCGGCTGATCCCTTTCAGGTGTCGCCACAGCGAATCATCTGCCTCCACCTAACCCTATCCTCTGCTTCCTCTTCTCTCACACTGCATCCATAAAGCTTCTCCTCTCTTTCTTTAGACCTCCTGCCTGGCAGTTCTCTGATTTTATCTCCAAAACATCTAACGTGGGTTGTCCCTCTGATGAACTCATTTTTTATCCTATCTATCCTTCTCACTCCCAAAGAGAACCTCAACATCTTCATCTCTGCTACCTCCAACTCTGCCTCCTGTCTCTTCTTCAGTGCCACTGTCTCTTAGCCGTAGAGCATCGCTTGTCTCAACACTGTTTTAAACACCTTTCCTAGTGTAAAGAAACCAGAGTACTCAGGAGAAACCCAAAAGTACAGGGAGAACATGCAAACTTCATGCACACAGACTCCGAGGCAGGAATCAAACCCAGACCCTGGAGATGCGGGGCAACATTGTTAAGCACCAAGTCACCGTGTCGCTCACATACAGTACTACAGTACCTAGTACAGTAAGCTAGTTCTCTTTTTTTTGGGTTCAGTGTCAGATAATCTACAACAAATTGCAATTTAAATGAAATCTTGGTGCTCTGATAACTCGTAGATATGATGTTTGACCTGTTTAGATCTTGATACTCATGTAAACTGATGCACATAGTTTAGAAAGATACTGAAGTGTCTTCTAAGTTGGAGTTTAAAACGCAAGTTGAGGTTGTTACTGCCGACTTCTGCTTCAGCTTAGTTAGACGGCAGCTTCTGGGCTGTATTTTAATAACTACAGTATAAAAGACCAACCAGACTTAATGGATTAATGATTTTGCAGGAAGCTAATATTGCCACTAATAGTGTATAATATTGCAGGGTACATGCCAAGAGGGGCGGCAGAAATTGGTTATACAGTTTTAATGGCCTCAAGCTATTGGGCCATTCCTCAGTTCGAACCCTGCTAACAAGGCTGAAAAATAGTAGCTAAAGTAATTTAATAATGTATAATAAATTAGGGTGCATTAATATAGGAGAATAAGGTAGAATATGATTGTTAGATAAGTAATCTGTCTAGTGAAAGTAGTTCTGCCAAAAGCCAGTGCACACTGTACCTTGGTCAATGTGTGTGGCGCAGCAGGAGGTGGAATTTAGATTGAGCCGCATGCGCTGTAAAGCAATTTAAGTTTCAGCCTACATATTTTTTGCAATTTATGTAAACCTTTCACAAAAAATAGCTTTTTTATGTGCTTCATAATACTACTCTTAAAGACCCCATGTCATGCTTTCATACAGTAGCTTCATGCTTAGACTGTTTCATTGGATTCAGAATACCACAGCAAAATTTTTTACTCGTACCAGAGGTTCAGCTCTTATTATACCCATCCTCCAATAGTTACACTGCTTGCTCATTTCACAGATGATTAAATACAAACTCCTTCATTTCTTGTACAAGCACTATATGCCCTTGTCCTATCTCTGAGCTCTTGTTGCCCTACACCCCTGTCCTGACTTCTACCGCTGTTCACTGAGACCAGATTGACCCCTGGGTAGCGAAAACACTTTTAAACATAAACACAACCTTTCAACCAACACTTCCGTTTTCCCTTCATTCTTGTCTTCTTGTGTACAGTATGTGTGCAATAATCTTTAAGCGTTAGGAAGGAACTATATAAACTCTTATTATTGTTGCTGAAACATGCGGTACATAATTTCTTAATATCTAAAGAATATACCGCCTGAAGTAAACTTCTTCAGACAACAAGAGATGAGTGTACAGTGATTAGCAGTGATGCTTTTGTTTCCAGATTCTTTAAAGAGACCAGGTGTAGGAGCAAAGTTTCACCCCTTTGCCTTACAATAGAAGTATATTAATAGCTAAAGGGAAATACAAATGAATTTCGATCCATTTGCTCCTCCTTTGGGATGCTAAGTAGAGATTGAACTGAGATGGGATTTAGGTGGCTTTTTGCTGCACTGTAGGGTACTGAGCACCTGTATATGTGTGATATTTTGCTCGTTTTGGTCCGGTCCCTTGTGTGCTTTACATTCCTTATATTAAACCAGAAAGAGGACAAGGCGTTTTGCACAGCTTCTACAAAAGGCCACCTGATTGTAATAACAGGGCCTCCTTTACCAAAAACAGGAAACTAATTTAAAATGTGGTTTGGATGAGGTAAGCTGACTACATGTGCTTTAAATAAGATGTGTGAAGGGAGGAGAAGACCTCAGGCATGGAACTGCTGTCTGCAACCATTTGATTGAACTGTGTGGTCTTTGCACCGTATCTCAATTTCATTTCATTTTTTTTTTTTCACCGTTTCTTTTAATATAGCAAGAAAGTTTTTTTGGACAGAATTTTTTTAAATCAAGGAAAATTCAGTTCAAAAGTTTGGCCTTGCCGTGTCCCTGCTTCACCTCTGTGCTGTGTGTTATTAATTATACATATGAGAGAACAGCTTGTGTGGACAGACTCTTCAGAAATGGGCTTGAGATATTTAACGGATTCAAGCTGATTACTTTGCGAAAACATGCCTTCAGCTTAATTGAAATAATTGGTAGATGGGCAGTCAGAATGCAACATATGTTTAGTCTAAATCTGCCCTCACCATCAGCCATGATTTTCTATTTTAGGTGCCAATTACTGGTGTTTTATGTCTGTCTGCGCACCTGTTTGGGGCCATCAGTGTGATTTTAGTCTTTAGCGGAAGAGCAATAAGGTGGCATTTACATTAAGCTATATCACAGCTCATTGGAATAAGACGCCTCTGTCTATGCCTTGGCCATATTATGAAATTGTCCCTCTCAGTTCTCCTCAGGACCTGGCTCATTCTCCTCTGGACTGGATCACCCCATCTCTCCGCCTTCATTAATCTCCTCACTATGCTAGCCAGCTTGATCAAATCCACATTTTATGATGATTGCAGTACTTAAAAGGCCATTTTTCAAACGTCTCCTCATACACCAGAAGCTGATACAATCATGATGGAAATTAGAGAGGTAGAAATACCTGGACCTACCTGGAAATGCGTGGAAATCAGAGGGGCAGTAAAAATTAACGAGGGACGACAATGTATTTTAATCCTCAGAGCAGATTTAAATGAACATTTCTTTCCCCCTTAACTGAACCTCACAGCAGTGTACAACCAGTTTGCTTTCTTTTTGACTTTATAAAGTTCCTCACCAAAAAGCGATTTCATTTTTCAACTAAAACAAGTTCCTAATTACAGGATTGAATTATTTAGAGTGCACAATCAATTCACTTAAAGTAAACCAAATTACATTATAAAATCTCATGAGGATGTCTGTTTTAAATAAAAGCAATTAGAATATGTGTAGTAGAACAGCACAGCGGTAGTTTGGATGTCTCAGAATGCCCATGACCTGGATTTGGTCCTACATATGTGATATGGTATGTGATAGGTCTCTAAGTTTGCTAGTTAGTTTCTGTTTATTTATGTTGTAAATTTATGTTGCATGTACTGTAGCGCCTTGGTCCTGGGGGAACATTTTGTTTCACTGTGTACTAACTGTATATGGTTGAAGTGACAATAAAAGCCTATTTGACTTGACTTGACTTGACTGCTCGATATGGTATATGTGATATCAAATCACATAAGCTGTATAAAATGAAATTGTGTCAATGCAACCCAGTTATTATGTTAATGCAATTCTACACATTTCAGTTCAATATGGTGTAAAATACAGTGTAATAAAATTCTTATCTTCATATTTTAAGAGCATCAATTCTTTTAATATAATTACCTTCCGTATAAGTGAAAAGAAACATGCACTTGTGGTTGATAAGGGGTATTCATCATAACTTTTACATAATGTGCATTACAAATGATAGCAAGGAATCATAGCTCATTATGCAGATCTGAGGGAAGCGGCATTCATTTTGTTTCACTTTGTGTTTCTCTTTTGCAAAGACTTTAGGCAATTTGCTGCTTGTTTTATTCTCCCAGTGCTAAATAGGAAGATTTTTTAATAATTCTATCAACTTGTTTTAAAGTCACTTCAAACTGTTTAAAAAATGGACTTTTAGTAGTTTTTTAGAATCCCTTCAGGGTAGTTAATTTGAATTTGTATATTGGTCAGAATATAAAACTTGTAATTGCAGTGGTTGTGTGTGTCATTCTTTAAACAAAGAGGAAGATATTAAAGTCTCGTAGGAAAATCGAGTGATGATCATGGGACTGTGGAACAGCTATTTGAACTAATTAATTATTCAATTTCGAAAGTCTTCAAAGCATGATTTGTGGGACTTTTGCCCTTGTTGATTATTGCGTTAAAACAAAATATACTATGTAATATTTATAACATATCCCTTTATATAAATACACTCCAGTGTATTTATTGCAGTAAAATCCTATCCTTGTTGGGGCAAGACTGCAAAAGAGTGTCCAGTGTTGTGTGTGTGTGTGTGTGTGTGTGTAACCCTCACATTAAACTATTAAGATAGGTGCGAGGACAGCTGTGAGAAAACACTACCAACACGCTAATCATCAGAAAGCAGGAATTACCCCGGCTCAGTGACACTGCCTTAAGACACGAGTGAAACTGAATCATTTACGTTGGAGTTATATTTAGTGCGTAATTGTTTCTCATGCGGTGTGCTAGGCTGACATGAAACAAGCCAAAGCTGAAGAAAAAGCTCTCAGATCAAGCTGTTTAAGCGTTAGCTTTGTGAGATTTAAGGTACGACTTTGATTTCTAGAGAAGTTACTGAAATGTGGTACCAAAAATGTGCATAGTCAGAAATGTCCGCTTCTTTTTTTTTTTAGGTTTTATGTTTTTCATGGTACCTTGCTGCTCACTTTCACATCATATTCTGCATGGCCAAAAGTATGTGGCCACCTGAGCATGTGTAGTTGGCACAGATTTGCAAGTACACATTTTGTATAGAATGTCTTTGTTTGCTGCAATATGAGCGAGCTCCAGGAAGACATGGTGTTTGGTCGAGATTCAAATAACCCAAGAGGCCTGCACAGAGACATGGCCTCAACCCCATTGAACGTCTTTGGGATGACCTGGAACACTGAACGCACAGCAAATGTGACATTAGTCTCGAAACCCTGTAAGCACATTAGGCCATGTCCATGGCGGGTGTTTTTTAAATGGGTACTATTTTTTCAAACAGAGATTTTTTTACTTCGTTTTTTAAAAATAATTCTGTCCACACGACCTACGTTTTAAAATATCTTATGTAACATCATTACCAGTTCCGCTTTGTAGAAGTCCGACGGGTCTCTTCCAAAACCACACTCGCTGGCTGCGGAGTCTGTGTGTCGTCAGAGTAGCTGCAGTGACCTTCGTAGTACATTCAGGCACCTCTGTTTGTTAACGTAATGTGTGAGTAACTGTGCGTGCATGTACACGCATGTAAAAAGTCCAGTAGGCAACGTTATATACCGTAAACTACTGTGAAGTCCACTTTTGCACAAATATCCACATAAGCAAAGCTGACATCAAATAAAGTAGACTAGCACACAGAGAATGACATCCCCGGCACACAAGGAGATGTTAAAACAAGCAAAAATCCCAGTTTCATCCCTGTCCACACAACACCACTGAAAACAGCGTTTTGGAAAATCTTCACTTTGGAAGGAGTTTTCCAAAAGCTCAGTTGTTAACGACCAAAACTGCATTTGCATGTGAACGAAAGGCCAAAACCGCAGATAAAAATCTCTGTTTTTGTGTGGACATGGCCTTAGTCTAAAAACTTGTGCACTACACGACCATGCACTAGTCTTAAAACACACTGTGAATTAAAAATTAGTTTTAAAATATTAAAAGCTGTTTACACCCCATACAGACTTTTTTTTTTCATTATTAACCAGAGCAGTTGTATGTTAAGTGCCTTGTTCAGGGGCCCCACAGCCACCGTTCCAAATTCTCAAAACAGGACTTGTTGACAAACAGTTGTAACCTATCACCACAGTTCTGAGACTGACGCACACATGGCTTTTAAAGTTTAATATTAATTTGTTCCTGCTTTTTAATGCTGTTGACTTTTGAGACAGTGTTTGTGATTGTGACTTTTTGTAACACTGTTTTTACTTCACTTATGCTCATGTGTCTAGTGGAATCCTCTTCAGACGAGTGAAGGTTATTATAACAGTAAAGGGGGACTAAATCTGCAATACTGTAGTATGTTCAAAAACATGGTCATGGGTCTACATACTTGAAAGGTGTTGATTTATTTTCACTAACAGTAGCATAGACTTTAAGTTATTATTAATGCAATTATTATAACAGTTTGCTCACACAGGGACAATGATCTATGGTATGATATACTTTGGTATCAAGTATGTTAAAATATATTTTTTATATTCAAATATTTAAAAATACTAATAAATAAAAATATATTTATATTTGGTGAATAAGTTTTCTGTTACATTAAATGACTATTTATGGCTACTGTACAGTAAGTGATAATAGGAATTAATGATTACATTAAATGCAGTTATAAATATTTAAAAAACATGATGTGTCAATGATGTGTTTCAAGACACATGTTCATCAGATTTTTTATTAATTATTTACAACAACAGACACCATTATATTTAATTTCTTAATGTGTCAATAATATTTAAGGAAAAGAGGATTTTAGATTCCTTTGAACTGTTTAGGTTTTCTTTAAGCTTGATTCTTTGCTTGCTTTGACCTTCATTATGTTCGGTGTTATGACATTGTGTACTGCAGATGCCTAATTCTGCAGCCTATTTACATTTTACAGGCTGAACCCAGACGCATGGCATTTATTTGAATGTTAATTATGGTATAATTTGATTTTGCACAAGCAAAGAAAACATTTGCACTTGTGCTAGATAGTAACTGTGTGATAGTAGCATTGCTTTTAGCAAAAGTCTTAAATACCCATTAATTGTTTTATATATTTTATGTCAAGGTTTTTTTTTTTTAAACTTGAGCAAATTTTTGACATAAAAAAAAAAAAAAAACTTGCATGACTGTTTTAAATACCAACTATGGATTGATCTATTTTTGTAGTCTATTTAGTTATTTGTTATATAGAGACTTTTAATTTAGGTTTATATATATATATATATATATATATATATATATATATATATATATATATATATATATATATATATATATATTAGTGTGTGTGTACAGTATGTACATATACACACTATTTAATTCAATTAAATTTTATTTGTGAAGCGCTTTTAACAATTGTCCTTGTTGCAAAGCAGCTTTACACAATCAAAAAAAATATATGAAAATTTGTATGAAATGTGAAAAATATGTATGAATTAAAATGATTAGATTGTCCCTGATGAGCAAACTGAGGGTGACGGTGGCAAGGAAAAACTCCATGAGATGGCAATAGGAATGCATTATGAGGGGAACCAGACTCATCAGGGAACCCATCCTCATTTGGGTGATGCTCAAGTTTGGGATCACTTTCCAACATCATGGTTGTTCTTGACTTTTATTTTTTTCTACACTGTAAAACAATGCTAAAACATGCAATTATCTATTTTAAACAGTTGATATTGAGATGTACAGTATCTGCTACTCATGATCTATAAAGCCTTCAAACTGCTCTAATCTAAGGTGCTGTTTGTTAATTGGTGATTTTTGAGGCTAGTAACTCTAAATGAACTTCTTCTCTGCAGCAGAGGTAAGTTTTGGTCTTGCTTTCCTGGGAAGGTCTTCATTAGAGCCAGGTCCTTCATGGTGCTTGATGGGTTTTGCAAATGCACTTGATGAACAGATGATATTGTTTTTGCAAGAACTTTTCCAGAAAGGCTGACCTTCATGGTTTAAAATAACAACTGACAGTTGTTGCTAAGTAATTACCTTATTCCATATGTTTTATTTTATAGTTTTAAAATCCCCAGTATTGTTGTAGAATGTAGAAAATAAATCACTAAACATAAACATAAAAATTTGCAAGTGATCCCAAATTTTTGAGCGGTAGTGTGTATATACAGTATAAGTGAAAATCAGAGAACCTCAACTGTACCCAAACAGGCATATATACATTTACTGCATCTGGCAGACATCCTTATCTAGAACAACCATGTTTTTAGCTCATTATACATCTGAGCAGTTGACGGTTAAGGGCCTTGCTCAAGGGCCCAACAGCAGAAACTTGGTGGTGCTGGGGTTTGAACTTGGGGCCTTCCGATCTGTAGGCCAGTGCCTTAACCACTGAGCTAAAATATAGGAAACTTCTCACACAAAGTAACTTGAGCTCTAAAACAAGCCAAGGACCTTGGAGCTATAAAGGCAGACACATTACCCACTGCACCATCCTGTCACTGCATTCATATATTCTGTAACTGTATTTTTTACTTAAAAAATAATAAAGTAATGTCCAGTTATCACTGTTATATTCTATCTATTCTGTTTTCTCATGTATCTCCAAATAAAAGTGTTTGCAATCTGCAAAAAACAAGTATTGTAAGTAACTGGAAAACCCTGTTTTTGTGATTTTCTAAACCAGATTTAAGGATGGCAGTGTATGACATCCAAGTGACTTGTGTCAAAAAAAAAATGTGCTGAGTTAGTGCAAAAATGTCAGGAAGAACCAGGAGACAAATATTAGTCTCCAGAGGAGGAGAGGATCCCAAAGCTGCTTAGAGGACATGCAAAGACGTTCAAAGCAAAAGCTGGGAAAGATATTAGAGAATATTTTAACCCATTTCAAAAGAGAAATACAAGGTCATTGTGTAATATTTGTGTCATATATTACTAATTGTTTTATCGGATAAACAATGTGCAACTCCTAGTCATGATCGTTAGTAGAACCATAAAACGTTAGCTTTGTGTTAGGATAATTATGTTATTAAACATTAAAGACTTGGAGTATTCAAGATAGAGCTGTTCCTGTAGCAGATACAAAATTCCAGCCTCAATGTTATTTGCAACTTGCAACAACAGCTCAGGCTCAAAACTCTAGACACACAAAGCAGGTCAGTCGAGCACTGAAGCATGGAGCACGTACAATACAAATCACCTATTTTCTGGTGCGTCACTCAAAACAAAGGTCCAAATCGCCTCTGAAAGTAGCTTCAGCACATGTGCGTCACAAGCTTCATGAAACAGGGTTGCCATGGACAAGCAGCCAGACACAAGCCTAATAACACGATGTGCAACGCCAATCATTGGCTGGTGTGGTGTAAAGCACACGGACACTGGGTGCTGGGGCTTAGGAAATGTGTTTTTGGAGTGTTGAATTAAGTTTTACTATTTGTAAATCTGATAAAGGCAAAGCTGGACTTGTCAGATGCAACAAGTATGCTGCCTATTGAAATTCATAGTGGCAACTGTAATGAACTTCTCTGCAGCAGAGTAAGTTTTGGTCTTGTTCCCCTGGGAAGGTCTTCATGAAAGCCAGTTTCATCATGGTGCTTGATGGGTTTTGTAAATGCACTTGACAATACTGTTCTTGCAAGAACTATTCCAGAAAGGCTGACCATAATGGTTTAAAATAACAACTGACAGTTGTTTTTGTTGTTAAGTAATTACCTAATTCCATGTGTAAAGGGATAATAGTCTTTTCAATACCCATTGCTCCCAGACAAGCACAATGTAAATACTCACTCACTCATTGTCTATACCGCTTTATCCTGTATACAGGGTCGCGAGGGGCCTCGAGCCTATCCCAGGAGCATTACGACAGGAGCCAAGGTTATACCCTGGACGGGGTGCCAGTCTATCCCAAGGCACACACACTCATTCACACACTACGGGCAATTCGGGCCACTGGGCTGCAATAAGCCACTGGGCTGCCCAATGTAAACACTACATAATAATCTGTGTGTATAGTGTTTAAAAAATATCTATAATTTTTTATGTACTGTATGCTGATACATTTGGGATGTAATGTCCAGGAAGCTCGTGGGTGTGTCACATACTTTAGGCCACATAGTGTATTTTTTTTATAGTGTATCCTTCCTCATCTGTTTTTTTTGTCTAGACCTTCTCAGACTCTTACCCTCCTTTTACCCTGCTCAGATGCCATAGCCAGTGGCCATTTCTAACACACACATACTGTACATACCTCTCTACCCTGATTCAGACCTTGCCCTGGCCCGCTTGAAGAGATGAGCACTAAATGTTGGGTTTTACCAGTTATGCTGGTCCGAATCCTCTGCCAAGTGTGTAGACCTCCAGAGGCCAGAGTGACGATGGGTTAATTGTCATTATGCTGAAATTTCATTCTTGT
The DNA here is from genome assembly GCF_024256425.1 of Clarias gariepinus. NCBI lineage: Eukaryota > Metazoa > Chordata > Actinopteri > Siluriformes > Clariidae > Clarias > Clarias gariepinus. Next base: position 22,827,153 of record NC_071113.1, on the reverse strand, counting down.
CATACTAAAAGGCTTTATTAAAATTGAAAAAAATCAGTGTTGTTAGAAGAGATTGATGTGCTTCTTGAAAGAGGGCGATCAAGATTTATGCTTCTATTGAACAAAAAATGAACCGGTACAACAAAGGCATAAAAAAACTGCCTAAGGGCTCAAAGTGGAACAACACTAGAAGAAGCAGTAGAAAGATTAGAGGATTAAGGGAAGATGAGATAAAAGAGAGAGTGAGGGCGAAAACGAGATGATGCCTCTACCGCCTTTTGGTTTGTCCTTGTGTTCAGGATCAACACTACTGGGACGCATAGTGCTGAGACACCTACCTGAGTGGTTTGATGTTTTTGTGTTTGTGCGCTGAGTGGATCATTCTCACTTGCTTAGATAGAGGGATGAAGAGAAAGTTAGTTATTCTCAGGCAGTCCTGTCTGCTTTGAAAGGTAAGAGAGGGAGAGAGAGATAGTGAGAAAAGTCTCTCAAGTGATCTTTCTTTTTCTCACCGAGATAAACTGGGTCAGAAGCTGTCAGTCACGATGCTGGGGTAAAGTATGAGGATGTCTAATGGGGTTATGAATCCCACACCATCCTCATCAGTTCAGATACATATTTCAGAGACAATATTTATTATTAATGAAAATGTATGAGCCGGCTCACATATTAATCATTCTCTATATTTAGTGTATTACACAAAGCTAACCTTTTACAACAAAAAAAGCCACTTGAAAACAGGACACAAATAAATATGTTTCAGGTCTCTAGTTAACAGAGGTATTAGAGGTATTATTGTGGTGCTAAATAAAGACCGTAGGTGAGAGGAAAGGGCGTGAGAGCTTGAGCTTGAAATTACCCAATACATAAAAGGTTTAATTAGAACTTCTTACAACTCCAACTAAATGAACCATGCACACACTGACACACACACACACACACACACACACATACACAGAGACAGGCTCAATAGAACGTCCATCATGTTAATTACTACCTCAGGCCTAAGGAAGAGCAAATGAAAGCGTGGCCAGGAGAGATCTCTGGAAGCAGATGCTCAGAGACGCTTCTCCACCGATGGGTAAAGTAAGCTCCCTCTTCGCCTCTCCCTTATCCTCTTCCTCTTAAGCTATTTCTCAGCCCTCTATTAGTCTCCTGCTCCTGTGCTGAAGCATTACTTACTGTAGTCTGGAAACAGTCCAGCAAACAGCTATTAACGACGAGTGATTCCTTTCTCCCACCAGATCGTGTTACACCAACGAACAACGCCAGTCTACGGATCTCGGTGGGATTTTTAGATGAATTCATTAATTGATTTTTTCCGCCCTTTTACTAACTAGTCGCTTTTGCCCAAATTACATTTAGCCCACTTTAGGGAAAGCGCTGTGTTGCAATTTGATTGTGCTGTAGAAAACACATTTTATTAGTTCCATATTGTTTCCCTGTGTGTGCTGGTGGGGAAACAGAGGGCTACAGTATACTGTAGGTCTTGCTCTGATGCAGAGGGCTCTTCAGTGTGCATAATGTTGCATGCTCGCTTCTCCTTGAGCAGACTATCATAATGTATCGCCGCTGACGCACAGGCACTGGGTGCGCCCGTCAGTCTGAGTCATCCCAGCCTGCCCACATGAAACATATACGCACACACACCCTTTATTACATCTCAACACTTCTGTTTAGATGACTAAAGCATTTGCTTTACATGATATAAAATGTTTGATTTTAAATGTATAATTAAAATCTAACTGAGCCAACAATGATCGGGTACTATGATAGGCTGAACTGTAAAAAGTTTACACTTTATGCACACACCATGTACAAATGTAGTCATATTATCCTGTTCTCGCTGGGGGCCAGATATTCCCAAAATATCTGATATTCCAAAAGGATATCTGACAGTGTTGACCTTGTGGAGACATTTAGATTGTCCCCATTAGAAAAAGAGGACAGTTTGTAAAGAGTTATATTTGTGAATAGGCATTGCACTGGTTGCATCAATAATCAATAGTATTAATATTTCCACGTGGGACAGGTCCGCAGAAACCTATTAAGTCGTACAGGTGTATGCGATTATTTCTATTGCAAAATTTTCGATATTTTTGATATTAAATATAGCAATATTGAACAGATTATATATCTATTGCAATTGTACTCCTGAGTGCTTATTAATCTTTCTCGATAAGTGTTAAGGGAGCGTACATCTATCTCCGTCTTTCCTCTCTTGCTCTTTTTTTGTGTCCTTATGCCCCATGTACCAACTTCTACTCCTCCCTCCACCGCTTCCTCACTTCATTGTTCATTTACGGTGCATTGTAAATAAAATAAAGAAGGTGGAAGAAAAGGGCAAAGGGCAGCACCAGGATAGAATCTCTAATCCATCTCCCTCCCTTGTCTTTATCCTGAGTCCTGGTTGACTCGTACCTTCCATCCCGAGGTGTAAAATTAATCTCCACACCTTTAACGCTTTCTGCTAATGGCAGGACGATGATGTGTGTGCATTCGCATGGTTCAGTGACTCTTGTGTAGCAGCAGACTCCAAATAAATGCCTGCGTCCTATGTTTAATTTGACTTTGTGCCCTTGGGTCAATTTCTTTACCTTCAGCATCTTTCTAAGCATCTTACTTTTTTTTTTTTTTTCCTGTTTTAAGTAAATTTTTTTGAAGAACACCATTTTTATGAGACTAAACCAGGCCAGCGCAGTAGAACCGCTGAGAATTTATAGACATAATGGCAAATCTGCTCGGCAGTCCACTAATGCTGCTGCCAGAGCTTCGGGGAAAAATAGCTGAGAACAGCGCAGCGGAGAGCAGAATGCTCTGGCAGTGCTCTGGGTTTTTGTCTCCGTGCGAACGTGTGTGCGTCTCTAAGCGAACGTTCAGTGTGTGGTTAAGGTAGAGATGTACAGTAACGTTTGCTGCAGTGTTCTTGTATGCGACTAAAATCTGACTCCAGGCGCAGACTTGGAGATCGTTTCATCACACTGGGAGAAATAAAGCGATGTTGAAAATGAGGGGGAAAAAGGAAATAGACTGAGATTCCTTACATAACCTCTCGTTTTATTTAGCCCAGTCAGGGATTTCGAAGCTCCTTATTTATTTTAACTCCGCACAGATTCTTCGAGTATCAGCTCTGAAAAGTGTTTTTTATTTATTTATTTTGAACTAATCCATACAAAGTCTTTGCTAGTAAAGACAGTCCAGAGTTTACTTTTTGATTTTCATTTTTAATTGGAGCAAATTAAGCTGTTGGTTTGAGATACTGTCCGTTTACAGGGACAGAACCTTTAACTACATGGACACATGCTCGAAGAATTTAATAAGGATATAACTTTTTTGACGTGCACAAAGTACTTCTCCATGCTGCGAAGCATCTCATTTGCTGGAAATTATGATAATTGTAATATAATAATAATAATAATATGAAGGTTTTTCTTTCCAGCATTGCGGTTAGGCTAGTGTCCCCGGTCTTAACTGACAAATTCTGCTGTATGTGTTGTGATTGCTTATAAGATGTCTCCTCTACAGTATGATTGGTTAGATGCTTTGCTACATTTGGAAGTGGTGAGCCAATTAGTGCCTCTTCTTCTGCGAAATAAGGCAGATGTGTCAATGAGTCAATAAAAGTCGAAATAAAAAAAAAAAAAAGATGGGAGAGAGTTACTGATCAGGGAATTGTCGCATCACATAATGTTGCCGTCTAATGTTGGGTGTGTATTTAAGGATTTGATTTTGTTTCACATTTTAAAAAAATGCTTGCTCAACAGTAAATGGCTTGTGCTGAAATATTAATGAGTGTGTAGATCCTGTTTACAAGTAGAGGTGCATCGTAGATGTGCTTTAGTCGTGCTGTTGGTTTACAAAAAATGCCAGATCAGAGACACTTATGAAGAAGACTCTCATGCATAGTGAATACATACACACATACATGCACTGTATATGCCTTCACCCAGAAACAGACAGAGGTTTACAGATGCACTTAAACATATCTACTTGGCGTAACAATCACAGAGATGTGATCTATTTCGCTTGCATGCTGTTTTCAGTATCAGCACTTTATAGTTATATCTCTGCACACTGCAACAACCGTTTCTCCCTCCTCCTCTTCCTCTCTCTCTCTCTCTCTCTCTCTCTCTCTCTCTCGCTTCTCTGTGGTCACAGCTCTCTCTCTCACTAGCACTTCTTTTCTTTAAGTGCTCACTACTCCCTCTCTCCCGCTCTCTCTCTCTCTCTCTTTCCTTTCTCTGCGGATCTGCAGTTCCCTTCTTTAACCTTTTCCCTTTCCCTCCTCTGCTCTGTCCCATTTGCGGGGAACTTGCTCCTGAAGTGGGCGGCTGTTAAAAGGTGCTGAATTCCTGCTCTGTTGGGAGGATTAAGTGGAGTGGGCACCTGGCATGCGATCAGTGGATACGGGCTGCCAGGACTTTCTCACATTGTTTGAAGGGGATTGGAGCACTGCAGTCATCTTGGCCAAAGGGAGTAGGTGCAGGATGGGGCCAGGGAGGCATGCTGTGATGTGCTGATCTGTGGGTGGGGGTGAGTGAGTGTGTCCGTGTGTGTGTGTGGGTGGGTGGGTGTGTTGTGAAGATGCTGAAGTAAAGTGGCTGTGGCGCTTCTGGACACACTGTGCCTCATCATGGGATGGGTCATGTTGGCGTGATGCCCCATTTAATTTTTGCGTTGTGAGTCTACAAAGTAAATATCATACACAAAGCTGGATTTGACACCCTTACATTTAGTGATCTTATTCTTGCTTTCAGGTACTTTGGCACCTTGACATCTTTCGCAGAAGCTTCCGGCAACTGACCACACACAAGTGCATGGAGGACTCGTGCATCTTCTGTGCTCTTAAGGTAAGCGGATATCCAGCTGTTAGGGTGGGTGGGGATGGGCTTCTAGAGTCGGACGTGTTTGCATATTCAAAGTCAACGTTTTGAAGAATGCACTCCATGTATACGTACTGTGTAGGTATACCTCAATGGTACGTGTAGCAAAGTTATTTAAATCAGTAAGCTTAAGTATTTAAACTAGTAATCATTTACTTTTTAACATTGCATTAGAATATATGGTTAAAAGTTTTCAGGCACACCCCATTACAGATTTTTCTTCCTTTTTGCTGTTATACCCACTTCCACCATACTGGAAAGACTTTCTACTAGATTTTGGCGCATGTCCCATGGGAATTGTGCTCATTCAGGGCTCATTCCCACTGACCAGCTATGGGATGAACTGGACCGCTGACTTGTCACCTGACGTCAGTGTCTGACGTCACTCTTGTGATGACTCCTAATGAGCACAATTCCCACGGTCATTCTTCAAAGCGGTCACGTTATCCCGTAGCTGTTCAGTGGGGTTGAGGTCAGGGCTCTGTGCAAGTGAAGTTCTTTCACTCCAATCTTGCTGAACCATGACTTCATGAGCCTCACTTTGTGCACAGGTGCATTGTCATGCTGGAACTGGGTTAGGCTAAATGGTTTTAGTTAAAGAGGGGAAAAAATATACTGCTACAGCACACAACGACATCCTGTATAATTATGTGCTTCCAACCAGTACAGTATATGGATGAGTTGTCCATAACGTTTTGGCCATATTGAGTATTTATTACGCAATGTAATTCAGAATTGCGATAAAATAGAATTATATTTTATATAGTCTTTAGCGTGGCTAAACACCAGGGGTAAAATTATTGGTTATTTCCTTTTTTTCATATTCTGCCAAATAATTGGAGTAAATATTTGAGTATTCTGCATACTATTGACAAAAGTCGATTCACTTATGAATTGTGGTTCTTTGGTATGCTGATTCATGTATCAAAACACTGACTCCAAATGTTTTTTATTTATTTAATTTTTGCATTTATAATAGAGATACACCAGTTCACCGGTTGCGATCACTGGCTGGTTTTTGGCTTGCCTGGCTGAAAAACCGATCAGCCTTGGATATAACTTATTTTGTGATAAGTGCACAAGCTTCCAAATGGTGCCACAGAAATGCATTTTTATGGTATTACATTATCAAAAGTTGTGTGTATCTGGAAATTGAGTCATGTAACCTGGACTTCTTTCTTCTTAGGTAGATATGTTTCACTACTCATCCAAGCAGCTTACATTACTCAGTTGTTTACTCAACTTTCAGATAATCTCACCTGGCTAACCGTGTAAAAACTTTTGTTAGACCTTTTTTCCAAACTCAAAGGCTTTGGAGGCATTTAAGGTGGTAGAACGTCAGTGTTTCATTATAATCCTACAGGTGGTACAGTCTGAACCGTTCACACATTGGCATCTCGTGCGGTAGGAGTGAATTAGTTGGTAAGTTTGATCAGAAGTAATAATGGTAGATACGTGCTGCTTAGTATAAATTTAGCTGCTGGTTTAATTTTACTTTAGGTTAGATGTTAAACTTTTGTATTTAAAGTTATGTTTGTATTTCCTAAATGCCGCCCTTGGTTTTTAAGTGAGAAAACTAATGCTATAATGAATGGGCTGCATCGAATTACTCATGTTTAATACAGTTGTGAAGCTAGAATAAAGCTATGGTTTTGAGTTCTGACATCTTTTATTTTTTATTTTAAAGGTTCATGGTCTTTTTGTAGCAATTTCGCAATATTGCAATAAAAATCGCAATATTGATAGGATCGGCACTTAATATCGTATCGGGTGGTCACTGGCGATTTCCATCCCTAATAGGTAGCATTTAAGAAAACTAAAGAGCAAAATTGACTGTGCTGTTTGGGTAGAACGGTAGGAATAAACCTCCTTTCCCTGTCTCCTATAGGAATACCGGGCAATCAGACTTCTGTGAACTTGTGTATGAGGAAGAGGGCAGATAGTCCTTTTTAAAGGGTGTGAAGTTTGGCCCAACATGTCTCTAAGGGAGCATGGGTTTGCCCCCCACTTCCTGGTTGGTAACTGTCATGTGATAATGGGAATTGTCCAGTGAACAAACTGGGGAAAATTATTATGGGAAGAAAAGAGAATGAATAATCTGAAGGGGACGTATTTTATAACTGGCTTCATGGACGTGTCTTTCACTGCGCTGGTATGTCATGACTTTAGGGTCGTATTGAGAGGATTTAGAGTTGCGTTTTAAACCACATAGTAGTATGCTTACATACATAGTAATGACACCAATGCTGTGCTGACAAACTGTTCAGTCTGTTGGTATTAGGTTTGGGATATGGCGAAAGGATTTTCGACACCAATGGTGGAATTATTGCTTTGTTTTCTCAGTATGACAGAAGTACTTAATTAATACTAAAGAACTACTTCATAATAATTTATTAATAATGATAATAATAATAATAATAATAACGTTTTGCTCAATAATGTGACTGTTACAGGTTGGTTTGATTGAGGTGAAAAAGCAAAACCTCTTGGTTGCTGTGTTCTACTCACAGCTCACTGCTCTGCACTGAAGAGACGTCTCACTGTATCTACAGTATGAGACTGATTAATGCAAACCTGCAACCACCAACCATAAATAGTTAACAAAATTCAGTGTAGAGAGCAGAACTATGACCTCTGAATGCTTCTGATCCGTGTGTTTTATTAGCTAATCTGCACTCCCTTCCTGCATATTACTAACAGGCTCGTACATTTAGTTTTCCAGCTTGTCTGAGACTTTATGCACACGCAGGATTAGCACTAGGAATGCATCAGTAACATATTTCGAGACTATTTGTAAATATATGCTAGTTTTTTTGTTTGGAATTGGTCAATATCGGTGCTGATACTGATGCCAAAAAGACTAACCTAATTGCTTTATTAATGATGACGGGTAATCTGATTACGGTCGTTCATTAACTGCCCTCAGAATTAGAGAGCAAGTCAATTTTGGCTCCAGGCCTCATACATACCTCAAACTCGCCTGGTCCTTTACATTTACATTTACGCCTTTGGCAGACGCTCTTATCCAGAGCGACTTACATTTTTATCTCATTATACATCTGAGTAGTTGAGGGTTAAGGGCCTTGCTCCAGGGCCCAACAGTGGCAACTTGGTGGTTGTGGGGTTTGAACCTGGGATCTTCCAAACCGTAGTCCAATGCCTTAACCACTGGGCTACCCCTGGCCCCCTTTACCTGATGTGCAACCCTTATATAATAAATTAATAGTGAAATCTTTGTTTCATTAAAGGGCTACTGGACAAAAGTTGCAGCAGCATCTCCATGGCCAATGCAGATTTGTGATTGATCGCACTTTCACTTGATCATCCATACAACATGATTGCTTCTGTTTAGCCCACTGCAACCTTGTTTTCTTATGTTTTAGTGTTAGTGCAGGATTTCATTTGGCTTTTCTATATGCAATGCCAGTTCATTCAGCTGATTTCTTTTTTTAAGTTCTGTCAAAAACATTGAAACTGACACATCTTTCTTAGCCTAACGTGTGTTTTCTTTTTTTAACCTTCTCGATTTTTATGCCTGCACCAAATTTTAGACATTTTAACAACTCTGTGTTATATTTCCTTTTTGGAGGTCTTCCGTCGTCTCAAGTGACAGCTCCTAAATTTGTTTTAGAAATGCAAATTTCAGCTTCTGAGTGGCATAACAGAAACGTGTTCACCCTGTCATCCGCTAGTTTGATTGCTATCTGTAGCCAGGAGTGTAGATAGATTAGATTGGCTATGCAAGCAGACGGGGTGGATAGCGCTTGCCTTCTATATGTTATATCATCCTCAACATTGTGTGAGCAGCAGTTTGTAAAGATGCGGTCGGCTGGCATCATGTGTCTCCAAGGAAGCACGTAATAGCTCTGTCGTAAAAGCACCCTCCCTGGTTGGAAGTTGTCACCTTAACAAAGAAGAGATTAGGGTAGGAACTGGCGATAAATAAATTAAGTAGAAAATCGGGGAACAAAAAAATAAAAAATAAAACTCGGTTCCTGCACAACAGTGCCCTTATACACAAAGTGAGCTCCATAGAGACATGGTGTACCAAGGTTGGAATGGAAGAATGGTCTGCACAGAGCGCTGACCTCAACCACACTGAACACCTCCGGGATAAACCGAAGTACCAACCTCGCCGCTAACACTCGTGACCTCGCTGATGCTTTTGTGGTTGAATGAACGCTCCAAAATTTAGTGAGAAGCTTCCCCACAAAAATGCAAATTATTAAAACAGAAAAGCTGGAATGAAAACCTTCGACCTTTGACCTGCAGATTGCTTTATGAAAATTTACAAATTTTAAATGCCAGCTATCTGGAATTTTAAATTGTTAATATGTGCATAAATGAAAAAACAGTTACCTAGTTAAAAAAAGGTAAAAAGCAACAGACATATAGACTTCTGGTAAATCTATATAAAAAAAATAGCCTGTGATGTTAAGAGTTTATAAAAAAAAATTGGATATTTTGCATAAGAAACATTCCATAGTATATGTGATATGAACAGACAGTGTAATGTTACTGCTAATATGTGGCTGCCTGAAGTTCTCCATCTCAAGCGCAGGAAGCCGATTCACTGCATCACTCTCCCTAATGGAATTTAGTTTGTCTTCATCATCACCTTCATCATCTCTCCTCCCCTCTCTCTGGTCACTGGGTCTGTTGAGAAACATAGTTTCTTGGATTAATAAAGAAGCAACATTAACAAGAGTTGGCAAGACAAGGAGCAAGAAGGGTAAAATATGTTTCATGTCCTGAATTATGTGCACACATCTCAGTCTCGCACAGCGTCCTGTGCCAGCGTCGCCCCCGCTTTAACTGTGGAAGATATTTATGGGTGTTGTTTGGCTAAAAGCTGACAGTTTTTTTTTTTGAGTGACTCTAATTTTAGCTGTGGCTCCACATGAAAAGGGCTTCTTGTCATTTTCGGTTGGATGTTTATTCCTGAAAATAACAACACCTCCGCCAGCTGTATATTCCTATCACCTCTCTGTGTAAAAAGCTTGGCGTGAATTGAGGAAAAACCTGAAAAGGTCTGATGGATAGAGCAGCTTTTTTTTTTATCTCCCTTTCAGTCTTTTTACATCTTTTCGTCGACTGCTGACACTTTTTTAATCTCTACTGAGTCCTTTAGCTGTTGCCACGACTACAGTACCTGTTACCTTGACTACTTCTAACCAAAAATGTTTTATCTTAATGGCTTTACTTAATGGCAGTTTAAGCCATGATCACAGTTTGCTCAGTCTAAAAAGTTTAAATTAATCATGTATAATGACAATTTTAAAATAGTCAGATTACGTAAACATGCATGTTGAAATAAAGAAAAGCATGACAAAGTTGTTAGAGGCAGATTATCCATTTTTATTATATCTCAAACATTACAATATAACAAATGTTCGAATAAAATCTCTTGAATGGGACCAACCTGGCATGCAGTGGCCATTCAACACACCTGGCGATGTTTCCTCAGTCATCTTTTTGACCATGCTGAATGTGCCATCATCGCACACAGCAGGATAACTGCACTGCGGTTATGGAAAGCCATTATAATCAAACTTGGTTATATGATTAATTTGCGTTAGATTAATCACAAATGCGTCAACGTGGTAATATTAACAGCTCTCATTTTAAATAAACACAGATAAGCTATCTTCACATTGCCAGCCTAAAGTGACTTAAATAAAAAAATGTTTTTACCCTATTATGAATTATGACACAGATCAGATTTTTTTTGTGCTGTCTGAATCTGCACAAATTTGATATTTTCATTTGGATTTAAGTACCTTTTGCATGTGGTCCTCGTTCTGACATATGTCTTATATGTAGTGATGTGACTTGAATGATAATAGTCAGATTGGAATGCATTTAACCATATGCCTCTGTACATGTACAGTATGGAGCGTTAATGCCATCAATCAACACCGTAAGAACGGGGATTTCATAGAAGTGCTAGCACTAGCAACAGTTGCTAAAACACAAATATGACGTGTTTTAAACAAGATGGCACAAGCAAAGACATATCGTTGTGATTTTCGGAGGGCAGACATGTCCACATTAGAGTCACAATTATAAAAAGTAATTATGTGAAGAACGTAAAATGTCATGACATATAAATCTGATTTGACTAACAAATTGAGCAGTGTGATTTGTAATGTAAAAGTAGCCTTAGAGCCACTTGGGCTTTTTTCATGCTTGTGTTTTTTTTCCACATACTTTAGTTCCTTTGCCCCAGGTTTGGTATGTTGGAGGAGTTTTATTTTAATTCTTTATTTACTTTATTAGCCAGGGGCTTGCATTTTCATAAAAACCTTTTTACCTTCTTAGATCAGCTTTTTTTTACCCCGGGCAGTCTAGCACTGCTACCTTTGCAACTAGACTGTTTAATAAAAGCAGTTTGGAAATTTAGAAATTTTCTGTATAAAAACCAAAAATTGTGGTTCTCACAACACAAGCCCATGGTTCCTGACTGACTGTATTTAAAGTATAAATCCAGGCCAAATATACAGTATAAACACCCTTACTGCTTTCCCTTTTATACTTTTATACATACTGTATGTCCTGTCTGTTGTAATAAAGAATTGTCCCTATTTTAAGGATAGAGCTTTTCTTTTACAATTTTATACAAACGTTTCATAGACAGTTGGTTAGTTTCTTCCACTCTGACCCTCACCACGACTTACTGAAGATGGATGGAGGGATGAATGCAGTAAATGTGCTACACAACACCCAGTACACTCTCATGAATGAATAAGTGTGGCCCCTCTTTGTCCCACAGTTTCATATCGGACCACCCGCTCCCTCTGATAACCATTTGACACTTTAATAACTTTGCACACCTACCTTCACAACTACACTACATTTACAGTTTTACGTTTACATCCTGGACCAGTGCACAAAGACACTTTAATAACCTCTGCACAGAGACACTTTGTTCTATGCATATTTGCACACACAGTACAGTATATTTCAATTTGTACAGTATATTTCTATTTTTGTACATCATATTTCTATTTTTATTTTTAGTCCTATTTTTCCTAGCACATTTCTATTTTTATTTTTAGTTCTATTTTTCCTAGTTTAATTTATTTATTTTTTTAATTTAATTTCTATCGTTTTTCTTTTATTCATATTTATTTCTTATTTGTAAACCTTAATTCTCTTTTAGGGTCAATGGCAGTCGTATAATGCATTTCACTACATTTCGTACTGTGTATGTTTGTGTATGTGACAAATAAAATTTGAATTTATTTGATTCCAGTTATTTCATATAGTTTGAAGCAGCAGAACTGAGTTGATGGTTTGCAAAGACTTGTTGATCGTTTGCTCCTGATTTGGAGGCTCTGCGGGGAAGACGCTTGGCCTTCAGGGCTTTTAAAGATGACTCAGATGAGAACCCAGCGAACAATCTGCGGTGACATATGAGAGCAGGGAAGCCTTCTGGTGTAGTGTGAATCTCGGGTTGACAGGCTGGAGGAGGTCACGTCCTGAGAAGCAGACATAAGGTGATGCATGTGGATGATTTGTACGTGTGGTGAGTAAGCGCTCTCGCCGTGTGTGTCTATGTGTCAGTACATGAGCGTTAGGACAACTGAGGTGTAAATATATGCAAATATGACAATACTGAGTACAGCCTGAAGCTTCGGATTGGTATCTCATCAGACTTGATGTAATTTCCAGTCTCATCCACTATATGCCATTAGGGTAAATTTTCAGATCATTATTTCCATCTCAAACTCATCAGTAGCTAAAAGACACTAATGGTAAATGAGGCATCCTCGTACATGCTTTTAAACCGCGTTTGTGGTTGATATATTAAAGAAAAATATTCGGATTATCATCGAATAATGACCAACCAGTCCACCACTTTATTTCATAACCATTTCGACTTTATCGAATATTAACTATTTTGCATAGAATGCACTTTTTGAGCTTTATTAAACCTAACATAAATGTCAGACAGTGACTTTGTGGCTTCACCAAGTCACATTTTCCACTCATCCTCCTCATGTTAATACATCTGGTCCTCTCGCTGTCTCTGCTTTCCTTATTTGTGAGCCCAAGGTGCTGAGACAGCTGAAAGCATGCACTGGATCTGTCCTATGTCGAGCACACTCTACAATAATGGCCATACACATCGCAAACATCCACATACATGCTGTGATTTATGAATGTCAGCTATAATCTGCTTTCCCTCACTCTGTTACCTCTCTCACTTTCTCTCTCTTTGTCCTTCATATATATATAAATATACACATTCTTACATGCTGTATTAATCCTCTTTGCATGCATTAATGAAATTTCCATATTCCGGTAAAAACACTTTTAGTTTCTGGCTTTACAATCTGGCTAAGCACATAAAAGAGTTAGAAGAAGTATGGCGTGATGCTTAGAGCTGCAGAAAAAAGACATTTAGGAGCTGAAGGATGGATCACTGGTTGCAGTATGTTTGGGAAGCAAGGCTGAAAAGTTATTTGTTCGCTTTTACTTGATGACCTTCAGGTTACACACTCATTGCGTTTTTTATTACGAGTACTGGTAGCAGTGCAATGATCCATGTTTTAGCTGTGCTACTGATACTAGAGCTCTGGGATTTGGCTGATAGCACAAACTACTCTGTAAAGGCTTATGCTTCCAGCAAATAGTGTTCAATCTCAATGTGTAAAATCTGTGTTGTAAGTCAACACCATTCATGTTTACATTTATAGAATACTTTGAAACTGCGCATGAGATAAAATTAATGTATAAGGAAATAAACTGACAGTTCATCTCGGTCACCATATACAGTACAGATTTACACTTAGGGGTAAGTTAATGTATCCAGCCTGTACACTAGGGATGGGAATTACCAGTGACCACCCGATACCATATCACATGACCTATAGTATGTGGCGATTTAATTAATATTGCAAACCTGTTTTATTTGATCTTTTTTTATCATTCTGTATCTTTTTTTTTTCAATTTTGCTGCACACTGAATCTTTAAAATAATTTTTAAAAAGGTGTGCGCATTCTAAAGCTTTACTTTACTACCTTAGCTTTATTCATCAGCTTCACAATTGAATTAAGAATGAGTAATTCAAAGTGGCTCGTTCCTTAAAGCATTCGTTTTCTCACTTAAAATCAAAGGGCAGCATTTAAACAATACAAACTCACTTCAAATACCAGACTTTTACCTTAAAATTAATCTTTTACTAAGCACATATTCACCATAATTATTATTTCTAATCAGACTTAGCAACTAAGTCCTATGCATGAATAGTGGAAAAGTGTTCCCGTAGGATTATAATGAAACGGCAAAGTTTTATCGCCTCAAATGTCCCCAAAGTCTTGAGTTCATGTAGAGCAATTGTGAGCATGCAGCCGCGCACAGCTTCTACCGCACATATTTCGAGACTGATTAACACCCGTGGTGTTTTGAGACTGGTGTAAGTGTGTGTAATGAGTGGGTTTGAGACTAATTTGCTCCCAGATTTTGGAGAAAAAGGCAGATCGCACAACTTTTGATAATGAAATGTCATAAAAATGTGATTGTGTTGGTACTACAGTATATATGACTATTCAGTCATGACTGTTTAAGCTGATAAAAAGCCATTTCTGTCTTGTGCATTTGTATTATAAATGTAATATATATATATCATATAGAATTGTTCATATAAATATAAATTTTGGGGTCAATGTGGCGATACATGTATCATGATTCATAACTGAATAGATTTTTGCCCCCATCTTTACTGCACATTACAAGTTTGAACATTTAAAAAAGTTTAATGCTTAATTAAACGTAGCTTGTTCCTTATAACTTTACTTTTCTCACTTAAAAACTTAGCACTGCATTTAAACAATACAAGATAACTTCAAATACAAGAATTTAACATTTAACTGAGCAGCAAGTATCTCTGCCCTCCGCCAAACTGATATTTCTAATAATAATAATTTAAACTAAATAAAAAAATAATTCACTCCTACCACATTTGTAAGAGTGAGTACAGTACCTACTGGACTTTTTATTGTCTCAAATGCCTCCAAAGTTTTAAAATGCAAAAGTGAGTGAGCAGCTGCGGGCACATGGGTGTGTGCTTCTCAGTGTTTTGAGTCTTGTGTAAGGGGTTTGAGATTAATTTTATCATAGACTTTAAAGAAAAAGCCAGATTGGAGACTTTTAACGCGATTTTCGATAATGTAACGGCATTAAAATCTTCCGCGCTCCATACAGAATTGTTTATGCAGTATCTGAGGCTGATCAGACAATCACTGGTCACGGCCAATCAAACTGGTCACTTGCTGATCGAACGGTTCATCTCTATTAGAAACGTATTGGGTTTTAAAAATCGATTCTGGAGTCAGTATGGCGATACGCGAATCGCCACAAAAAAGAATCACGACTCATACCTGAATTGATTTTCCCCTATCTCTAGGCATTATGCATGATGGGTGCAACACTTCATGCGCTTCTCTTCTTATAATACCTTGATGCCCATATCTCTTCGATATAGAGTCAATCTGAATTCATTTGGCCACATTATTTTTTTTCCATAATATTTATGCTCCTGAGAAAACCGAAGCCTTTTTTATGATTAGCCGCACTAACAAGTAAAGCTCTCCGTACATTATACATGTGAAAATGCTCTTAATTTAAATATTTAACATTTCTCTAATTAAACATTTCTCTAATCCAAGTGGTTAAGTGATCTCCAATCACAGTCATTCATGATTTTTTTAAAACCAACTTTCCTCCATGAGGTTGATGGTCTAGCACTATCCTTCCAGGTTTCAATAATGCATTAGACAGTTCTTAACTCAATTCCAGTAATTATTTTTTTTCTTTTCTTGATGCAGAGGCAATAATAATTGATCTTTTTTTGTTGGCCAAGCAGTGTACACACTAACCCAATCTCAGGAATCACTCTCTGAGCTCAGAGAGGTATTGTTTTGAAATTTCTATGTACTGGAAAGACCAGATATTAAGCAGACTTTCTGTGTTTTCTGTTTATGCCGTTAACACGTGAAATGCTACTCCACTCTTAGAAAAGATTTCCTTAACAACATTATGATGTAAGGTTTTACATGCAACCTAAGAGGCATATTCTAAGGTCCAGAATTTGATGGAACCTTACAATATACATTGTATGGCCAAAAGAACATAGGAGTTTTGATCTTAAGCTGTTGTAAGCACACAGTTGACTAGAATGTAGTTTTATGTTACAATTTTAAGATTTCATCTTTACTGTAACTAAGAAGCCTAAACCTGTTTCAGAATGGCAGTTCCCCATGTGTTTAAAGCTTTGTTCATGAAGACATGCTAGGTAAGAGAGTGGCCTACAGACAGTTCTAACCTTCAACCCCTCCTAACACCTTTGGGATCAATTGTAGCACTGACCCAAAAGGTATAATCTCAAGCCTTCTTGCCTAACATTGCCATGACCTTACTTCTTATGGCTGAATGAGCAGCATTTCTCACAGTTATACTCCAAAATCAAGTGAAAGCCTTCCCAAAAATTGGAGGCAGGTATTTACCATAGTCATACCATATTCTACCAAATGTGGAAGAACTAAACAAACCCTCCATGATGTCACCCATACTGTTTTCTGAAAAGCGGGTTTAAATTCCACCTGTGACCATCTTGACTCCACCTAAACTCTGGTCAACCCATGAATGGATGTACAGTATGTACAGTACGAACAGCACCTGGCTGTTGGTTAGAACACGCCTACTTACACGACCAGACAAAAGTTTGGACACACCTTCCATGGTCTTGTGGACTGATGGAGGCATCCAAAATATTCGATAATCTTCATTGAATAGTTGATTTTGAGATGTGTCTGCTATTTATGCTCTGTAAAGCTTTCATAACGGCTCTAATCTGAGGTGCTGTTAATTAGTGATTTTTGGTGACTCTAAATGAACTTCTCCCCCTGCAGTAGAGGTAAGTTTTGGTTTTGCTTTCCTTGGATGGTTATGAGAGCCAGGTTAATCATGGTGCTTGATGGGTTATGCAAATGCATGGACAATACTGCAAGAACTATACTAGAACAGCTGACATTCATGTTTTAACATGTTGTTGTTGTTGTTACTTAATTACTTAATAAGTGTTATTTCAAAGAAATCCAGCATTGTTCCAGAATGTAGAAAATAAATCACTAAAAAAAAGCATTAAATTAGAAGCTGTGTCCAAACTTTTGACAGGTGCTTTACCTAACTTACCACTAGCTACTGTAGCTAGCTAATTTTAGCTTAGCTAAAATGCCAAATTGGCCAGGGTTAATTTATATGCTAAAATTACTTGCATTTGATTGAACTTCGTCTTCCATACCCTACACACAGTCCTGTTTCCACTTCTACAATTATTGTCGTCAGTTAATCTACAGTTAGTAACTTCAGTTAGCTAGTTAATTAAAGTGATGCATAGCAGTCAGCTAGCAGTTTGACACCTGCAATGCAATACCCCTAATTATTTAGAATTAAAAGGCTTTTTAACTTTTTAACTGATGAGTGACATAAAAAAATTAGCCTATTTGTCGTTAATAAGAAATTTAGCTATGAAGAGACAGAGCTTTACAGAACCAGAGGTTGCCCCATGGTGTTCACATATCTCTTGTACATGCATATGGTGCATGTACAATAGAATATACAGTGGAACCTTGGATCGTGAGTAACTTGGTTTGTGAGCGTTTTTTAAGACAAACTAAATTTTTTCAGAAATTTAAACTTTACACTCAAACGGAAACACTGCTCTATCACTGCTCTAAGTTAAAGTGCATGTTAATTTGTTTTCTTTTTACTTTACATTTTTGTTAATTATTTTTATATAAATATTATTGGGTTGTGGAACAAATCATCTGAGTTTCCATTACTCCTTATTGGGGAATTCACCTTGATATATAAATGCTTTGATATACAAACACTCCCGGAAACCAATTATGCTGGTAATCCAATGTTTAACTGTGTGTGTAAAACAGTTGCAAAACATTGAATAATTAGTGATGCTTACCATAGCAGACACACCCAACGGCTTCTGTTCTATGAACCCTGGACTAAAATTTTCCCTGTTGGCTTAGTAGATGCGGATTTGTCCTGCTAATTGGAAGGTTATAGGTTTAAATTCTGGCACTACCAGAATTACACTGTTGGTCTCTTGAGTAAAAACATTGGGATATAAGGGATATACTCATGGTGTAAACCCCAACAGTCATCCATGAACTGGAGGTTGCACTATTGCTAATTTTTCACATACAGTGTTATTGTAATATTTTTCTTCGTGTTGGACTCACTCACACAATGTCATGTCTCCGTAAAACATTCATCTAGTGTTGAAAATTAGAAAAAACATTAGAAAATTCTAAATCACCTGCATGACTGAAAACAATCAGAGACATAACTCCACATGCTCTGTTTCTCACTCAGTCTAAGTGACTCGTGTCCTCCAGCATGTCTGAGTTGAGGCTCTGTGAAGCTTCATCAGGCTTCTTTTGTGCCCACATGGTGATGTGTAGGCCCGTGTGAAGCCTCTCCTGGCTCTAATGGAGGTCCATTAGTGTCGGCTCATGAAGCCTAAGTTCCAGTCGTTGCAGGTGTCGCTCTCTAGCCATTCTTGCATCAGACAGCGTATTGAAATTTAATGATCTCACACTGCTAATGTGCACTGCAATATGCTCCTCACTGCAAACAACAAATAAGGGAAGAACCGTGTTGTGTGTGTTTATTTAAAAACACTTTCAAAGAAAATATTGAAATTGATCAATAAGATAAAATTTTTTGCTTAAGTGTTTGAAGACAGAGTGTTCGAAGAGCTAGTTCCAGAATGCGCTGTAGGATCTTCTGATATGGCAACAACTGCTTTCCCTTACACACAGATTTGCAATGGTGTTATTACACCAATCATGTGGGTTAACATGCAGCAGTGGGGAAAATTATTCTAAATTCAAAAGTCATTCATCTCAGTCCAGGGTTTTTTTGTTCATTAAAAGGGCTGCTTAGAGAGATTTTGACTGACTGAGGAACAAGCTGCAGGAGGTAATACTCCACTGCCACTGAGGATAAAAACCTGAAATAGCAAACGTTTCAGAAATTCTAGCATTTATTATATTTAAATGGAAACATAATTTTCAATAATTTTATTGTAATGATAATTTTATTATAGCAGTTTGATTCTTACACATGCAAAATATTCCACAAAACAAGAACATAATTTTTTTTTACAAGAGGATTAATTAAGCTATGGTGCATTGTAAAGAGTAATATTTTAAACAACTGCATTAAAATTATTCCAAAATGTTCCTGTCACCAGTTTACTGGTGTCGATTGATAATCAATTTTAATAAGTTAATGTTACAATTAACCACATAAAAATTGTAATTATGGTGCAATTATTTAATCACAAAACTCTGCAATTTATTACTTCTCATAGCAGGCAATTTATGTAGAGTTTCTTTATGATAAAAAGGCAAAATGTCGTAGTGCAAAATGCGTTTTCCCATAGGAAATAATGTTAATGCAGATAATCCGTTCCAGCCAATGAATATTTTTTACCAATAGTACCAATTTCCAACACTGTGATCCAATTTTTTCATAATAATATTTTTTATATAAAAACCATCAAAACATTTAGAAAAGAGATTCAATTAAGTAAAATATGAAATAAATAGAAACATTAAACATCACTTAACCTTAATTTATGATTCCTCTTGGTTCCGGCTGCTTTAAAAACTAAACTGAAAGTGGCTTCCTGTTGTTCTTGCTAGTCCCATGGTGGTACAGTATGTCTTCACTAAATCTTGCACAAAATGGCAAAAAAAAGCACAAAAATTTTTTTTTACTCGTTTTGCTTGCCTTTTTACTCGTTTTGCTTGGCTTTTTACTAACTGGAAGAAGGCACAACTGTAAGTACATGTGACTGGCTAGGTCGCTCGTATGCCAAAAATGCTTCACATGGCAAGGTCTTAGGGCAAAAATTTTTAAGGCAGGGCGCTCGTATGCTGAGGTACCTCTGTAAATACATTTAAATACAAAATGGTACATTTAATAGTTACATGTTGCAGTTTATATGCAGTGTGATCTTTTACAACTATTATTATAGTTTAGGATATCCAGAAATAGAACTAAACTAAACCAATTTATAAAATCATCTATAAACACAATCATAGATTGCACTCTCTAGTCAATTTTTTTTTTTACTGATAGAAAAGAGTGCACATCACACTAGTACAAGCTTATATTCTTTGTAAAACATATAGTGACATTTAGCTCACATACATCATCAGCACCTGTTTTTTTTTTTCCTCTCTGTTGTGGTGCAAGAAGGACATTGCCCAGTTCCAATTTTTTTGCACTTTACCCTTCAACAAGGGAGAGAGAGAGACAGACACACATGAAGTCTTATACCACACCTTATTTGTTGTAACTTTAACTTTAAAATTAAATAATCCGGAGTTAATAAACAGCTGTTTTCCCGCTCATCTTAAAATATCCAAGTATTCTGTTTAGTGAAGGAAAAGCAATTTTAGGATATTTTGTTAATCATGTCTTAGTGTACTGAAATAAACATGAACAAATTTATACCTGCTTCTTACAATGATACTGTGATTTCAATTTAGAAATGGCATAATACAGTAAGCTTAGGGTTTAGAAGAAGTAAAGATGAAAAGGTTAGGTCCTAATATTTATCTGTCCTAGAGAAGCAGTAATGTCAAAAAAAGAAATGCTACTGTATATCCTAAGAAAAGCTTAAATGAAATAGTAAATTATGTCTAACTAAAAATTTAATTAGAAGTATGAGAATAAGAAAGGTTAGGCAAAGGGGTCCAGTGTCCCTGATGGGGAGAGAGAGTACAGTATATGGCATCATCAAGAATCGCACTTGTGATCTCCAGTTGATCTCCAGTGTGAGCTCTTTGGTAATACTGTATCGTTCTTACTAAATACAGTCTTACTAAATGTGGACTTTGATCATAAAGACCAATAGTTCCAATATTCTATCATCTGTCTGCACTGCATGCCACAAGATAGTAAGCTTAAAAAAAATACATTTAATTTTTCCAGTAAACTGTTACAAGTCATTGTGCCGGAAGCGGCGCGGTACACTTTTTGTAAGTCACTCTGGATAAAAGCGTCTGCCAAATGCGTGAATGTATTTGTAAATGTAGTGGCACATTTCTGCCAAAGCGTGCACTTTATAATATACATCATTTTTATGCCTAAAAATATCCAGGAATGTAGTAATGCAATATATCATTAGAGAGTATAAAGATCTATCTCTGATTCTATCTCTGCAAACTATTTTATTATCTGTTATTGCCAGCAGTTACATGGGAATATGTGCATCGTTACATTCAGAGCCCTACCACTGAATCCACAGAGACATCATAATCTAAACCATCTGGTCTTGATGAAGAGTTCAGACAATTAAAATATCTATGTTGTTTAATCCAAAATAAGCAAATACCATGTAAAATAACTTGTGCCGTAACATGGGTACCCTTTTAGCCAGTAAAGAGACTTTTCCAATAATATAGGACACATCAAATTAACAATCAGTGTGTGTTTTATGTGCATTATATTTGTGTTAATCTAAGAATAGACAAAATAATGACTTTCACTTTTGCCGTTCTATATTAAAATGACTGCCTAAAATAGTGTATAGGAAACTAAGATTATGGGTATTTTAAGGAATTTTAAAGTTGTAAGCCCTTAATCTCCAACAAGGTGTTTTGGTTAACTCTAAAAATATATAGGAGTATGTGTGTGTGTGTGTGTGTGTGTGTGTGTGTGTGTTTTATCTGGGTACTCCGGTTTCCTCCCACCGTCCATAAGCATGCAGATTAGAGTAAATGGTGTTCTTAAATTTCCCATAGTGTGTGAATACGTGTGTGAATGTTGCCCGGAGGTACTGCCACGGTTGTGAAAATGGGATTAAATACAGTGGTCACCATTGGCCTGCACGGTCTCTACTGTAGTTGGACTGCAGAGGATTCCTAGGTGGATAAATGGGAGCTAACCTAGAGCAGTAGACATAGACGAATGTAGAGGATAGTGTGTAAGGGAAAAAAATAACACCCTTAATTCTAGTCTCTGGGTTCAGTTTAAACTATGATGATTGACATGCTGGATCTGTCTGCTGTGTTTCGACAGACTCTGTGAACGCTTGACATACACATGATGTAATTTTGGAATAGTTTATATTCAACAATCATACTGTAAATATAAGTCCTAAGCCATTTCCTGATTAAACACAAAAGCAAATATGCATCGCACACATCAAAAAATAAAGAGGGGGGGGGGGGGGTAGTAGTACTGTATATCAGTAATGAGGGTGGGTGGCAGGCTGACAGGGGCAGTGGGTGAAAAGTATGTTAAAATATCAGAAACACATATGTTTTCCTATGAATTGGTTTTGGTCACGCTGATATATGGGGACGTCTTGTGTGTAAGAGACACTTCATCGATCTGTGTGCTTGTGTACAAATTATTATGGGTTTTGGATTGTTTAGGTACTCTTCTGAATCCAATAGCCGACTACCGTATGAGTCACTGCTGTGCCTTTGTTCTGTACAGCAGAAAAATCCATCAATTCATCTTCAGTACATCGTTATCTTGAGCAAGGTCATAGTGGGGCATGAATGCACTTCGGATAAGACACCAGGACATTGATCTCTATAGTGTGCACATATGTTCCAAAATGTACAATATTCAATATTCAACAATATTGTACAATATTCAAACTGACGTTTGGGATTTTTTTACGTGAATATGACAGTCTTTTTTTTTTTTTGCATTTCCTCTCGAAAAAATATGCTGTGAACTGAGCAGTGGGTGAGCAACAGCAATGGCAGCAGTACTTGACAGCGAAACGCTGCACGCCACTCACCCATATACAGTAAGAATCACAAACAAGTCAAATATCCACAAGCTGACAGCCGTTACGTCCCACGAACAGCACTGTAAACATTTCCCTCACCTTTTTAATATGCAAGAGTTGTCAAAATGTCATGATGGAAATAGAAGTGAAAGGAGATCTCAGTAAGACAACGAAAAAAAACCCGTTAGACAGACAGATGGATAGATAGACAGGATACTTTATTGGAAATATTGTTGCAGCACGCAGACGGAGTAGAATACAGATGAGATATGGTACCTACAGTACATCATTAACAACAGAAGTCAATTCAGTGGTAAAGTAGTAGAAAGTAAAACATGCGCCATGTTCACTTTTTTAACTTACATCTGATTTAGCCTCGATGACTCAGAATGGATTTAATGTTCGCAGTGTAAACCGACATCCTCCCTGAAAGTGCCCACATTTAATAGGAATTATTGTTATGTGAATGATCCATATTTATCAACAATAACAATATAATATATTGATTGAAATCCGTTATTGCAGCAAAAACTAGCAGATGCATAGCTTGCAGGATTTTTTTGACCAATATAATTGAGACATCTGCTGTTTTGTTTATACAGTATGTGTCTGTGTGTGTGTGTGTTTGGGTTTGGGGGTGAGCATGTGTAGTGATACTGTATGTGTACACTAGACATGAAAGATCTGGATTTATCTTGCTTGTGAGTTATTAATCTAAATTGAAATGTGTTTCAATTGGCCAGAAATAGGTGCCTTAAAATCAGGGACTTTTTCATGTTTTAATTATAGTCCAGAATATTTATTTTATTATTTCTAGGTATATTATTATTACCTTCTTTAGACTTTAGGCAAGCCCGATTTGTTTCACAAATATGATCTTCGGGATGTCCACACTGTTATTTGGAAGTGCCCAGATCGGATTTGGCTCTGTTTATATCTGCATTAGTTGCTATAGTATCGTCACCGGAGACTCGCATGCAGCATGATATGTCCTTATCTATCGCTCTGTTTCTGTACATTCCCTCCAACTTTGCCTGTACTGATGCATATTCCCAAAGTGCTATCAACCGTTTTACTTAGTTCTCTGTACATAGGCTATTGGACTGTACATGGACTGTACATGTTTTGCATTTTAATCCTGCGGTTAATTGAAAAAATTTGAGGAAGTGGCTTTTACCTATTTAGTGGAAAAAGATCCTTAAAATGTATATTTTTATTTCCTATATTTATGTCTGTTTCTTTCATTGTCTTCTCGCTGTTTTTTCTTCTTCCATTGTCTCCTAGCTGGGGATCCATGTCCCATACACACAGATCATGAGGACTTGGACTCCTGTGTCAGGTTGCTCTGATTTGAGCGGGTAGAGCGTTCAGACCGATGCACTTCTTTAAGGAATCCAGTCTGAATCTGCTTTCAAACCTCCTTTGGATGCAATTCACATCAAATCAGCAATCTGTTCCCTCAAAAAAAAAAAAACTTTTTAGAAATTTGCCCTTTAAAAATTTGCCCCAGGATACGAAGCATTTTCAGCATACAAGCAAATGAACCGAGACAAACCGAATGCTGGCTAAGTTGCGCGTGCAGTACATCCGGAAGCTGTTCAAAACTTGCTGGTGTCAGTAGAATGCCAAGTGAAACGAGTTTACAAGTTATTTTGTAGGATTTTTTATTTGCTTTTTTCTTTTTTTTAACACGTAGCACCATCGTCCAAAGAATGTTAACAAGCATGACAGGAAAAAGAAAAGGGATCCATTTTTAGTTTAAAGCGGACAGTGCCGAGATAAATTACGTGAGGTTCACGTGAGGTTTAATGTTTATTTATGTCATATTTTACTTAATTTACATGCCTTTTCTAAATGTTTTTATTGTTTATATATGCAAATATATTAATATAGTGTTAGAAATGTATAATATTGGTAATATCTTTGGTTGGATGGAACAGATTATCTGCATTTACGTTATTTTCTAATATCTTCTATATTTTTATTTTATTTCATATAGTCACACACACTTACATTTACTTTAAGGAATCTAAATAACTTTAGTTTAAAACATCTGCGCAAATTGTTCCAGATTTTTAAGTTAGTTCGCTCGTCTTGTGTTTTATGCAATTCCATTACTGAACAGTGTGAAAACATGTTTTTTTATTTTGAAATTAGGAAACTAAATTTACTCTTAGTTTAAGGGCTTGCCAAGTGTTCTATTGATTTACAACCAATAAAATTACATCAGTTTTGCTACAAATCCCGTAGCCCATTTAGACCTCAAGATTAAGAGCACAAAATGGTAATCATTTCTCAGCAGATACTAGCTATGCGTCATTCAGTGTGTATATGTAACTATCTCAGGTTTCATTCCATATATTCAGTTATGCCCACCGTACAAGTAGTAAGGCAGTGTTATGATCTGGGGTTGGTCAGGTCTAGACTCAGCAATGCTATGTGGCAATAAAATGAAGTCAGCTGATGATCTGAATGTACTGACTGACCAGGTTATCACATCTATGGGGTTTTTCTAACTGATGGAAGAGGCATATTGCCGGACTCAAACTGTGAAAGAGTGGTTCTGGGAGCATGAGCAATCATAATTTTCACACATAAACAGGCCACCACACTGTATGCTGTAATCAAAGCTGCAGGGGATTGAATCTTAGCATGTACGACCAAGCAGTGTGTTTTTCAAATCGCTTACTCATTGTCTATCCCGCTTTATTCTGTATTTAGGGTCGTGGGAACCTGGAGCCTATTCCAGGGGGCTTAGGGCACGAGGTGGGGTACACCCTGGACAGGGTGCCAATCCGCATTTTTTAAATAGTAAAATAAAAATCAATATAGGTGGCATGGTGGCTTAGTGGTTGGCACTGGTTGGCACTGTCGCCTTTCACCTCCAGGGTCAAGGGATACAGTAGATTCCTGTCTGGGGTCTGTGTGTAAAATCTCAGATTTTATTCCCATAGTCCAAAGACATGCAGAGTTGGCGTGCCAAAATTTCCTGTAGTGTGTGAATGTGCATGAAAGTGTGTGCCCAGCAATGGATTGGCACCCTGTGCCCTAAGTCCTCTGCCGGCCTGTACACAGGATAAAGCAGTATGGACCATGAGAGAGTGAGTTTAAATCAATATATGAATTGAAGGGATGTTGATTGTAACCAATGCTGTGGAATTTTGTCACTAAAATAATCCTTGTCACTACACCTTTTCTCCGTCAAACAAAGTATTCGGTCAATAGCAGTGCAGCAGTCGAGCGCTTAGCCGAGGGCAGATATCGCGGCTCGTTAAATCACCTTCATCAGATTTATAAGAATACACGTTATCGCCATCTTTTTACTAATTTGCATTGGAACATTTTGTTAATTGGAGCTACTGTAGAAATTAGAACACATAGTTAATTATCTTGTGTGTGTGTGTGTGTGTGTGTGTGTGTGTGTGTGTGTGTGTGTGTGTGTTTATTCTCAGTGCCCTTGTGAGTTGAAGCAGTGCAGAGAATATGTTGGTGTCTTGTGTCTTTGAGTGGAGGTTAACATCTCTTAGACACTGCCTCAGGGCCTGCAGCTAGCAATAAACTGTGTCGGTGTGAGTGTGTGTGTGTGTGTGTAGCCCCCCCTGCATGTTACTGTTATTGCATGGTTGCATAGCAGACGGGTGACATGCTTGCAGCTCTGGGATCGGTGGAATAACTTTGATCTTGTGTGAATAACAGTCTCATTTTCTCCAGACTTCACAGATCGGTCAGCAGAAACCCATTTTGCAGCGCTGTCTTAGGGAAAGGGGATTCTCTGAACATTTTCACACTGAAGATACCCCCCCTCTCTGGACCTGAGCACTTTAAACCCAAGGGACTGGTTTAAAGGTGTAAAAGCTGATGTCTTATCCTGGTTTGTCCTGAGATTGTTTTAGACTCCTTAATTAAACATGGCTTAAGGATACACCATAAGTATAAAATGTTTCCAGGAACCTTTGTAGACTTTTTTATTTCTAGGAGTGTGATTTACCCCTGTGAATTAGAACTCAGCAGTCAGCGATGTGCTTAATGTATATTTATTCCAAGTCTACAGACCACAGAATCACACCCGGGTAGCCACTCTTACCTGTTCCAAGCATTCCCATCCAAGTGGAAATAACACATTATATAGAGGAATACATACCTTGAGTGGTGGTAGTAGTCTTAATGTGGAAGCCCCCTAGTGACGGGGAGGAATTCGCCTAATTTAGGCAGAAAATCAGAGGTGGGGGTAAATAACAATAATTCAGCTGTTATTTTAAGACACAAAGGCCACATGTTCTGGAACAGTATCGTCAAGTGCATTTGTAAAACCAAACAAGCACCATGATGCATCTGGCTCTTCTGAAGACCTTCCAATGAAAGCAAGACCAAAGGAGAAGTTCATTTAGAGTTACCAGCCACAAAATCACCAATTAACAAACATCACCTCAGATTAGTGCCATTATAGTCTTTACAGGGCATAAGTAGCAGGCAGATCTTGGAAGATGTATCCAAACTTTTAAATGGTAGTGTAAGTACTCCATCACCTCATAGTTGATACATATGGATACATTCATACCCAGTCTTGTTATTACAGTACGTACAGAAACTTTAACAGTACGTCTGCAACATGCATCTTTATTATCCAGCTTTTCCTCAGATTATGCCACTGTGTATTTCCGGTCTACTGTTTATTACATACAGTACAAGGCTGAAGATGTTCAGGGTACTGCT
This sequence comes from Clarias gariepinus, assembly GCF_024256425.1. NCBI lineage: Eukaryota > Metazoa > Chordata > Actinopteri > Siluriformes > Clariidae > Clarias > Clarias gariepinus. The sequence continues at coordinate 22,799,729 of NC_071113.1, read as the reverse complement.
TTCACCAGGGACGCAATATCAGATGTGCTGTCAGGGCTATCAGAGCTACACCAGAGTGACCGGACACATTGATGCTCCTAGAGATGAAATCAGTAACATTTGGTTACATCTTAAAATAACAAATTTGAATTATGATTAATATTGATTGTTAAATACATTGATTAGAAAGTTTTCATTTAAGTTTCATATCTTCCATTTTTTTTAGTTTACAGCAGTAGTGATGCCCTGACAGTTCACTATACATATTTAAAAAAAAAAAAATCTCTGTAATAGGAGAAACCTGTAATGACTGTCATTCCCCAAAATAAAGCCTATAATTAATACTAGGTTTAGGTAAGATGTAAGTGTAAAAACATCTTCTCTTTCTCACACACACGCATTAATGCATTCCGGAGCAGGTTCAGTTGCAGTGCTGATCTGCTCACTGGACCTCCACTCGACACATATCTAGACCAATATTAGACCTGAAAATGAAGCAGCGAAGGGGTGTGCAAGTGGCAGTGAATGTCTGTGGATGTCTGAAGGAAAGCATGACTGAGTGAGACAATGTTTAAGTGTGTGTGTGTGTGTGAGAGAGAAAAAGAGAGAGAGAGAATAAGAAGGGCATTAAAAATATTGGCTGGTGGAAATGATTCGATATTCTGCACAGAGACTCACCCGCATGATTAGAGGGTGGGAGTGATGGAATGGAGGAAATTTGCCATCATCTAGCTCACTCTCAGTGATACAAACTACCCCTCTGCCTCTCTCATTTCCTCCCTCTCTACATTCTGGCTCATGTTGGTGCAGTACTGCAGTCACCTCTTTGCATTACCTGTTCCAGTGCCATCAGCCCCTGAGGAACACCCTCATAGCTATGCTTATAGCAATGTGTGTGTGTGTGTGTGTGTGTGTGTGTGTGTGTGTGTGTGTGTGTGTGTGTGTGTGTGTGCCTGCATTTATTGCTGCTCCTGTTATCCTTTTTACATAGATTTTTGTGTCCAGCACAACAGCAGTAAAGTCTAGTGGTAAAGCTGTTAGGTGACTATTGTCATCACGGTAGTTGCTAATGTCAGTGTTTTTAGTCCATTAGTACTGCTTTTCAGCTTAGACGAGATGAGAGACAATTCACTTACAGCACTTCTTTAGAGAGTTCAATAGCAGCCCCAGTAGTGATGGACAGGGCAATGGATTTATCTATTGATGGTTTTAAACAATGGCTCTGGTTGAAAATGCTGGAACAATGGGCTACTGTAAATGAGACTACAGGGAAATATTATCCTTTTTCGCATAGAACAATTTCAGAATATAGCATTTGTGTGTGTTTTCAGGGTTGAAAAACAGCCAGATAACATCTGTATTAGAGATGCACAAAATAGCAGATTTCCCTTCTTTTTATTTATTTTCTCTTGTGACCTGACGATTTCAGGCCGATTCCCATTTCTTTCTAACTGAAAACCAGCACGGTACCAGTTTGGACACAAGTTTGGCATCACTGGGTTCCTTTGAAACATGGCACCAGCCAACTACATCATATGAGATCCTGGTTCTAGTGCACAACTCCAGCTTAGAATCTTCAGAACTTTTCTTAGAAAGAAATCCGAGTTTCAAATCTCCAGATTACACCACTGAAAATCAGAGGAGATCTGTTCTCCCAGTGGCCCCCACAGACACTCATTCACACGTAGGTACTGTAAAGGCCAGGGGTAGCTCAGTGGTTAAGGCATTGGGCTATGGTTCAGAAGATCCCAGGTTCAAATCCCACAATCACCAAGTTGCCACTGTTGGGCCCTTGAGCAAGGCCCTTAACCCTCAACTGCTCAGATGTGTAATGAGATAAAAAAAAATGTAAGTTGTTTTTGATTTGGAGCGTCTGCCAAATGCCTAAATGTAAGCACACTAATGCACAATTTGGTGCAATCTGTCTCACTACATGAAAGTTTTTGGCTGTATTACTGTAAGTGAAGCAGTTGTCTCAAACTCCATAACAGTCTTAACAAGACTCAAGAAGATTAACACTTCCATTGTAAATGTTTAAAACTAAATTACAGTGGAACCTCAGATTACGAGTACCGCAGTTTACGAGTGTTCCGCAAGACGAGCTTTTTAATAAAATTTTTACTTGAAAAACGAGCATTGTCTTGGTTTATGAGCACCGAGTATCATGTTTCACGCATGCGCTTCTTGTTTTGACTCCGAGTGCGCGTGATCACAACTGAGCTAACGGTTTTTCTCTCTCTTTGCTGCAGAATCGTCTCCCCTGCTGGGTCTTAGTGCTCGTCTCTTACTGGTATAATCAACATCCTTGCACGTGTGTACTGTTTACTGTAACACTGTGACTACGTGTGTAAAACATATTTTATTTTGTGTTCGGAAGCGCGTGTGTACAGTGTGTCTACTGTTTCTTTTTAACAGTGCGAGTAAAGCAAATGAAATTCTCAATACAGAGGTAAAAAATCTATTTTCTCCCTCATTGCAGTGCGTGTGTGTGTGTGTGTGTGTGTGTGTGTGTGTGTGTGTGCGCGAGCTTAAGTTGACACTGTGCCGGCTATGGGTGCACAGAAATTAAGGCAAGAGACACACACTCTGCTCTCGAAGAAACTCTGCAAGAGTCTTCACTTACTCTAGCCTCACACACACACACATGCACACACACACACACACACACACACACATACACAGCGCCTGCGTAAATGGAAACGGAAACACTTATCTGCCGGGATTTATTTTTTACTTTTCTGAAAGGTAAAGTGCAGGTTAATTTGTTTTATTTTTACTTTATATTTTGTATTAATTATTTTTATGTATTTATTTTTTTGGGCTGTAGAATTTATAATTTAAGTTTCCATCATTTCTTATGGGAAAATTTAATTTGGGTTACGAGTGTTTTGAAATACGAGCCCACTTCCGGAACAAATTATGCTCGTAATCCGAGGTTCCACTGTACCTTCCTTCTTCTTTCTCTTAAATTATTTAGGCAAAAATTTGTGAGGCAGGAATGTAGCATTAGCTTGGCCAAGTGTCGCTGTGAAATGAATGCTGAACTGATATTGTGACAGTAATTACAGACAGCATGGCTGTCCTGCTAGGGCTCATGAGGACATGTTTGTTTGTTTGTTGCAGAGCATCTTTGCCCAGTTCCAGTACAGCAGTGAGAAGGTGCTGCCATCAGATGCTCTTCGCAGTGCCCTGGCTAAGACTTTCCAGGATGAGCAGCGCTTCCAACTGGGCATCATGGACGACGCTGCTGAGTGCTTTGTAAGACTCGTTATGTCTTTTAACTCTTCTTCCCTGTTAACTCCTGTTCTCGAACTCTTTTCAAAGTTTTCACTCTTCATCTGTCCTCCTTTCTCACTTTTCTTGCTTATGTTGTCATTAATGTGATATTAAATAGTTTCTTTTGGGGATATTAAGATATACTCACATATCGCATGTGCAAAGAACGTTGATAGTGTAGCGAGTCACAGGAAGGTTATAATGGCTACAGATTTTTTTTTTTAAGGTTAGGTTGCCTTTGCATGTGATATCGACAGTGTCTTTTTATTCCTATTTTTATTCTTTATGTGTTAGTCCATAATTGCATTAATTAGTCCACGACTGTAGTTTTATTACAGGGTGTTTTTGGAGTATGGTAACACACTGTATCAGACTAGTTTTCACACCCTCACCCACTTCACTTATACCAAACCTGATTGTTTAGCCTGTTTCTGATTAAAGCGTGAGGGTTCTGTTTATCTAACATTTATGGCCTTAAAGGACACAAAACATCAATACTGATAATTGCTTTTAAGCAGATAGGCGATTGAGGAGTGTTGCAGAGATCATTCACAGTCTTAGCAGTTGAAGCTCACTTGCTGAAGGAACCTCTGATCAGCTCCATCTTAAATAGCAATTTATATGCAGCCGATTCTGTATGTGTCAGGACTTTGTACAGTCCACGTTTGAGAGAATTTTTGCCCCGGGTCACAAAAGACGACGTCATGAGAGTGATATTAAGTTCAATTAGCAGCTCTCTGGGAGTTCTGCAGTGTGGTGCTGTTTTAGGCTGCGGCCCGGTATTTTTAACCGAAGAGCTGTTAAATCTGGTTGCTACTGAGAATTTGGGTTTTATTGGAATAGCTCATTTATGAGCCACAGACAGGCACTGGGCCAGCTGGGTACTCATCATGCCCTCCGATACCACGTCATATTGCTTCGCCTCCTAGTGTGAGGAAGGGAGGCTTCACGTTTGCAGCATTCTTTATTTCTTCGCATCTGGTTATGTTCCCCGAACATCTGCACTGCTGTGGATGACGGAACTCCATTACTGCCAAAGCAGGAAATGATGGCACTTTAACATCCTGATAGTGTTATTGTTCACTTACTTCTGTTAGGTTGTGTAGATACAGTACTGTGCAAAAGTCTTGAGTCAGCCCTTATTTCTTTGTATTAAATGAAATGACATTACATTACTTTAAATATAATCAATGTAATTAACAAAATGGAAACAAGTGTTTTACTGTGACAGGCTATGTGCCTTTAAAATGCTTTGTTTATGTAACAACCTCAGCAGCATCCTCATTTCCCCTCTCATCTGTTCCAACCGTTCAGCATTCAGCATCACCGGGATACTAATCACCGGCCACAGTAGGTCACTGTGTGGCTAAACAAGCAAAAAAATGAGGGTTGGCTCAAGACGTTTACACAGTACATGAACTTTTTGCTCAACAAGAGAACATGTCTCTAGCTGAAGGTTTCTCTGTTTTCCTCCTTTCCTTTTTCTCCCATTTTCCCCTCTTGCACTTCATCACTGTCTTCCCCGTTGTGTTTCCCTGCGTCAGGAACCAGCAGCGTGATCGATTGATTTAAAATTTCTTTAGCTGGGGAATCAAAATGCCTCTTATGAAATATAGATGTGTTCTTTTCTCATGATCAGATTAACGTGAAGTGAGTGCTGACAGTGAAAAATGAATAAACGAAACGGACCAGCCCGGCTCACCCGACACGCACAGATACACAACTCACTTTCATACAGCACACAGCAGCAGAGCCCTAGTGCAAAACATTCTAGACATCCCAGACAGCTCAGGCGATCAGAAAGCACACACACACACAAACACACACACTTCACACAGAAAGAGGTGAAAAATGTATTTTTTTTCTTTTTCCTCTGGATAGGAGAACCTGCTCATGCGCATCCACTTCCACATTTCCGATGAGACTAAAGAGGACATCTGCACAGCCAAACATTGCATCCCACACCAGAAGTTTGCTATGACACTATTTGAACAGGTTTGAACTGTTTGAACAACCCTCTCTGATATTTGTCTCCAGAACCATTGGCACCCTTGGTGAAGATAATATTTTGAGCTCGAAATCAGTGAACATATTGAATAATGAATAATATTATATTAAGCACTTTATATTTTTTTCCTGCACTGGTTCAAACTTATAAGATTTTTTTGACAGCAAACAACCAAACAAGGGATGCTGGACCTTGTGCTCATTTGTTATTAAAAAAATAAAAAGTGGATAACTTGTAGAAATCGTAATTGTACTTCTTGCTCATTTGTTATTATAGTTATAATAAATGAGCTCAAGGTCCAGCATCCCTTGTTAGGTTGTACAGAGAAGCGTTTGCATATTTGCAGCGTTGATACATTTATAGAAGTGTAAATAAACAAACAACAACAAAAAAAACAAGGCCATTTTTTCCAAATTATTATTATTTTACCAATTTTTTATATAAATGAACTCAACTTAACCCTTCTGTTTTCTTTGACCCCATTCAATGTTTAAAGTCTTAAACTTAATGATTGAATTTTTTGGTTTGTTTTTTGGTTTATATTCGGTGACTTTTATACATAAACTTGGGTAACAATTTTAATTATGATAATTTTCTGAAGGTTGAAATTGCTGGTGTCAAATTGACCCCAAGGATAAAAGATGTTAGTAAATTTGAGTTTAACACAAGGTTTAAATAAATAAACAAAAAAAGGCTTTAAAACTTATATATGAAAAATATTGCAAAAAATTTAATAATTACTATAATTGCTTCTAAATTAAAAGGTTATAGTTCCTGTTTGTATTGTACTTTTATAAACAGGTTTAAAGCTGAAAGGTTGTGTTGATGTAGCCATGATCCTAATTAAATCTTAAATCCAAATTAAACTCTTATAGTGAGGCACAGAATCTTATTTGTAATCTCTTACAGTATATGGTTGGAGACATGTAAAGATCATGGACTATACTTCAGGCAGGACAGTTACATTCTTTAAAGTTCTCAGGCTTGCCCTTGTGCACTTTCCTATTTGGACCACATGTTTTTTAAATCTGGAGATTGATTTGATCACTGTAGAATCCAGTTTTGTGCTCCACGATTTATTCTTTCTACTATGGATGTTTCCAAAGATGTCACATTATCAAAATGTGTGAAGAAATAATTTAATGGTATAGAATCTCTGTGATAATTTAAATTTACAGTGCCTCGCATACTGTAAGTATTTACCTCCTTAAATTTCAATTTGTATATTGTGTAGTTTTACAACCTGGTAATAAAATGGACTTGACTGGGATCATTGATCATAAATCTACACAAATTAACACATAATATTGACACGAGGGACGAAATTCAAGACATTTTATGTGTCCGGGTCCAATTCCCGGCTCTGTGTTCATGGAGTTTGCATGTTCTCCCCATCTTTTCGAACTACTCGCTCACGCACCTTTGGGGACGGCGTAACACACCCGGAGGACAGCGCTATCCGCTCTTTCCGCGTGCGTGAGCTCACAGACGCCCCTGATTGGCTGTAGAGCCGTCATTAATGTGGGAGCCAAAGATACCTCTCATCCCGCCCCTCTGAGACAGCTTGGCCAATCAGCTCTTTCTAGACCTCCGGCTGCAAGAAGTTACAGCATCACCCGGGAATCGAACCAGCGATCTCCGGATGATAGGGCGAGCACTTTACTACTGCGCCACTCAAAGGCCCTATGTTTGGGTTAAAGCTTTTATTGAAAGATCTTTATACAAACAACCCTTAACACTTCCTATTTTACTAAAATCATACTATGGTTCTGTTTAACCCATGTAACACGAGCCCTCGAGGCGTTTGTAAAACCTTTTAAATAATTTTACCATGTGGTCTTGTGTGTCCATTTTATTTTGCTCAATAAAGTTTGCCTGGAGTGTTAAAGAGTGCCAATAATTCTGGACCCAGCTGCTTATATTCAATATTTTTTTCCAGTGGAATCATAACAAAGTTATTTCTCTGCCGTAAATCATAGTTTGTCATGTTTTATATGTTTTATGTGTAAGAGAATGCATGCTTTATTAATGCTTTTCTTCATCTATCAGTGCGTGTGTAACAGTTGTGGAGCTACTTCGGACCCTCTCCCCTTCATTCAGATGGTGCACTACATCTCCACCACATCTCTCTGGTAAGTGGAGAACTATGTCATTCATGCACACACACCTATTCCCATGTACACACACCAGGTATCTCAGCGTGAGCCACACTCCACTGTTACTGCTCCAATTCAGTTGAGTGGACTGACGGCTGTGCTGTAGAATTGATAGCAGAAGTGTGTGGAAAGAGAAAGAGAGAGAGAGAGGGAGAGAGGATGGAAGGAGTGAAGCTCAAACCCCAGCTCCACTACCAGCATACCTACAAAGCTGAAATGGGGCTTTATATCACAGGTTATTAGCTGTCATTGTACATATCAGACCCGCGAGAGCCATTCCGTGGAGCAATGTTACGGAAGTCTTGGCGGGAACGGACTCTTTCTCAGTCCTTACATAATCACTCACTCTTACACACTCTCACACACACATTCATTCACACTATTTTTTTTTGTCTAGTCAATGATATTTTTTTCTGTTTTTTTCTGTCACTATGTACATGAGAAAATATCCTGAAATATCCAAAATACACAAGAGTTGTTAGTGGTTAGAACTGACACCTTTCACCTCCAGGATATGGGTTCGATTCCCGCCTCTGTGTGTATGGTTTTTGCATGTTCTCCCCGTGCTTTCCTCCGGGTACTCAGGTTTCCTCCCACAGTCCAGTAACATGTAGATTAGGTTAATTGGCTTTCCCAAATTGCCCGTAGTGTGTAAGTGAGCGTTTCAGTGTATGTGTGTGTGCTCTGTGATGGATTGGCACCCTGTCCTCAACCTTAGTGTGCTTTGTGCCCTAAGGCTACTCGGATAAGCTCCAGGTCCTGCAACCCAGTGTACATGATGAGTGAGAGTTTAATCGAACATAAAAACCTCAGTATTAGCTATCGACCAAATTATAACTTTGAACATTTTTATTGGCCCAGAATTTCTTAACACGTGCTTTTTTATTTTTTGCTCAAATCATTGTTTTTGTTGTTATTGTTTTTTTTTTTGTTTTTTTTTAGAAAGGCTTCTAGGCACATTCTTTACAGAACTGATGTTGAATCGGGTAGGACTGCAGCAGCAAAGCACTTTCCTGTCATTGTGCTTGGAACTGGACCTCCAATACAGATTGTAATTCCAGTAAAGTGCAAAAGATTGTAATTCCAGTAAAGTCAGTAACTCTGGCAACATCCACCTTTCCCTAGTGCTCTGTCATAACAGTCAACAGAATTTTTTTTTGTATTTTTTAGGTTTCGTAGCTAGATATTTGGCTTTTGTGTACAATTTAGTTTGTACACCTAGCGTCTATCATTATGTGCAGTCTAATTAGCATGCTGCTAACAATCATCTTCTCGTGCTGAGTTATATGTTTAAGATGTTCCTTCAGTAGACTTACATTGCAGGAAGATGCTGTAGTTCTTAATCTTGATATTGTTTCAAAGCACAGTTTGCAGTCTGCTTTGCTTTAATTGCCACCATTAATCACCATTATTTTTTGGCAGCCAGGCAACATATTCCATATAACAGATTATAGATATTATCGTTATAACCAAAAAAACAATGTCAATTATCTCTAGTTTGCATCCTGTTCGCAACATGGGTTACTGCGTTGTAGTCCATGCAACGGATATGTGTCTACATTAATTGGGTACGTAAGTGCGTGTTTATTGCGATAAATAAATAAAAACATTGTGTAAAAGTTAGGTGGATTTTTTGGGCCTCTTGTGGTTAGAGTTGACCCACACATCTGTATTTGGCAGAGCCTGCAAAATGTGTTGATTTTGCAATTTTTCTACCAGTCTGGGAAATCCCATCGGATGTTGCCGCAACATCTGGACATACATTACTGCAAAGTTCCAATACACCTCTTATAATGGGTTCTTTTTTTGTTTCTTATTTTTTAGGAGCAACTTGTGTTTCAAATGCTGTTACCTTACTTTCAGTTTATGTGTAGTCAGATTTAAGTCTGTCTGGTATTTCTAGAGACAAGGACCATTTCCTTCTGAGCCCTGAGAGAAACATGCACAGTAATCCTCTTAAAGTGTCTGAGTATCTTTATCCGATCTTTTCTCATATCAGGATGAGACTCAAGCTTTTTACAGTATGTACCATCATTATAAATGTAGCCTGTGACTGAGGATCGTTCCTGAGCGTATTCTCTTTCCTCTCAGTGCCACGTGTTAAAGACGACATGGTTGAGTTGGAGCGCAGATAAGCACTGAAATCTGTCTACTTCATCCGTCCAGGTTCAATCTTCTACGGTTGCGACAGAGGTCAAACATTTTAATCAAATAAAAAGCAGCAAATAATTCATGAAGGCAGGATATGGAAGCCTTTTTGTTTTAGAAGTGGCATGTTTTGACCTCCGTAATGGACATGCGGGAAGCAGCAGAATTGATTGTATTTAGTCCACCAAGCTTTGTGAGCACGAGAGGTAGCAGATGTCTGCTGAGCTTTTAGTATGACTTGCTGCACACTCATAAATATCCTAGTTCACACTCATACTCCTTACCTCTAATACCCCTCTGTGTCTACACTCTAACTCCTGTCTATGTCCCAACCCACACACACACACTGCAGTAAAGTGTGTGGCTGCTTGCATCACAGCGTAACAGAAAAAAAAAAGGACAGAGTGTTCCTGTGTGCTAGATGCACATTCATTCTGCCTGTGGTAATCACACAGCATCTCAGATTTCTCTCCCTCTCTCTCTCTCACACACACACCCAAACACACACACAAAATACTAACATGGGGTGCATGGGCAAAATTATTGTAACAGCTGGCTTACTTTTAATGAAAATTGTAAATATTAATTTTTAAATCTTGTCCTAATTACGAGCATCCCAAAACCTTAACAACTATCTCTTAGTTTCTTGTTGCCCTTGACTAAAAAGTGTCAAATTACACAAGTAAGTATACTACTAAGATCCATACAAGGTCACTTTGTTATTATTATTATTTTTTGCCTTTATTCATATCCATCCATTACTGCATCGTGAAATAATTTATTCTTTGCATATCCCAGCTTTTTGATAGTAATTGGGGTCAGAGCACAGGGTCAGCTATTATACGGCACCACTGGAGCAGACAGAGTTAAGGGCCTTGCCCAAGGGCCCAACAGTGGCAATCTGGCAGAGCTGGGGCTTGAACAGTAACTCTTTTTACCATAATGAGCCACTAACGCCCCTATAATGCCCTTACATACACATTCTCCTTTAAAAATACTGGAACATCAAGGACAACCTGTTTGCTTTTTTCATTTTAAACTATGAGACAATAGACCAGAATTTTCCCTATCATTCCCAAAAGTGTAACAAAACAGTTTGGTGATGTCAGTGTTTGATTTAGTTCTAGTTTAGATCTGCAACCAGATTTTAAATTTAAAATTGTGTGGTTAGCCACAAAGGTACCTGTCAAGAATGTCAGAAATGCAAGCTAAAATGCTGATTGGAGTGTTTTGAAAATTTAAGGAAACTATGGAACAGGCGGCAGGTTCGAGGTTTCTGCTCAGTGACCTTTTTATTTCTTACATGCGCACACTATTCTTTGCTCTGGGCCTGACAGCTTTTCTCTCTTGTTACTGGCTTTTCCTGCAGCACAAATAGCCACGTTAATAAGCTTGGGAACAATGTCCACAAGCAAGCCATTATGTTTTACCTGCTGGACCACACTGCCTCTCTCTCTGTCTCCAGGCAACGCTTGACCATGCCCCACTGCCACATACCCCCACGTGTGTCTCAGGCAGGGGAACTATACAGCCTGCAGCTGCCTTATTTTTCAAAGTGAGGTCAGTCAGCAGGCTGGTGATGACTAAATAATTAGGTACAAACCTCCTATAGACCTTTCGCATCTGACGTCACAATGTCTGTCTGCCATGGTCTTACCCAGATGGCAGTGCAAAACAAATGCATCCACAAATTCCCTGAGATCGTTGTGCAGTGGTGTGTACTAACAGGCAAGGTACGGATAACAAAGCCTTCTATCGTTTACCAAAATACGTGGAAAGAAGGCAGAAGTACCACATAAATATATAAATCATGCGGCGTGAAATCTGGTGGGCTTGGAGCTTAGACTACATTCCCAAACATCTCCAGAGGCGTTAAATGGATAGTTTAAATTCTTTCAAATAAGTAAAGTGCATATACTGTGAGTACATTACAATAGGTCTTGGTTGTTATAATGGTTCTGCTCTGCATACTGATTATTAGGTTTTGTCACACAGACACACGAGTACAATGTGAGTAATCTTAGCCAAATTCCACAACCCTCTTTCTGTGTAAAAAATGCATTCCAGACTGATATGACGCTTCTGCAGTCCCACTGAGATAAATGGATTTGGTGTCTTGCAAAGTTATGGTGTATTTAGCACAAATTTAACTTTTTTCTTTTCCTGGAAAATACTTCCATGGTGTCATGCCAGAGAGTAAATAGATGCCAAAATCTGATTGGCTCAATGGCAATGTGATTGGACTATAACTTCGAAAAATTCAATTTAGCTCAGTGGGCCGGTAAAGGTTATGATGTTATTGTCTGTAATTTTTTATTTGGCTTAGAAATAAAAATTACATGTAATTATCAATGAAAATATAAAGCCTAATGTCAGTTAACAGTACTTCCACAATACACTGTTTTTTGATTGTAGTCATGTGAAAGCAAAAGGTCTGTAGTAGCCAGCCAGCTTTAGAGACAGCCACAGACACCCGTTGGTCTTGGGTCAAGCGCAGGCCGCAATCACAGCAGTCTTTTTTGGGGAAGGACAGCAACTTTAGGTTGATTATATTATTCAAATAGGCAGTGGCATAAGTGGTATGTGAATGGAGGATTCTGATGATAATAAAATGTCCTGGGAGCTGCAGCAAACTGAAATGAACTGAACATGTGTCATGAACTGGTGTAATCCAAACAGTGTAGAAAAAGTTTTGCTTCCAATGTCCCAGGATACTGGAGTATCCAAATATTCAAATCCAGTGTCAAATATAATATATGAGCCATGCCTAAACACTAATCAAGCAGTTCATCAATAAGGCACATTCGCTTTGCACTAAATTAAGACGCCATTTAAAATTTTCTATAATACACACAGAACTGAACTGATCCATCAGACCACCAGGCTACTTCAGTCACTGTGAAACTTCTGAATTTCCCCTATGTCAAGCACTGCCTTAAGATTAGTTGAGAAAGGGCATTAGCAGGGACATCACACGGGCGAGTAAATATAAAAGGAGCAGCAAAGGAGGGATGATATGCCACTAGATGGTCTTTAGCCAGTTGCATTGCGACTTTTTCCAGCAATGACGAGTGGTGACGCTGAACCAATGCTGGCATCTCTTGCAACAGCTGCATGATGAGCTGTTATAATGCTATCAGGTTGATGGTATCTTAAGCATAGTTGCCTTCTGCCAGTAGTGTTCAGCATACAGCATATTGCAAAAACAAAAGATTTGGCCTTCCCATTTCAGTAACTTTGAAGGACACAATATGGTGTGTATATACAGTATAAAGGATATTGTATAAATCATTCAGCCATAACACCTATTTAATATTGTCTAGGTCACCCATGTGCCACCCAAACGTCCATGACATGGTGAGACCACTGAATGTGTGCTATAATATCTGGCATATACATTGGCAACAAAGTCTGTAAATATCAACACTTGAAAAGTTTTATTTTTTTCTCGAAATGATTCTTGAACATGTTTTGGTAAGTACTAACCACTGCATACCAGGATCCACTGTCACAAATATTAATCATTAAATTTCTTGAATAAAAGAGAAAAATGTAGGTTCGTATAGGATGCAATGTTGTATGCAATGTTGGACACAATGTTCTCTGAAATTTATGGGAAACTGCAAGGTCAGCATAAACTGGTAAGCAGAGTCAAAAGTGTCAAACTAAATAACAAACATAAGAAACGTGAAAAATAAAGGTCAGATATTTCAGCATTATGGCTGATGGGACTGTTAAATTATTCTCTCAAGAATGTGCAGAAGTGCTGAGTGAGGTCTGAAGCAGCAGAGAAAATGGTGAACATTATTTGTCACCTTCACTAAATTGAACTTAAATCAGTTCCTATTTCCAAAATGTCACTTTAAATGGTTTCTGGATCATCCCAGAAGATGAAGCTATTTAAAGAAGATTACTATGTGCTTGTACATGTGGAGCTTTAGACAAGTGGATAGATGAGCAATTTTCTTTTCTTTTTCTGTCATGATCTATATATAATTCCTGTATGTCACCATGTCTTACTCTGTGAATTTCCATGATCCTCTGGTTTATTTTTCAAAATGCATACATTGCATGCAAAATATCAATTTGAATGAATATTTCAGTGCAAGCAATGTAAAGCATATGTTTAGTCTGATCAGCTAAAGCCTAAATACAAGTCTAAATACAACATTAGTCCCTTTCCTTTGTAGGATTTATTGACATCTTTAGGACAATAGGTTAACTGGAAAGTTGTGCAGAGAGCTCCAATCTGATTGATTGGATCCAGTGTTTGTGGCTGTTTGGCTCTTCATTCCTGTGCATAGTTGTTGTTGAGCCCTTGAGGGTCTGTCTCGGCACATTTCCCCCATCATCAGGACATGCTGACAGCCAATGTGGTGGTGCTGTAGATATGCTTTTGAAACATCAAAGTAAGCTTTGGGAAATATTAGATGCTTAAACATGGCTTCTTTTTACTTCAGGTAATGGAGTGATGGATTCTTAGATGAAGCTCCATTTGCCACTTGTGCCTCCAAGTGAATACTGATTTGTTGAGAACAGGCAACAGCATCATGAGGACTTTATAGAGACAACTTGTTTGACATATTTATTAGGTACGTTTAAAGTGACTGTGATTAGTATTTGCGAGCGTTCAGTGTTATCAAATAGATTTATTTAACAATAAATGGGACTTTATTCTCATTTAAACACAGACTTGTGAAATGGTCAATAAGAGCCATGGTAGATCTGTACTGCTGCCTAAAATTGGAATGTTAAATATCTGGTTCCACACTAATAATCGTGTTACATTTTTAATAGCTTAGCAGACTTTAGATATTCAGCTATGTTTGAAGTGTCTTTATGTATGAGAAGAGGCATGAGCGGGAGACCTGAAACTGATAAATAATACGTGATTATTCTCAATAGTGTCTTATCTACTGGTTTGACGCACCTTCTTTCTGTCAGAACACTCGAACACACCCCCACTGTCACACTATATACACTCATCTAAAACCACCTGCATAAAACCGAAGGGGTCTCGTCATGTGTAACCAGAACAACTTTGAAAAATCTAGACAAGATCACTGAAGTCGTGCTGTAGTATTTGGCACCATAATGTTAGCAGCAGTTCTTTTTAATCCTGTTAGTTGCCTAACTTTTTACCGGTGCTGCAGGTCCAACATATCTCACAGATCCTCAAGCAGATGAAGATCTGGGGAATTTTGGAGGCCAAGTCAACACCTTCAGTTCTTTGTCATGTTTCTCAAACAATTTCTGAACATTTTTTGTAGTGTAGCATTATCCTCCTGCAAAAGGCCACTGCTATTATGGAATACCATATTCCATTGCCAAGAAGGGGTGTATTTGGTGCATGTATATTCTGGAGCCTTGGGCACTCATAAACCTGTGGCAGGTTTTACCAGTTGTCCTTCTTTACACAGTTCTCGCTGCCTTAAACTAGCCAATAAAATTGTAAAGGACAATTCATACCCGGGACATCAACTGGTTGATCTACTGCTGTCGGGCAGATGGTATAGAACATTAAAAACAAGAATCAGTAGATATAAAAACAGTTTTTATCCTATTGCAATAAATGTACTGAATGCTGCTATAAACAGTGCAAATAATATGCAATAAGATTCAATTATTTATGCATTTCCTGCAATAAATGCAAAAATTCTATGACTGTGGATTGTGCAATAACGGAATGCATGCTTTGTGGCAGTGTGAGTGAGTGTGTGTGTCTGTAATTGTGTTGTGATTATGTAAAATGTATGAAAAATGTTTTTAATTGAGGGATGGCACTTTTAATTTCGTTGTACTTGTTGCAAAGAAAATAAAGACTACTCTATTCTACCTGGTGTTTTAGAGATGCTCTGACCCAGACATCTAGGCATTACACTTGAGCCTATGTCAAAGTCTGTAAGATTTTTACATTTGCACATTTTACCAACACATAAACTTTCAATTCAATTTTATTTATATAGCGCTTTTAACAATTGTCATTGTCGCAAAGCAGCTTTACATTATCAAAAGAAAGATTTAAGTTTGTATGTAATGTGAATGTGTATGAATTAAAATGGTCAGATAGTCCCTGGTGAGCAAGCCGAAGGCAACAGGGGCAAGGACAAACTCCCTGAGATGGTAATAGGAAGAAACCTTGAGAGGAACCAGACTCAACAGGGAACCCATCCTCATCTGGGTGAAACAGAAAGCGGGAATTGATCTGCATTCATACTGTGTGTTAGGTGGCAGCCAGTTCAGCTATAACAGTTGATGTTAATAGAATAGAATGTTCACTTGCTGCTTAATGTGCCAACCCTTGATGAGTGGCATTGTAACAAGATAATCAATAATATTTATTTTGCTTCTTGTTTTGATGTTATGGATCATTGGCATGTAACAGCAGTTACCACAGATAAAAAATTTAACATTATTCCTAAAATAGCAAAGGAATGGAAAGCTTGTTTACCGTTTTTAAAGTAGATGTCTAAGTGCAGTGTTGAGAAATTAGTTTATCTGTAAAATGCATACTGTAACTACATAATGCAAGTTCAAAGCTGTATTTTTTAGGTCTTCAGAGAAAAAAGAGGTATTAGTAGAGATACATAAGCAGATGAAAAAAAAAAAATTCACAAACAAAACCTATATGGACTATAATGGGAGGTTATTCTGTTTTTATACCAAAATCAATGTTGTGGTACGTCGGTGTCAAACTAGATAATGGATGTTTTTCCTATGTATGTTTAAATGTACTGCGCTTTTTTGCGTGTTGTTGCAAAAATGCAACAATTTTGCACATGTGAATAGTTGGTGCTTGAGGACAAGGTTGTGTCTTTGCTCTTCTGCTGCAGTAACCAGGCCGTGCGAATGCTTGAGTGCAGGGAGAAGCCGACCCCGGACATGTTTGGTGAGCTTCTGCGCAATGCTAGCACCATGGGAGACCTGCGTAACTGCCCGGTGAGCATACATACATACACACACACATATACATACATATATATGGGCAAAATTCTCCTGGCAGTTTTTTTCCTACTTAGGAAAATCCTCTGGGAGCAAAAAACTCAGACAGCAGCACTTTTTATAATCAGTGGCATTCTGTCTCCTTGCGGCTGCTTCACATAGGATTACATATAAACTGTTCACTGGTGTGTGAAAGCACTTAAAAAAAAACTGCCACCTGATGATACCCACAATATTCTGTGATGTTTTGAGAGACCATATTGTCCTATCACTTAAAACTGCTGTTAAGTTATTGCTGTTTTGCTCTTTAGTCCCATGTGAGTGGGCATGTGTTTCAGACATGACAAGGAAATAAAATTAGAGCACTTCTCTCTGGTTAGGACTATCTCGCAATTTCCTTTGATGCTAATCTCAGCTGGATTAATATGGATTAGGAGATCAGAATTCAGCTTAATTTCACTTATAATTACGGCTTGTACTCATGCCCTGGATTGATCCCCAGGGTTGGCAGAACTGAGATGTGGTGGGGAATTGAAGCTGAAGACTGTTTTGTGGCTCTCTGGCACCCAGATTGACAGGCTTAAGAACACCCAGCAATACTGCTGGCTGATGGGACCCTTGGCGTTTGTGTTTTATTAGTCAGTCACTTGTGTGTGTGTGTGTGTGTGTGTGTGTGTGTGTGTGTGAGAGAGAGAGAGAGGAGAGAGAGAGTGAGAGAGAGATAGAGCAAAGCAGGGGACGCTCTGTGGCCAGTTCTGAGAAATACGCTCTTTGTTTTAATCCCTGTCCTACTTTGGTCCTGTGCCAGCCTGCTGGCTTTTCTCCCTCTTGACTGCACAAAAGCAGAGCTGGGGCGGGCACGGGTCAGGCTGGCCGTGCCACTGATCGCCAGGGTTTTCTCCTCCTGTTTCCGCATTTCTACTGCCAAGCGGCTCAGTGGTGGGCAGTGACTCAAAGAAAACTGCTAGAACATTGGGTGCTGAACATAAGGCCTCTCTGGAACTTGCAGACATTTTCCAAAGACTATCTATTTTCTTCTTTTCTCACTATTTAAAGGCCACCGATTGACAGAACCTATGCTTTTGTGTCTTGGTCTCATAGTCAAACAGTAGATCTTCTGTTTCTGTTTCTCAGAGTAACTGTGGAGAAATGTTGCGCATTCGCCGTGTCCTGATGAATTCTCCTGAGATCATCAGCATCGGCCTGGTATGGGACTCGGACCACTCGGACCTCGCCGAGGACGTCATCCACAGCCTGGGCACATGCTTGCGTCTGGGGGATGTAAGACACACACCTACTTCTATCTTCTTTTTTTTTTAGCTTAGACATACAGTATTAAAGTTCCAATTAAGCATTTGCTCTAATAGATATTTAAGAGATGATGTGTACTATAGAGAGATCTTGCTTAAAAAGTTTACTTCCAAAATGAATTAGACACCGATTCAAATTGCATCACAAAAATATCTTGATATGTTCCGCCCTGATGTGTACTTAAAGACTGTGCATTTTCTTTCAGAAGGAACAAATGTTTCTGATTAAATTTTTCTGAAAATTATTCTAGGATAGGATTGTCAAAGTTCATTAAAATTGCATTCAAATTCTAATCACTTATTATTTCATATTCCAGTGTTAGCGCAGACTTTAAAGGCTAATTAATATTCTGTGTGTCCACATCATAGAGTAAATCATGATTGATCTATAATTCTTTACATCCCTTTTTTCTACTCATTTACACAAGAGTTTAGGATTTTTATGTATTTTGCTTTATGGAATATCTTTTTTTAATGTGCAAAACCTGTAAAAAAAAAAAAGAAAAAGAAAAAAAAAAAAAGTAAACTACACCCACATGATATGAATCTATTTCCCATATTGAATAACAGCTATTGAGGCAAAAGGTTTTGCGGGAAAAAACCTTCAGAGTAAAACAATGGACCATAAACATTAAAATGTGGATTTTCTCTTTGAACAGGTGAACATTATTAAATATTCAGTTTTTGAACTCTATTTTTCCTAAATAAAGAAGAATAAGACTTTTTTCAAGCCAGATTTAAAAAAAATCTTTTTTAAGATGCGAGCAATCATACTGCAAATTATCCCTTTTATCGTTTAAAAGAATCAGCATCACAATGGAAAAAATATTGATTTATTATCGCATCATCAAACACTGAATCGAAACCCAATTGAATGCTTAGCTTTGTAGATATCCCCAACCCTTCCCCCCAACCTCAATCATGCAACTTTTATGGCTGTATCGCTGTGTGAAATGTATTAATTAAACCATCACTGTGAAGCGTATAAGTCAGGACGCCCTCCCGTAGTGCTGATGAGTCAGTATTCAGAATGATTTAGTCTTACTCTGCTGTACATGTTGGCGGCTCCATGCTAAACCATTCACTTAAGTGGACTGCTCGGTTGGCTCTTCCAGCTAAGCTTCTCACGCTTATTCTTTCTTCCGTAGCTGTTCTACAGAGTGACGGATGACCGCGCCAAGCAATCAGAGCTCTACCTGGTGGGCATGGTGTGTTACTACGGCAAGCATTACTCCACGTTTTTCTTCCAAACCAAGATACGCAAGTGGATGTACTTCGATGACGCCCACGTCAAAGAGGTAACCGCAGTTAAACAAGATTTTTTCATTCTTTTACTAATAAAGAAAAAGTTATTAATGTGTTTTGTGTATAACAGATCGGGCCCAAGTGGAAAGACGTGGTTTCGCGGTGTATAAAAGGCCATTACCAGCCCCTGCTGCTGCTCTATGCTGACCCCCGTGGGACGCCTGTGGCATCGCAGGACATGCCCGCTGCTCAGCTGGAGCTGCACCACTGCAGCAAAGCCGGTTATGACAGTGAAGACTCTGGTAGGAGAACGATATAATATGGAAAGATAAAGTATAAAGTGAAAAGTGAAGAAACAAAGGAAAGATGTTGATTGAACAGAAACTATTTCAAACAGCAAAATAAATTATTCATGCTTGATTTAGTTACTGTAGCAATTAATAACTTTAAATACTAATTTTTTAAACACATGGCCATTCTGAAAGTTAAATAAATAAACAAATAAATAAATAACAGTTATTTATGCTATTTACACTCACTGGCCACATTAATAGGAAGACCTGTACTCATCCATGCAATCATCCCAAAGAGACATCCAAGTGGATTATTTTTTGTTAAATAATCATATTTGCTGATATACGCAATAATATAATGTATGGTGTAAGTGACGTATAGATAAAAGTATGTAGTATATTTGTATATAATATACAGTAGTATTGGATATTATACAACACTGCTACATTGAAAATCTGTGTCATTGTGGTTGTTGTATCTTCAGGGAGGGAGCCGTCCATCTCCAGCGACACACGCACAGACTCTTCCACAGACAGTTACAGTTATAAGCACTCTCGCTCACACCACGAGTCCATGGCCTCCCATTTTTCCTCCGACTCTCAGGGAACAGTGGTGTGCAATCAGGACAGCAGCGGCTCACAGAACAGCATGGACTCTGCAGGTAACAATGTGATGCCTGTACCATGTGCACACACACATAAAGTACACACACACACACACACACACACAAACAATTACTGCATGACTTAATACTTGTAACACTCAGGTTCTTGTATTTTGCAGAGGCAGACTAATATAATTGAGGGACCTTTTTATTATGGCATTACAGCTGTCCAATACTCATATTTTTACAGACTTTATAGAAATATAAACACAACCCATTCGCCTGCTTGTGAATCCTCCTGATAGGAGATGTAAGTGTTAGGAGTGTTAGAGATTGCAATCAACTTTTTGTTTCATTTTATTACTTTTATTTCTTCCAGGTCAAAATAACCTGAGCAAAATAACCTAACTACAAAACGAAATGTGTGCCACTTTAAATAACCATTTTCACCTAAACAGACTACATTCCTTGTCTAGGTGATGTCCTGAAAGAGAAGACAGCTCCTCAGTCCCCACCACGACCATTGTCATTAGGACGACTGTCTGACTGTAAGAAAGTGGGCTCGGGTGCTGGAGGATCCGAAGCTGGGCCACATGCCAGGGACTGGGAGGATGAGAGCACCAGCAGTGAGTCCAAGTCCAGCTCCAGCGGGGGACATTATAGGCCATGCTGGAGGCCAAGAAGAGAAGCGCTGAACATTGACACCATCTTTAGCCATGATAGGCAACGGCTAGGTCCGAGTCCACTCCCCGAGGATGCCAATCCGCAGACGCCTAACGAATCCTTTTCTGAGATGGGAGCAGATGTCATGGACTCCACAGAGACCCAGCCCATGGATATAGTAGGAAGTGGGTCGAACGGAGGAGCGAGGCACCTTCCAGTCCCAGCCGCTCCACGTGGCATGGCTCAGCCACCAAGGTTAATCCAAAGGATGGAAAGTGGCTATGAGAGCAGTGAGAGGAACAGCAGCAGCCCCATCAGCATGGACATGCCTCTTAATGAGAACCTTAGCACCAGTGCACCCAGGTATTCCAGTCATGTCACTTTAGAGCTTCTCAACACCTCAACATTGTGACCTTAGGATTCATTAATATTTTAAAGTTTGGCAAGTAATTATCATGGATCTTGAGTGTGGGTGAAGTTCACAACTATGCACATGCTAATTGCTCTTTCTCTCGCTGCAGTGTTAGGAATGAGTGCTTGGAAGAAGTGCACTTTTAATAATGTTCACAACTAAAATCCTGGAATTATCTGATTTTATAATTCTGAAACAAAATCTTGCCATAACTTCTATGGAATTGAGATTTAAATGATTCATTTGGTAGTAAAAAAATCTACAATAATTTTAATTTATACTTTTTGGTTATAGTTGCTATGGTGATTTGAACATCTCTTTGAACAAAAATAGATACATGTATTTATTTATTTTATGTGACAAGGGTCATGCAGTACTGTACAAAAGTCTTAGGCCCCTGGGTTTTATAGTGCAAACTTTCCTATAATTTTTTATTATTATAATTTTAGGATTTTGTTACAGGAGTTATTACAAAAACATTTCTGATTTTTAGACATTAATATTCCACCATTGGAATTGAAAGTTTAAAAGATTTGAAAATAAAGCAGCTTATTATATAAGCGACCACTATTTAAAAAAAAAAAAATTTTAAAATGGAAGTTCCACGGTTTTGCATTAAAAAAAAAAACAGTCAAAGTCCTCAGAAGAACTGTGTGTGGTTTTGCACGGTGCTCGGTAAAGCTAAGCAGCTCAATATAAAACTGCACAAATAGTACCTGAACTTTGTTGTTGCCATAACAAATACTGACTTTGAATCATCAATTGATGATTTAAAAACTTTTTGTTTTGTTTGTTTGTTTTTGCATGTATTTGCACAGTACGGTATATTAGACTGCATGAAGGAAGATCAATAATATTGTCTGTTTCACATGCACTAGTGTCCCAAAGTGGTGATCTTTTGTTTCACTCCTGGATACTTTTGTGTTCTTAACTCAGGGAGGCCAGCAGTAAAAGGCAAAAGACGTCAGCACCATCCTGGCGAACAGTGCCAAAATCCAAGAGCAGCAGTGCCATCTTGCAAGATGTGCGATCACCCAGCTGGAGCAGCAGCCCTGTAAATCTGGGTGAGTTGCACGAAATGTCAGCATTTACTGCCTATTGAGGCTACTTCTAACTGCTCAGAAATCTGAATATTTATTCATTCAGTTGTTTATGTGTTTGTGTGTGCAGGAGAGGGCCGCAGTGAACTTGATGAGCTTCAGGAGGAGGTGGCACGCAGAGCAAGGCAGCAGGAGCTACAGAGAAAGAAGGAAAAAGAAAGAGAAGCAGCCATGGGCTTCAATCCCAAACCCAGCAAGTTTATGGACCTGGATGAACTCCAGCACCAGGGTAAATACCACACCTGACCGGCAACAGACACTGTTCCTGCCAGTTACATGAAACAGTTTTGTTATCAAGGCACAGATGGGACATCAGCCCAAGAAAAAAAAAAATAGAGGACACACTTGTATGATCAACTTCAGACTTATTGGCACCTTTGAGCGAATATATGAAGTGTATGCGCGTATATACATGCACAGTCTTAAATTCTCATCTTGTATTAAGTTATGCAACATACTGGTTTCAAAATTATTAGCACATACTCATGTGTATTAGGCACTAGTGATGGGAAGCACCAGGGACCACACAATTTGATATTATCATGATACCTATATGAGGACTTGTTATATATATCAGATTTTTAATTACCATTAACTTTTTCTACCACGCTGTGCTGCCTGCCAACAGCTCTAGGATTATAGATAGGATTTTTTTCCTTACATAGACAGTAACCCCAGCTCAGGTTCAGAACTTGAACTGAGAACCAACAACGGTGTTTGTCCTAAAGGTTGCCAATAATTATGATGTTGCATGCATGTTTTTGGGTGTTCCATTTTTGCCCTTGCTCTTTTTACTTCCTCTCTCTGGGTTCAGGAGCTTGGATGCCCTAATGAAAGAGGAAGTAAACCAATGAAAGAAATTAGGAAGAAGGGTGAACACCTGAACTGTCCCATGTTATAATACGGAACCAAATGTTCCCTGTCCTCTAGATGTGTGAACATTGGGAGTTAATCTAATCCAGCAGCACAACAGGATCATCAAGAGACTGAAGCAATACTATGCATGTGTTAATAAGACAGCTCTTGATTAGTCCGGTAGTCCAAACTCTATCAGGGTGGTTTCCTCATAACAAGTGCATGCCTCTGTCTCTGTGCAGCTACTGTAACTGGGTGCATCTCTACTGGTGATATTTTTGCATCTTTTATTTCTGCATAAAGTGGCAAGGTTTATGTGTTTATCAGGAGCTCGCCGGTGTGCCACGGGCAGTGTGCGTGTGCGTGCATGTTTTCAGCAGCCTGGCCTTGGTGTGTTAATTGCAGGGAAGGGGTGCAGTTTTAAGCGCTGCCTGGCAGAGGCGGATGCTCTGTTAGAGCAGTCGCTGCGCCTGGAGCAGGCTGGAGACCCAGCCACCGCCCTGGCACTCTTGCGCCACGTTGTGTGTAAGTAATGGTGACTGTGCCCCTGCCCGCTATGCCTAGTACTAGCCCAAGACATGCCCACCCTTCCCACCAACGCTGCCCCCTGCAACCACAGCTGTCCGCTTGCCTTTGTTCGCCTTCTGCTTTTCCCTCTGTACCTGTCCCAACGTTCGTCCTTTCTTGTGATCATTGTCCTCTTCATGTTCTAGTTGCGTCACTTTCTCTCTTTCTCTCTCTCTCTCTTTCTCTCTGCTTGGTGAATTTACACTGCCACTGATAATCTAATGCTTTTAAAAGGCACTTGCTGAAACCTGGTGTGTAGGCAGAAGCCGATGCAGATTTGGTGGTTTTTACAGCATGTTATAAAAATTATATATGGTTAGTGCGTCATAAGCTAAAAGGCTTAGGCATATATGTCTATAAGCAAATCAATTCTAAAAGGAGTCAAGGTAACCAAAGCGTTACTATGGCATCACTTGTGTGGCAAACAGAGAAAGTATTCACACCATGTCAATTTTTTACCTCTTTTGACATAATATGCAGATTGCAAAAATCATCTGGTAGTTCGTGTGAATTATATCACTGATTTGAATTTTTAGGCATTTTGATGAAATAATGTAAAGAGCATTAATAATCAGTTAGAAGTTGTTGAAGAAAATAGACAACTGTTTTGTCTATTGTTTCAGGTTAGTTTGCCTAGAATCTAAGAAAAATATTCTTTATTGGGGAAATATCTCAATGTGATTAGAAAAAGCAGATTTGATTGAAAATTCTGAGAGTGCATACTGTGATGTGATAGCGGTGCACATTTAGTTCTATTGTGACCTAAGAGAGCAACTAAGACGTTTGTCAGCATCAGATTCATTTAAAAAGTCAAATCTAAAGGTATGACCAATGAACGTATAGAAAAATTATAGTATAGGATTAAAAAAAAAACCTCACAGCTACTCAAAAATCTACAATACTATCAGAAATAGAAATGAATCACATGAATTAATATCATTTTACCAGCCTACACGTCTGGCCCCCTTTATGCTGTTACTTGCAGAGCTATGTTCTTATAGACAGAAAAAAAACTCCTTATTATCTTAAGCTCACTTTAAACAAAGCTTCTTTTATCCAGCTTTAAACACTGCAGGGTCTGCATTATCCTTCGTTTTCTCCAAAAAATAGCTAGTGCGTTTATTATTAGAACAACATTTTGAAATTGCAGCTCAATCGTAAAATTGATCGCTTTTTATTGTAAAACATAAAATCTTTAATATCATTATTATCTGAGAACACACTTTCTTATGGTTTGTTATTCAGATGGTTATATTGAGATTGTTTGATATACTAGTAATCTGAAATGCTGAAATTGTACAGTGGCCAACAAGCTTTTCAGTAACATCTTCAAACACGTGCGCATCCCTTTAAAAAAGCTTTCATTTAGAGGACCAATGAAATCAGAACATGAATTTTTTTTTTAAAGTTGTACTGTAGATGTTTGTTAAAATGTTTTGTTTTTTTTCATTGACAGTAGCAATGAAAGTAGACAAAATAATCTGGACATGTTTAGAGATGTGTGATTGTCTGTGTGTGTATGTCATTGTATGGCCGTTTGAGGAGGAATTTAAAAATATTATATCCTGTCCATTATATATGTCCATGTCTCATAATGTGGACCCATCACTGATGATGTAATGCTAGGCAACGTAGCATTTTTGCTACTAAAATCCAGCGCTTAATATTCCGGCTAAATTGGGCAATTACATCAGGACGTTTATTTCAGGAGCAGCAGCAGATGGTCATTCCTCCTAACTTTGTATGTGCGCTCCCTGCCACTGAGACACCAAGTGAAAAATTCATTTAACCGATGAATTATTTAATTGTACAAATGTCAACACCTGTTCGTGTTAATCTGATGCAATATAAAACCCTAGTCCTTGGAATAAAAGCACTCAGTGAAGGCTCTCCTCTCCAAACTAAACACAGCCCACTGCCCACACTCAACATTCCACTTTCTGCAACTGGATGTTAAGTTCTATGAGATGTTTATTTCATACAACAAAGAAATAATGGACTTGCCTAAACACTAAACCTAATATATAACCTAATAATAACTCGACCTAATATTTGTCACGTCAGGACCGGTTTGTCCCGTTCCAGGCCTGACTTTTTCACTCCGAGTTTTGGTTCGCAGCACTGCATGATTTAATTAAGTGAGTATAATTTTTTTAGCCAGGCAAAACTCTCTACCAAGCTATTTATACCACGCCCCACTCACAAACTGCTATCCAGGTCAGCAAACACTCCATGTCCCTCTCTGTTGTGCTGTGATGAGTGAGTGTGTGTGTGTGTGTGTGTGTGTGTATTTTCTACAGGGAAAGGGAAAAGCCGGGTTGTATAAATATAACTTTTTGAAACCCTTGTTCCATTCTGTCTAACAGTCTAAACCCTGTCAAAGTCATCCAGTTTTCAAACTGTGAAAAAGATGAAGCTTGGTCTCCGAGGTGATGTTTTCAGTGTGGTGGAAAACTCTAGCTGGTTCTGTTGGGTAAATGGCCCAGATTAAGGACTTCTGCTGTGACCTTGTAGTCCATAAGTAGTACTCTGTCTGCCACTCTCCCTCTCTGTCTGTCTGTTCTCTTGCTTTCATTCTCCCTCTGTGTGTGTCCTCCTGTCTGTGCATCAGAGTGTGTATTCCAGCTGTGCTCCTGCTTGGTGTCTATGTGCGTTTGTTTGTAGTGTGTGTGCGTGTTTGTGTGCGCGTGTGTGTGGTACTGCTGGCCTAAACCCCTCCTGTCCTTCCTGTCCCCTCGCCCGCCTCTCTCGGCTCAGATTTGAGTGGGGAACGTCAGCAGCGGTTACACTGAACCAAAGCGCAGCTGGTGTTGAGCAGCCTTAAATGTACTGAAAATAGCACATTTATGAAAGGCAGAATTAATGATCTTTCAGGCTTAAATAAAACAAGTTTCAGGGCGCCATAGCAACACCCCCATGCCGTCTTCCATGTAACAGCTGCAGACAGGAGAGCAACCAAATCATCTTCTCTTAAAGATGTGTCAATAACCGACACGCAATTTAGAATCCTAAAATGTAAGGCTGCATAATAAAGCATATGTTAATGTCAATTAAATCAACTAACAAGAATTGCGATACTAGTGAGCTCAACAATCTTGTTAGAGGATAATATTGGTGAAAATGTTTTTTTTTTTTTTTTTTAATCGTGCATTTTAATTGTGCATGTTGGATGCTCTGGTGGATTGTTGAATTTTATTTGTAAAGAATGCATCCAATTATTGGCACAAATTGTTAACAGATTTACTATGTATGTGTGTATTAATGTGCATAAAGCTCCAGAGTTATGGCCAAACTTTAGGAGGCAGTTGTTTGGCCGTGAGTTGTCCAGGAGCTCTTGCGAAGATTAATGGCATCATAAATTCCACTGGGTGCCTGGATGCCTCTACCAGGAGGTTAAGACTTTGCTGTAGCTTTCAAGTGGTTATGAGAAGCCACTTCTTTTGCCCTCTACAGCGTAAGACTTCACCATTTGTTATTTTTAGGAATGCCAATAATTTTTAAGTGAGCATATTGCTAACAAAAAATACATTAGTTTGTTAGACAGAATATTATATTACAATAGATAATACATGGACTTATGGTTTAAGATATTGTTTTTGTGATGTGTTGTATCTTCAGTATTAAAAAAGGTTTATTAAAGCACTATGATAGAGTGCTAATTTATTTTTTTTTTCTCTACATAGGAATTGAATTTTAGTATTGAACCAAATAGTGTTTGGTGATCATTCTGGTGGTGATTATCTGTTATCATGCAGTCTTACTGAAAAGGAAACGGGAAGATTTTTCTTAGAGTTTGGTTATTATTGGTTTCTCTCTTCCTGGAACATCAGGACTGCCTTGTGCTTCTCCATACCGTGTTTAATTCTACCTTACATGTCACTCATATGGGACAGGTATGTTCAGTGAGCAAAACCCTGCACAAGATTTCTTCTTATAGGAGATAAAACCAACATTCTTCATTTTTCATTTGTATTTGTATGATTGTAAGGATGTCATGATAAAACAGTGTGCAAAGCTTTGCCTATTGAACACAGCCTAGGCCACGTTCTTGGGTGAAAGGTGGGCGATTTCCCCTTACCTCCTCTTCTTTATTCAATCACACTACTGTCGTTTCTACTACAAACAAACGGTCTGCATGCGGGCCCCTCATAACTCAGCTCTTTCTTTTCTTTGTTCTTTTCTACATTTACTTTCCTTTCTTCTTCTTCTTCTTCTTCTCCTTCTGCTTTCTTTCCTTTATTCTTTCCTTTTCTTGTTGTTGTTTTTTCCTACATTTGTAGCTAAACTAAGATTTTCCATGCATGAGGGCAGTGCTAACACTCATAGCAGGACTATGGCTGCTGACGCCAAGCTGCAAAAATGCATGAGGAGAGCTCGAGGCCTACAACAGCGCATTCAGCAGCAGCAACAACAGCAAGAGCAGCCGCAGGAGCCCGGCCGCCCACAGGGGTCTCGCAGGTACCTCTACTGTCTCCTCTCCGTATGTCCGGCTTATTGCCTGTCCAAAAAACTCTCAGCCTGCTCCCTCCTGTCTGTCTGTAGTTCACCTGAGAAAGTCATGCCAAAGGTTTGAGATGCTGTGTCATTGCCCTTTTTATTATAGAACTGTTATGTTGTTTGGGTTGTATTAATGTTACTTTAAACTTGATTTTGAAAGATGTAAAAAAAAAGATATGTCAAAGATATGATGTAGTAGCTCCTCAAAGAATGTCACGGGACAGCCATTAATGCAGAGTATTTACTTTGTTAAGAGATACAGTGGAACCTCGGATTACGAGTAACGTGGTTTACGAGTGTTTTGCAAGACGAGCAACAATTTTTAATAATTTTTTACTTGAAAAACGAGCATTGTCTTAGTTAACGAGCACCGAGTATCATGTTTCACGCATGCGCTTCTTGTTTTAACAACGAGCGTTACGTCATCACAAGTGAGCCAACGGTTTTTCTCTCTCTTGCAGCAGAATTGTAGGTAATCGTCTCTCCTGCTGGGTGAATACACACACGCGCTGTGTGTGTGTGTGTGTGTGTGTGTGTGTGAGATGTGCGTGCGCGCGCACACACACACACACACACATTAACGGAGAGACCGTTTTTAAAACTGTTTAAAAATTAGCAAGGAAAATCGCTAGTCACACTCGCGTGAGTGCATACTAACGGGATTACTACTGTAAAGTAAAACAACAACAACAACAAAAATTAAACAGCTTCTCACCTTTGAAAACAGTCGCGACAGAGAAGAGTTTGTGTGTTTATTTGGCAACCTGAGAGAAGGGGAGCTGTAAAGCTGAGACCCATTGTCTCCCCTGCTGGGTCTTAGTGCCTGCAGTGTTTTTGCGTGCGCGTGTTTGTGTCTGTGTAAGGCAGGGAGTTTGTGTGTTTGTTTGGCAACCTGAGAGAAGGGGGCTGTAAACGCGAGCGAGCCCCCTTCATCCCCCCTCCTCTCAGGTTGCCAAATAAACACACAAAATCCTCTCTGTCGCGATTGTTTTCAAAGGTGAGGAGCTGTTTAATTTGTTTTTTGTTGTTGTTGTTTTACTTACAGCAGTGATCCTGTGAGTATGCGCTCACGTGAGTGTGACTAGGAATGTTCCTTGCTAATTTTTAAATGGTTGTAAAAACGGTCTATCCGTTAATGTGTGTGTGTGTGTGTGTGTGTGTGTGCGCGCGCACATTTTACACACATACACTCTGCATGCACAAACGAAAACCCTTATCTGTCGGGGTTTAATTTTACATTTTTTTAAGGTAAAGTACAGGTTAATTTGTTTTATTTTTACTTTATATTTTGTATTAATTATATTTATGGTTTTTTTTTTTGGGCTGTAGAACGAATAATTTAAGTTTCCATTATTTCCTATGGGAAAATTAAATTTGGTTTAAGAGTGTTTTGGAATACGAGCCCACTTCCGGAACGAATTAAGCTCGTAATCCGAGGTTCCACTGTACTAGGTTTATGAATATAAAAATTGGAAACACCACCAACACTACTTGCTTTAAAGCTGACAAGTGATACCTTGTTACATTTATATTCTGTAATGCAATAACTTTTAATTAATCAGCTTGCTATTTAAGAAAATTTCAACACCTCACAAATTGTAGTAATGCATACCACTGTAAGAGCCTACTGTACGTTAAGATCACATCAATGTTAGCTAAAGGCAGAGGAAAGTTGAAGGCAAGCCCAAATCACCTTAAGCTTCAGCTATGTTATCTTGCTGTGTTGTTGAGTGTCAGAATCGAATAAGTAATGGCTCTTATCAAGTTTTATCACATACCAGATTTTGCTGCAAAAGCAAATCTCAAACAGTTTTGATTAAACACAATGAAATAAAAGGTCCTTACTGAGGCGATCATTAATGTTGATTAATGATTGTTTATCAGGCCATATTTTCCTAAATGTTCCAGTCACTGCAGTGGGCTCACCATACTGAGCCTTGAGCCATCACCATACTGTGCTTGAAGTCATCACCACACTGTGCCAAGGTCAATTGGTTTTACACCTTCATTCATGAAACACTCCTTACAAGTCCCAGTTTGACTTGAACACCCCCTTACAGTATATTTTGCACAGAAGCTCAGTTATATGGAATATAAGCATTAATATAGATTTGACCTAAAATTAAATTAATGTACAGTTTTAATTTATTTATTAACAATAATTATAAGTGATTGCACTGAAAAAAGTGTACTTTTTCATTTGTAAAAAAGGGTGAAACAGATGTACAACGAATTGTGAAATCCAACATTTTAAAGATCATTATGGAAAAGATAATTATAAAGTTAGTTAAAAACTTTTTTTCCTGCACTGGTCAGAAAAACACTTTTAAACAGTTGGTTGAGCCCATATTAGAAACTGGAGTGCATGTATTTGAAATATGGACACTACAAATGATTATATACACAGGGTTTCTTTTAACTAATTGCTATAAAATAAAAGAAAAATGTAACTAATTGCTATAGGGAAAAAAAATTAACTTAAATTAATTATCCTAACTTAAACAAAAGCACCTTTTTTTTTGTCCAAGCACCTGGTAGTTACTGAAAAACCCTGTATATACACAAACTCCAGTTTTAAAAATCTACTTTTTACACCAACTTTACATACATACTGTACTGTACATGGCAGGCATAGCTCAGTAGTTAAGATGTTGGATTGCTGATCAGACAGTCTTCGGTTTAGAGCTCCACCACTTGAGCAAGGCACTCAACTGTCGACTTCTCAATACATATATACGATGTAATAAATATAAATTGCTCTGGATAAAGGCGTCTCCTAAATGCCGTAAATTTACA
This sequence comes from Clarias gariepinus, assembly GCF_024256425.1. NCBI lineage: Eukaryota > Metazoa > Chordata > Actinopteri > Siluriformes > Clariidae > Clarias > Clarias gariepinus. Next base: position 22,768,877 of record NC_071113.1, on the reverse strand, counting down.
TACAATAGCTTTAAGTTTTTTTTGCATTACTTGTAAACGTCCTAGTGGATTGGGGCTATAAGACGGTTAAAGATTTCTGGTACAGTGAAGAAGCAAAGGTCAGCCACCCACACTGCCAGCACAGCTTACTCAAAAGGACAGCACATCACTTTCAGCATGGTCACTACTTTCATTATAGCCGTGGGCTTATTACGAAATCTGCGGTGTTTGCTGGCGCTCTTGTCAGATGATAGTCACACTACAGGAGAACCGGGCTGCAGGCAGCGGGGGCCGCTGCAGTGTGATCAATGGAGTGCGGTTATTTCACACCCCAATTTTTTCTTATCTCATTCGTCCCTATCGATCAGAGGTGCTGATGTGATGTATGGGCTGACCCGGCTAAAGCCCCCTGGGTAATTAGCTAACGCGCTGTTTGAGGAGTATTTACAGGGAGTTGGTGCGCTAGCACATTCATCAGGAATGGTTGCACTCGTACTTCACTGACTGCACCAATCAACGCTGGGGCACGCAGGCTAAATGAGCCACCCTTTTTAGTAGGACTAGCACAATCCTAAACATTAAACATGGCTTCACTTCTTAATCATGCCATTCTCTAACATATTCTTCAAGGGAAGTGGGGCTTCCTCTATCAAAGCTCTGAGCAAGGCTATAACGGTAAAATCGTCTGACTAACTTTAGTTGTTTGTGCATTGATCCAGAATAATTAGCTTTACGCTTGCTTTATTAGCTCTTAAAAACACCTTCTGAACACCTTATGAAGATGGAAGAGCAGTTTAAATACTGACTGATATCGTTCTAATGGAAACCAGCTATTTTGTCCTCCAGATAAATGGATAGTAAAACTTAAATGCATGTTTATTTTCTGCTTTAAATCTTGTGCTTCATGTAGTGGCTATAAAAAATGTCTTTTTGTGTGTGTTTGTGTGTATGTATGTTATGTTAACCAAGATGAAACTGCCTCAAGTCTCCTTGAGCTTGGTCTCTTGATGACAAAATGTATTTGGTCGTACCATCATTTTTTTTTTTACACGGAAAGAAAATAAAAGTGCATGAAAGTGGGTTTGGAAATTAAACCCTTTGTTTTTTAAGGTTTAACCATACGCAACTTATCATGCATATCTAAGCAATGAAACGCAAAGTTGAGCAACTGAAGAATGATTACCGCCACAGTTTTCTAAAATATGTACCAGTTGCTGACTTTGTCACTATTTGATACTCAATTTGATTCTGTTCTTCTTTTTTTGCAGTGAACAGCCTGGCTCGGTCCAAATACTGCTGACAGACAATCAGGAGGAGGTGTGGGAAGTCAATCCAGACGCATCCCTTGGCCCGCCGCCTCCTGCCCAGACGAAGCCACTCACCTCTAATTCACTTTCTGCTTTGAACCGCCTGTCACTTAACACTCCCCACACTTCCCTACCTCAGCCACACCCACAAGACCCTACTCAAGGAAGTGATCAGTCACTGAAAGAAACAGAATGGAGCAGTGTGAAACTTTCCGATGTCCTGCAGGCCTCAGGCGGGCAGATCAGACCCATCCATAAGCACCTGGCCATCTCTCTGCCATCTCTTCCCCTGGATTTCTGGGGTGTTCTGGATGAAGGTGAAGAGCTTTCCCAGCACCAGCAGCCTTTAGCTTCCTCCTCTACATCCCCTGTTTCATCCCTATGGAGGGGCACTTCTGATAGCCCCCATCCTTATGCAGCAAACATATCGCCTCAGCCTGAGAAGAGTGTGCAGGAACACCCCAGAGCCCCTGTAAGGCAACCCTTATGCAGTCTTCCCTTACCCCCCTCACCTGTGTTGTCTCGTTCCGGCCCTAGACACGCCCCACCTCCTGTCACAGCTCGTCACTGGTCATCCTGGAGCTTTGACCGCCCTGATGCTGTGGTCACGCCCCATGAGACCCCACCAGATCAGAGCCACCTCATTAGGCCCACCATCTTTCCACGCTCACATGGATGGAGTGGTCCACCCCATAGTCCAATGAGCTCCAGGAGCAAGAGCATCAAAAAGTTTGCCAGCTCTCAGTTTGAGCCTGAGGCTCAGGCTGCAGAGTATGAGGAGAAGGAGCTTTCAGAGCTAGACTCGCTGTACCAGGCTAGTCTGCGGGCAGGCCGTCGTTCCAGCCCAGCCACTGGGAAACCAGGTATGGCTATCACATTCATATACAGTGGAACCTTGGATTACGAGCATAATTCGTTCTAGAAACAGGATGTTTTCCAAAACACTCATAAACCAAATAGAAATTTCCCTTAAGGTATAATAAAAACTTTAATTATTCGTTCCACAGCCCCAAAAAATAAATACCTAAAAATAAAACACAAAATATAAAGTAAAAATAAAACAAATTAACCTGCACTTTACCTTTGAAAAAAAAGTAAAACAAATCGTGGTAATAGTTAATAGTACGGATGTTGATTATACCAGTGAAAGACTAAGACCCAGCAGGGGAGACAATTACCCACAATTCCGCAGCGCAAGAGAGAGAAAAAACATTGGCTAAATTGTGATTACATGCGCTTGCCGTCAAAACAAAAAGCGCATGCGTGATACATGATACTCAGTACTCGTAAATCAAGACTTGGTCGTTTTCCAAGTCAAAATTTATAAAAAATCCTAGCTTGTCTTGTGAAACACTCGCAAACCGTGTTACTCACAATCCGAGGTTTCACTGTACTGAAAACACAGTTGTCTTTTGCTCATATTTATTGTATAAATATAAGCTACAGTATATGCAGTGGTGGCCAAAACTATCGAGACAAAAGTGAAATGCAGTGTTTCAATGATATTCCCAAATGTTTTACATAATGACAATCATGAACATGAACCAATATTTATTATGAATACCTATATTCTTCAAAACCTGCTGAATCCGGCTGGACATAAAAGACAGTTTCTTGACTGTTACTGCCTTCTACACTATTGTCAAACATATATTTTTTTAGGTTTAGAACTGTGGATGACTCAGCCCGTCACTCCAGTAACTGAATACCATTGTCATATAGCCAGTTTCTGACTAGGCTTTTATAGTTGATTAGCACAACACTTCAGCCAGACAGGCTAGACCTGGTTAGTGAAATCAACTCTTTCGGGCATAGGGAGGACTACAGTATAATACAGTGCGGCAAAAAAGTATTTAGCCAGCCACCAATTGTGCAAGTTCTCCCACTTAAAAAGATGAGATAGGCCTGTAATTTTCATCATAGGTAAACCTCAACTAATAGGATTTTTAAAGAATTTATTTGCAAATGATGGTGGAAAATAAGTATTTGATCAATAACAAAATTTCATCTCAATACTTTATATACCCTTTGTTGGCAATGACAGAGATCAGATGTTTTCTGTAATTCTTCACAAGATTTTCACACACTGTTGCTGGTATTTTGGCCCCTTCCTCCATGCAGATCTTCTCTAGAGCAGTGATGTTTTGGGGCTGTCACTGGGCAACACGGACTTTTAACTCCCTCCAAAGATTTTCTATGGGGTTGAGATCTAGAGACTGGCTAGGTCACTCTAGGACCTTGAAATGCTTCTTACGAAGCCACTCCTTTGTTGCCCGGGCGGTGTGTTTGGGATCATTGTCATGCTGAAAGAGCCAGCCACGTTTCATCTTCAATGCCCTTGCGGATGGAAGGAGGTTTTCACTCAAAATCTCACGATACATGGCCCTATTCATTCTTTCCTTAACACGGATCAGTCGTCCTGGTCCCTTTGCAGAAAAAGAGCCCCAAAGCATGATGTTTCCACCCTCATGCTTCACAGTAGGTATGGTGTTCTTTCTCCACCAACCACGACAAGTTGAATTTTTACCAAAAAGTTCTATTTATGTCTTCCATTTTCTAATAATTGCTCCCACAGTTGATTTCTTCACACCAAGCTGCTTACCTATTGCAGATTTAGTCTTTTGGTGCAGGTCTACGGTTTTGCTTCTGGTGTCCTTTGACAGCTTGGAGTTTGGAGTGTGACTGTTTGAGGTTGTAGACAGGTGTCTTTTATACTGATAACAGATGCCATTATTACAGGTAAGGAGTGGAGGACAGAGGAGCCTCTTAAAGAAGAAGTTACAGGTCTGTGAGAGCCAGTAATCTCGCTTGTTTGTAGGTGACCAAATACTTATTTTCCACCATAATTTGCAAATAAATTCTTTAAAAATCCTACAATGTGATTTTCTTATTTTGTCTCTCATAGTTGAGGTATACCTATGATGAAAATTACAGGCCTCTCTTATCTTTTTAGGTGGGAGAACTTCCACAATTGGTAGCTGACTAAATACTTCTTTGCCCCACTGTACATTGTATATGTTGTCATAATACTTTTGGCCACCAGCTTATGACACAACCTGTATGACATTTATCATGGGTTTATGATTTATGCACATGATTTAAGGTTTAGTGGTTTGTAAAGCATGTCAGTTCTGTATTTGAGTGCACAGAGGTTATGAGCGTTTTGTGCTATGTTGTAATGTGTTTTTTCAGTGACTTCTGCGGCACGGCAGCTCCTTCCTGGGGTGGGCCGCTCACAGACCCCCACGGCTGAGCTGGAGAGAACTGCATTTGGAGCACCAGGCTCTTTCAGCTCCATTGCGCACACAGACATGGTGAGACATCTACACATGACATTTTTTCCATTTGGGGAACTTGTGGACATGTTAGTTTCTATCTACCTATTTTTTCATTAAATTAAGTAAGTGTATGTAGAATACACGAGAAGTTAAGAGCAGGCATTTTATTTTATTGTAGCATTTTCTATTATTATTATTTTAGAATAATAATGAAGACAATAACTAAATATTAAATATCACAACAAAAGGTTACAAAAACTTAAAACCTCCCAAACTAAAAAGCCAACCTTTTAGAAACCTCTAAAACTCTTTTGCCAAAAAGAACATACTACCGTTCAAAAGTTTGGGGTCAGTTGCAAATGTCTTTGTTTTTGTTTTAGTGATTTATTTTCTACATTCTACAACAATACTGGGGGTTTTAAAACTATAAAATAGCACATATGGAATTGGGTAATTTTGTAACAACAACAAAAACAACAGTTGTTATTTTAAGACAGAACAGTATTGTCAAGTGCATTTGCAAAATCCGTCAAGCACCATAATGAAACTGGCTCTTATGAAGGCCATCCCAGGAGGGCGAGACCAAAACCTACCTCTGCCGAAGACGAGAAGTTCATTTAGAGTTATCAGCCTGAAAAATTATCAATTAACAGCACCTCAGATTAGAGGCGTTATAAAGTCTTTACAGAGCATAAGTAGCAGACAAATCTCAACATTAACTGTTCAAAGGAGATTAATGCATTTTTGGACGCCTTCAGCATTCCTTTACAATGTAGAAAGAAATAAAAATCAGGAACCATCATGGAGTTAGTAGTGTAGTGTAGACATCAATCAATTAGGTTACAGCATAAGTAGTTTTAATTTGTTCTAAGATAATGATACTGAGTTTTGTTTCTTTATGCCACTTTAAACTGTTCCTTGTTCTCAAAGTGATCTGTGGTTAAGACTATTGAGCATATGTGTGTTATATTTCTCTACTCAGCTAGTGGATGATACGCAGTATGATCCCAATCACCTGCGCCGCATAGCTCGCAGTCTGAGCGGGACCGCAGTTGGACATAGTCAGGATCATCTTGCTGTTTCACGCAGCTTTGTATGTATCTTCCAAACAGAGCAAACGAATAGACACACACACAATTTTATATATGATACTGTGCAAAAAGTTTAGGCAGGTGTGAAAAATAAACTAATCACATCAAAAAATATATTTTTTAAATTGTTAACATTTATCAATTTACAAAATGCTTTATTAGCAGTATTTGGTTTGACTGCCCTTCAAGCCAGAATCAGCTTCTGCACATCCTACTTCTGCACAAAGCCAGGGATGTATAGGATCAAGCAGGTGCTTATGATCATCAATTTCAAATGTGTATTGAAATACAGTCATTAACTAAAACAGAAACAGCTGTGAAGGAAGATAAAACACACTCTGCTACTAAGCTGTGGCTGTGAAAAGCAGTTTCATGTCATGGTCATATACCATTGCAAGAATAAGCACTACAACAAGTAGTTACACTGCATCAGCAAGGTCTCTCCCAGGCAATGTTTTCAAAGCAGACTGGGGATTCAAGATGTGCTGTTCAAGTTACTGTATAAAGAAACAGGCTTTGGGACAGTAGACACAGTTGTCAGCCGAGGAAACTTAATGCAGCAGTTGAAGGACACATTATGCGCCCGGCAGAAACGGGCGGGATCCAGGTACTCCTGAAATATGTCTGGTCTTCTTGGAAGAATTGTGGCTCAAAAGCCATACCTCTAATGTAAAAAACAAAAACAAAGCTGAGCGACTTAACCTTGCACTAAAATATAGGAACTGGGGTGCAGAAAAATGGCAGCAGGTCCTCTGGACTGATGAGTCAAAATGTAAAATATTTGGCTGTAAACAGTAGACAGGTTGATTGCCTAAGGACTGAAGAGTGGTACAGTACAATAATGAGTGTGTGGGCAACAGGGAAGCATGGTGGAAGTTTCTTGCAAGCTTCCGTCTGCATTCTGTAAATGGAGTTGGAGATTTGGTCCGGATTAATGGTGTCCTCAGTGCTAAGAAATAACAGGCGGATTCTTATCCATCATGCAGTACCACCAGGAAGGTGTCTGATTGATCCCAAATTTATTTTGCACCCCAAACATACAGCCAGTGTCATTAAGAGCTATCTTCAGCATAAAGAGTCCTGGAATTAATGTTTTGGCCCTCTCAGAGCCCTGATATCAACATCTTCAGGTCTGTCTGGGATTATATGAAGAGACAAAAGGATTTAAGGGGGACTATCTATGATTAGTTCTCCAAGATACTTTGAACATACTTGTATATACTTTTAAAGGAATGTATATACTTGCACACACAGACACTCTCTCACACACACATTTTAATAAGACTCCTTGCATTTATAAAATATCCCCCACATATCAAACATGGACTCGAATCCCAGTCTGCTTATTAAAGTAATTTAGGTTTATAATTTGAAAAAAAGGGCTTAGTGGAGCTTATTCACATCCCAGATATAGAGCAAGATAGCTGCGGTGCTAAAACTGGCTCGGAGGTGACAGTTGCAAAAGGAGGTAAAGAGATTTAAGCTCTGGAGAACTGACTCTAGTGCTATTACTTCACTTGTGTGTGTACAGTATGTGCACACGCTGCCTGTTACCTGCCATTCAGAGATTGATTTGATCAATTAGGGGCTTTTAAAGTCCTGACTCACTCACTCACTCACTCACTCACTCATCTTCTATACTGCTTTATCCTGTATTTAGGTTCCTGGAGCCTATCCCAGGAGATTTAAGGCAGGGTACACCCTGGACAGGGTGCCAATCCATCACAGGGCACACACATACACACACTCACACTCTCATTCACACAATACAGGCAATTTGGGAACGCTAATTGGCCTAACCTGCATGTCTTTGGACTGTGGGAGGAAACCAGAGTACCCTGAGGAAACCCATTAAGCACGCCGAATTGACGCTGGCCAGGAATCTAACCCGGACCCTGGAGGTGCAAGGCGACAGTGCTAACCACTACACCACTGTGCCGCCACACTATAGACAATATAATAATATTATTATTATAATAATAATGTACTATTAATAATGTATTCATATATATTATAATTAATGTATTAACCTATCAGCATAATAATAAAGAAATAACCCAGACTTACAGTCTAAAAACTCTGTACCTCAATTATACTATAATAAACAACGATATATTTCACATATTTGCACAAAACTATTTGCATAATTTTTTAAGTTTTCGGAAATATCACTTTTCTGACCTTCATATAGTGTAAGCCTTAATGCTCCTTAGTGTTTAAAGTGTTTTCAGTTGCACTTTGCCTCTTAGTCAGCTGATGGCGTTAATATACTGTTGCTTTAAATGCCACACAGAATAATCTATAGAATAATTACATAGAAAAATCTATAAATTACACCAGTTGCTGGAATGTCACTGTCTTGGCGTGGTTTATTTTGTTCCATTTTAACATCATTATTACAGTTAATCATAACAAGTATTTTTGCACTAATGTGTCTGATATGGCTTACAGTAGTACAGTATATGGCTTTCATTCAATAACACCCACTACATACATGCAGAACACACAGAGAATGAGTACTGACTGTCATTCTGACCTATACTGCCATCCTGTGTCCATATTGTATAACTGTCACTTATAGCTCCTCATTTTAACAAACCATTAACAAACCACTGGGCTTTACTGTATGTCTTTGTCACTAACCATGTGTCTGTCTGTAATGTATAGTACAGTATATCTTGCATGAGGAGCACATCATGTCACACCTCTTACCCCTGTCTCTTACTCATGCAGTCGTCCTGTGTGTCCGTCATGACTTCCACTTTTCCCATTTATATACACTTACATCAGCCTGGGTCTTGTGGGACCACCCAAGGTAAAAATGTCTCATTCTTCACCTCCATGAACTCTCAAGGCTATTCTTGCACTGCTTTCTGCTTACTAATGCTCATCACATTGCTTTAAGTGTCAGTATTAGGATTGTTTTGCTTCTTGATATTGAGTCAGTTCTTATGTGAATAATTTTTTTTTTTTGAGGTTTACTTTCGAATTGCTTTCAATCTTGATCCTCACACTTGTTCATTCTCCTACCTTGCAGGATGTCTCCAGAGGGTCACCAAGTTTCTGGCTGTGTCTCACAGGGGTCAAGCTCAGTCCAGTCCACCAGTGAAGTATACTAGCGCTGTGCCCCTGGCATCCTTGGCAGTAGTCTCCTTGGTGTCCTAGGCCCACGTACAGCACCCTCCAGCTTTATCTCCCCGCAAGGATCCCTGCACATACAAATAAGTAATTGCTAGAATGTTGTAACAGAGATTAATCCCAGATCCCCTAGCTTTTAGCTACACTAGCCCACTGGAGCACTAGCAGCTCTGGAGGGCTGGATCCCTCTTGAAGCCCAAATTCCTCCTGTAGCCTATGTTTCTCGGACCACCATGGGCTCGCAACATTTCCTTTATTCATGTGGCGTGTTGCCTACTGTGTCTTCCTTAGCTATTTCGTCTCTCTTTAACCTTTTTCTCATTCAGAGTGGGCTGCTCTGCCTTTTTCAATGTTCATGTATAATGGGTCTGGGTCAGCCTCTGTCCTGCATAGCAGTGTTTTAAAAGTGTGTTAAAGCGCATTTCTTCCTTCCTGTCCACAGCATGGTGAAGGGATAGAAAGAGCATATTTTCTTCTTTTTTCGGTTCACTGTTTGGGATAATATGATGGACTGAGTAGCTTTGTGTGTGTGAGTGTGTGTGTGTGTGAGCGTGTGTGTGTGAGAGCGTGTGTGTGTGTGCGTGTGTCTGTGTGGTGGGGCACGCTAACAGCATGCTGTGGTACAAAAAAGGCTTTGAGCCAGCCGCAGCGAGCCGTTCTACCCCGAGCACTTAACTTAATTAAACGCACTGCATGGAGCTGCAAAGCTGGCAAGATCCAGCAGCATCCTGGATAACTTTTCACTATCTCTGAGGTCTATTTCTGTAGCTACTGCACACGATTAAGGTGTGTGTGTGAGTCTCTTGCGTGTGGGTATGCATTGAACATTTAGTTAGACCAAATGTCCTCATGACGATATAAACAGAACATTGATAGTATTAACATGATAACATTGTGTGGACATTTGGTCAGCTTCTTTTTTTCTAATATCATGACAGATTTTTCTTTTAAAAAAAAGGAAAACTTTCTATTTGGATACTAAAGTTAAGGTTAGGATTAGGTTTAGAAGTAGCATAGCTTTATTTAGCTACAATACTATACAAGTTTATGGAAATAACCCACTCGGATGTGTGTGTGTGCGTGTGTGTATGTGTTTGGGGGGGAGGGCGGGGGGGGGTCATCAATCTTTAGCAACGCCCAATGTAAAAACCCACAATGAGCTCATGCAAACCCACTACAGAGCATCCTTTCCTCTGCCATTTTTAAAGGCTTTCTTTTCTCTTACTCTTTGCTTTAGAAAGAACCGACTCACCTTTTTGTGGGCTGATGGACAATTAGCTGATAGTTCTGATTTATTGACCGACACATATACTTATGCTCCCTGTTAAAAGAAAACAGTGGAAGGAGCTGTACTTTTTTTTTCTTTTTGTATTCCTTCGTTTCTCTGCTCTGGCTCTTAGTCAGAGCACGCATGTATCCGTGCAGCCCAAGTGTGGAGAGCGGACGGGACTAACTCGAACTTTTCTTCCTCTTGTATGGGCATTCCCTGTAGCACACACCTGTTTTCTGTCTAGTGTTACAGGCAAAGACTGCTTCACTACTTTTGACTGAATATACACTAATCAATGGATTTATTGTAAAAGAAATAAAAAAAAACATATGAACACTCTGAAATACTTAGAAATTATCCAGAGGAATGGAGAAACTCTACTTTATGACGTTATGGAATGTTAATTCATTTTAGTGGTTCTAGTTACTATCTGCATTAAAACGAGTTTAGTACACTTCAGAAGTGTAAAGCTGGAGTCAAACTGCTATTTGAATTCTATTGACAGTTCTCCCATTTGTATAGGGAGATATGCCAAGTTAAGCTTACTTTATATTTCTTTTGTAACCTGCATCAACACTGATAAAGTAGCTATGAGGCTGATGCGATAGTAGTCGAGTATCTGTATTAAGAAACTCCGGCCAAGAGAAGAAAAGTCACAGTCATTCCATGTAGTTTTAGTAAACATCTTTTTGGCAAATTTGTAATTCAATTCATTTAATGCAAAATGAAAAAAAAAAATTATAAAATGTTTGGCCCTGATAGCTACTTAAGCGTAGCAGAAATAACTTGAAGTTCTTCTGAAGACTTTGTGAACATTTTGCACAAAAGGTACATTAAGGTACTTTATGCTATGATCATATTGTAACATAAATAAATTATTACTGAAATATTGTAACAAAGATTGATCAATGGTTTGAAGAAGCTTGATATGACAGTATAGTTTGATTGTTGCAGTATCTAACCCATTGGTCTTAATTCTATATTGTCATAATTATTTTCACATTAAAAACATAAGTACTAATTGATTGATTGAACTTTTTTTTTCGTATTTCATTCAGAATTTATTTACCTTTTTCTCAACCAAAGATTGGCACTATTACAAAGCTCGCCCATGTTAGTGATTATTTTAAATCCACACTTTACATCTAAAGCGTGTTTGAGAATGTAGCAGTGGTGGTGCACGAGTATGCTATGCAACAAATTGCACTCTCCTGAACAACCAGCAAAGAGTCAGACTGGGACAGAGCTGTGTGTGTGTGTAAACGTGTGTGTGTGTGAGCGTGTGTGTGTGTGAGAGAGAAAGAGAGAGAGAGAGTTTGCGCAGGAGTGTGCGTGTTCCTCCAGACCTCCCTGGTTTTTCCTTTAACTGAGGATGAAAGTGATTTATTGCAGAATCGTAAAACATGTACATATTAACGTCTGTATGGATATCAGCCTTTGAATGCCAGCTGTAGCCAGAGAGAGATGGATTTTTTGAAGATGAAAACTCATTTCAATGGGTTTTCCTGTTTGGAACTCATTTGTAAATGCTTGGGGCTGAGGGAACTTGTATTTTTGCAATAAAGTTATTACCAATGCACTCCAGCAGGGGTGCTGCACAACCACCTGCTGTGTCTGTGAGTTTTCTGTTCATCATCATCATCACCACCACCATCATCATCATTATTATTATTAATACTTACAAAGGTAAAAATGTATTTACATTTTTTATAGTGTCAGAAATACCGCTTGACAATCCTTTATGTAAAATCCACCATGCACCAGTAGTGTACAAGGCAGTAATAATATAATCTGGGGCTGGACTACAGTAAAACAACGCCACTTTGTGGGAGATTCTCCTCAGTGCCTGTTGTCCTTAGCGTATTCCTCGTACATTACACTCCATTTGATTGACATTACATTTCCAGTGGATATATAATGCAGTTCTGCGGGAGCCTCTTTAAATTCAATAAATAAAAATTTGAGCCAAGTGATCATTGGGACGGGACATAATAGAGCATGCTGTCATATAAAAAAAAAGAAATCAGTTGCAGGGAGGCGTGTTAATCGCAATGTGAATGTGCTCATACACCTGTTTTTCACTGGTTCATTATTTATTTATTTTTTTATGATTCACAGGTCACTGTGTGGCTTAACATTCAAAAAATTTATTTGAAACCATCAGGTACTGGAACTGGACTGAACATGAGAGCTAAAAAAGTATTTCGGAAAGCCTGGAGAACTATTTTTCAAGACTACATTAAAAGTCTTTAGACACATAGAAAAGTCTAAAATTCATGAGACTAAAACAAACTCAACTTGTCATGATATTAAAAAAAAAATGGAGGACACACATCCTCTGTCCTGAAGACTTTCCCATGGTGAACTTCAAAGCGCTGAAAACCTTACAATGTCAAAGCTTCATTGACAGCCTGCATAAGATTTTGAGGCGCAGCTGCCATACATTTTCCAGTCTTGTTACTATATGAATGATTAACACATTAACAGGGTCAGGGGTAGCTCAGTGGATAAGGCATTGGATTATGGTTTGGAAGATCCCAGGTTCAAACCCCACAACCACCAAGTTGCCACTGTTGGGCCCTTGAGCAACGCCCTTAACCCTCAACTGCTCAGATGTATAATGAGATAAAAATGTAAGTTAACATGTTAAAAATTGTGGTGGTGGTTATTTTTTCCCTCTTTTTCTGATGATATTCTTTATGAAAATAAAATAGTTGCCAGTGGATGCTATACAGTAAATACATTTTAATTTGATGATGTCTGTAGGGCACAGAATTGGTTACGACCAGTCCAATGACCTAAAAGTAACTGTGATGGCCAGTGATGAGACCCAGTGATCTCCATTTCACTTACATACTCAAGAATGTGAAGCTGGTTGCATTAAATTGTTTGGAAATCATCTAAAACTGATACCTATTTTTTTTAACAGCTGTGCAATGGTTTTAATATGACTTTCTGTAGCATTACAGTAAAATTATACATCACTCTTAAACCTTATTGCACAGTATTTTATATATTGTTGATTTTATGCAGTATTTTTTATTTTTTTTGCTAGTTTCCCCTGAAGGGGCTGCAATACAAGACAAATGGAGTTATATGATGTAAATTTAACATGGGCAGGTCATTCTGTTGACCTCAATGGAATTTTTTTTATCTCAATTTCAGTTTAATTTCTATTGTTTAAAATAGAAAATTGCCATATAAGTGTTTTTTTTCTCCTCTGAGTAGCTTCTTTTTTTTTTTTTTTTTTTAACCAGGGTCACTTCATAGGTGTTTGCCCTTAAGAACCAGTTGGTATATTGTGCATGCGTTTGTCTCTGTGTGTGTGTGTGTGTGTGTGTGTGTGTGTGTGTGTGTGTGTGTGTGTGTGTGTGTGTGTATCTCCATTTATAAGTATGCCATCTCCTCATAACTGAAACATCAAAATCTCTCTCTCTCACACTCACACACACACATGAATCAGTGGATGGGTGAGTTCACAAGGAAGCATCCTGAGAGCGCTTAACTGTTTCAGAGTTTGCACTTAGTTGACAGTTGTAGTGCTTAAGAATTGTAAAAGTTTGTGACTAAAGTGTTGAACAGAAATCCATACTTATTCCTGTCGTTGTAAGAATGAAATATTAGAATAGTGCAGGGTCTCCCCTACTAGCACAGTGATGTATAATTACAGGATAATAATGGGTATTATACACATTAAGGTGAAGTTAAATGAATTCACCTTTACATTTCAGGTCAAGTCAGTTCATAGTTTGTGTGGAATTGTGTTCATTTGTTTCAGTATAGCGTGATCTATTTAGAATTTTATATTGCCATATAATTATCACATCGCTATTAAGGTATTTCATTATGGTTGGTAATTATGAAATATGACAGTTTTTTCAGGTGAGTATAAAAGAAATTGCCGTGCTGTAGTGCAATTATGCTGCCAAGCAACATCGTTTAATCGACCATCATGTTGCCATTGGGCTTGCGCAGTGCCACAAAACAAAGGTCATATCTTTTAAACATGCAGAATTATTTTTCTAAATTAAAATTTTTTAAAAACAGCTTTTTAATTGACCACATTCATTAATCACATACGTTTTTTTATATGTCTGCCTTTACACAGAATTGTTTATTATTTATTTATTACTTGTATTTATTATTTTTATTTATTTAATACTAAATTGCTAAATTAAATACTATATGCAGTCCAGTGCAAATGATTTCTCACCATATGGCAGATAATATTGCTGCAGGTTCTATGTATGATTAATGATGAACATTAAATATAAGCATGAAAGTGTCTAGCTGTTATAAATGCTGTTTGCTAAATCTGTACATTCCACTGATCGTGTGGTTTCTTGGTAACAGCATTATTAAAGCCCCCACTCCCCACCTCCAGATTTCAATCAGATTGAGTACGCAGGGGAAGCACTGGACAAACATGTCTAGGCCCCACCCAATAACTTAAAGCATCCCAAAGGATCCACTGGATCACTTAATCTGAGTTGGAAGTTTAGATTATATTTATGCAAATTTTCAACAACGAAGAATGCTCATCCACTGAGTTTCAGCACTGCTATAATTCATCAGTGTTTTATAAACAAACAAAAATATACTGAGTAACTGATATTTCAGACACAATATTATATAAATATTTTGTGTATTTCTGCACTGCTCGCTAAAAATAGAAATTGAATAATCTACACTCATTTTACAGGCCATCGGCTAGTTTGCTATCTAGCTCATGTTGAGTTCAAGTTCAAGTATCATTGACTAATATCAAATACACTGGGGTTGCATTTACTGTATATGTACTTTATTTAATGTTCTTCATCCTATCAGATTAGTGGATTAACTATTGTATAATTTATTATTTTGTATTTAAGAATATTGAAATATTAGGGACCTCCTTTTCTTTTGTGATGTTTTATTTGTCATTAGACAGTTGGGACTCGGCTGTGATTCATCCTTTAAATCAGATTAAAATGGCAATACTTTAATAAATATATCTGCTTATTTTACTTGATGGTATTTATGTGTCTAACATCAAGATGCACTGTTTGATGTAATTACATTGCATGTTCAAGTCATACAGACAAGATCAGAGTTTTCCAGTGATCGTGGCTCAGCTAATTAAATTCAGTTTGCTCTGAGGCCAGAGGCTGTAGGTGCGTGTTAGTGAATCAGAGTTAACAAAACAGAAGTGAGACTGGTTTCAGTATTAACAGGGTTCACAAGTGAATAATCAATGTACGGCCTGTTACTGTATGCACAAGCCCTCCGGGATCTTATGATCACATGGATCCTCTTCTATTCTCTTTTGCGTGTTAACTAGGCCATGTACTTCCTTACATTTGCTGAGGGTTACATCAACACTGCATGGAAGAGCCTCAAAAAGAGAACTGACTTGAACTCATGTCCAGACAGTCAAGAGGTTTTACTCTGTATGTCAACACCTTATATATGTTTACTTATATATAAATTATTTTGGTATAAGTTTATTTGAAATTATTTATTATTGGGTAAAAAGATTTTTTTAGAAATAGTTAAAAGATTCTAGCAAAAAATAAACTAATCAGTTTTATTATCATTGATATTATTTTAGGTTGAAGCTTGCGTACATGTCTTCCTGTCTTTCTGAAGGGCATTGAATAAAATTTTGTAAGGTTGAGTATCTTACGCCTTGTTTACGCTAAGTTGTCCTTTTTTTTATCATCAGACAAATACACTGTTTTAAGTACAGTGGAACATTATTATGGACACATAATTTTGAACGAATAGTGGGCTTGTATTCCAAAACACTTGTAAACCAAATTTAATTTTCCCATAAGAAATAATGGAAACTCAAATTATTTGTTTTACAGCCCAAATAAATTAATACATAAAAATAATTAATACAAAATATAAAGTAAAAATAAAACAAACTAACCTGCACTTTACCTTTTAAAAATAGTAAAAATAAATCCCGACTTAAGTGTTTCCGTTTACGCAGGCACTGTGTGTGTGTGTGTGTGTAATGTGCATGCACACACACATTAACGGAGAGACTGTTCTATTGGAAAAAATTAGCAAGGAACAATGCTAGTCACACCTGCGTGAGCGCATACTAACAGAATCAGTGCTGTAAATAAAAAAAAGGCAGGCTGATACAGAGAGGGAGAGACAGGCTGATACAGAGAGGGAGAGAAAAAATGGATCTTTACCCTCTAATGAGACTTGCTTTTGCTTTATACGCGCACACGTGTGTTATAATCAACAATACATGTGCGCTGTACACACGCTTACAAATTATTTTGGTATAAGTTTATTTGAAATTATTTATTATTGGGTAAAAAGATTTTTTTAGAAATAGTTAAAAGATTCTAGCAAAAAATAAACTAATCAGTTTTATTATCATTGATATTATTTTAGGTTGAAGCTTGCGTACATGTTTTCCTGTCTTTCTGAAGGGCATTGAATAAAATTTTGTAAGGTTGAGTATCTTACGCCTTGTTTACGCTAAGTTGTCCTTTTTTTATCATCAGACAAATACACTGTTTTAAGTACAGTGGAACATTATTATGGACACATAATTTGGAACGAATAGTGGGCTTGTATTCCAAAACACTTGTAAACCAAATTTAATTTTCCCATAAGAAATAATGGAAACTCAAATTATTTGTTTTACAGCCCAAATAAATTAATACATAAAAATAATTAATACAAAATATAAAGTAAAAATAAAACAAACTAACCTGCACTTTACCTTTTAAAAATAGTAAAAATAAATCCCGACTTAAGTGTTTCCGTTTACGCAGGCACTGTGTGTGTGTGTGTGTGTAATGTGCATGCACACACACATTAACGGAGAGACTGTTCTATTGGAAAAAATTAGCAAGGAACAATGCTAGTCACACCTGCGTGAGCGCATACTAACAGAATCACTGCTGTAAATAAAAAAAAGGCAGGCTGATACAGAGAGGGAGAGACAGGCTGATACAGAGAGGGAGAGAAAAAATGGATCTTTACCCTCTAATGAGACTTGCTTTTGCTTTATACGCGCACACGTGTGTTATAATCAACAATACATGTGCGCTGTACACACGCTTACAAACACAAAATAAAATATGTTTCACACACTTGGTCACAGTGTTATAGTAAACAGTACACGCGTGCACGGATGTTGATTATACCAGTGAGAGATGAGCACTAAGACCCAGCAGGGGAGATGATTACCCACGATTCCGCAGCGCAAGAGAGAAAAACCATTGGCTAAGTTGTGATCACGTGATGCTCGGCTTCAAAAAAAGAAGCACATTCATGATACATTCCTCGGTACTCGTAAAACAAGACAATGCTTGTTTTTCAAGTCAAAATTTCTTAAAAATCTTTGCTTGTCTTGCGGAACACTCGCAAACCGCGTTACTCGTAATCTGAGGTTCCACTGTAGATTATCAAATAATTGTTCATAACTTCACTTTTACTCAACATTTTGATTTAAGCAGATAACAGTGCAGTCACCACACCCACCCCGAGGAAAAAAGGGCTGAATTGATCAGCTCTATTGAGTGAAGCAAATGGCCACACCCACCTCGAGAAAAAAAGCACTGTTCATCCAGTTTTGCGTGATGCTGTGACAAAATCTGCTGAACAGACAAAAGACATACAGACAGAAATATTTAAATATTCAAATATAAATATATTCAAATGTGAATATTCAATGTAATATGTGTAATATGTTGGTTCATGCAAGAAAATCTGAAAATCAGAGTTTTTCAGCGACATACTCAACCCTACAAATTTTTATTCGAGGAATTTTGCCACTGTGTCAGTTCTATAGCAACCATTTTAAAATGCATTGTCCTTTTCGCCTTGTCAGCGAGCTGTATATTATGTGAACTGCAGTCCTTTTTCAACTGTGTAAACTCTAGAGACACAATTTTGGACAGTTGTGTATGAAATATTCTGACCAGACAGTCTGGCACCAACTAATCTGGCTTGGTTTAAGTCATTTTGCAGAAAATTACTGGTGATTCCAGTATCACTGTACTCTGTAATACTATATAGTATAGTGATATAAATATGAGGAAGCACCTGAAATAGATTACAATATTTATTTAGACACAAGCCCTTGTAATTTAAAATGATTCAATAGACTACATGTGCAAGGGGGGACAAACCCAGTCAGTGTATTGCTCTTTAGGTCTTCTGTAAATGTCAGCTGGTTTTCATGCGCATGTTCCGGTTTGACTTGAACGTCCCTAGTAAATCAAGTGTTAAAAAGGAACAATTTTTCTAATATAAAGAGACAAATGTTTCAGCTTACAGTAAGAATGAGATAACAGCACTAGTGACGGTTCTGTCTTTAGGCTAGTACTACAGCGTTATTGCTTTTAAAGCTGCCTCCATGTGGCCTTCGAGGAAAAGACATAACAGGGCTGAACGCTGAGTCTGACAATAAACATATAATCAATCGCTGAGGGTGGTAGTGCTTAGTTCATCTTGGCTTGCCATTTGTTTTTTCCAAGAAGAAGATTTCAGGGACAAGAGAACAAAATGAATGACCTCATATTTGTGTTATTTACTATGCCTAATTCAACTGTGTGCGGTCCAAAGGTCAAGAATTCTGATGTTATTCTGCATTTTATAAAGGAAGCCTGTAGTGAATAGAGTCATAAGACCACCTTACTTAAAAAAAAAAAAGAAAATCTGTCAAGCATTTATTTTCTGACTTTACAAATGTTACAGTAAAAACATGACTATTTCTTCATGCAGTAAATTAACCAGGCTGTACTATATTTGGTTACATTTTCTGTAGTGTAGTTAGGCCGAAAACATTATCCTCAAATGTCCCTGTCATGACATTCATCACAAATAATGTTTTTGATAATTATATATATGTTTAAATTATATATTAAAAGTAGGATGATGTGAGTCATACTTTGCAGAATAGGAAATGGCTCCTAATTGGCCGAAAAATCTCAGAATGACACCATTTTGGTCCTACTTTTAGGAGTAGGAGTGAGATATTTATCAAGATTCTTAACTCCACAAAAATATAGGAGAGCACTGGAGGTGCCCTAACTGGGTAGGAGTAGAGAGGAAATAGTGGTCAGGCAGAGACACGCACGGAGGAGAGATGTTTTAGTAACAATGTGTGACAAGAAGCTCATAAAAGATACATTTGGACAAAAACTGAATACTTTTTTTTCTTTTAAACGCATGCAGTATGTAACTGGTCTGTAGGTGACAGATACTGTACGTTTTTTTAATGTCATGCAGCAAGTCACGCATCTGTAAGTTTTGTCTGTGTGCATAATAACTGCTTTTGATTTCACTATTTTGCTTTTTCACTGTTGAAAACTACAAAAATCTGTAAAAACTACAACACCCACTATTACATGCAACATTTTGTAGCTCTCAGTGACAAAAAAAAAAGTGACATCAAGCACTTTTCCTGGCACAGTACTACCCCTTGCGAAAGTAAGAATAGGAAGCTTTATAAATAACTTTTATGTCCTACTCTGATTTAGGACTATTTTCAGTCCTAAATGAACTTCTTCGATTTCTATGAGTGATTCTACGACGCTTAATAAATACATGCCCTGAACTTGCATTCACCTTTGCCTCAAATTCCTGACAAATGCAAGAACTCTAAATGCATAAAGTAGGAAAGCTAAATGGGTGCAGTGCCAGGATTACCATATCAGCATTTGACACAATTCACTTCCCACAACCTTTTGGTATTTTCAACAACGGCTGTAAAATCCTGCTAGATGGAATGCAGTACCTGTTCCTTTGGGAAAGCCTGGCAGACCAAAACCAGATCATCCAGTGACAACCAAGCATAAGAGATATCAGATGTTTTTATGCCATGCAAGGAATGTTCCAAATGATCAGGTACCCCAGAAAGCATTTAAAGTCTGAATAACAGCTGAACCATGAGTCATTGGCTGACCATGAGTTGCTCCACAGCCAAGCTTAAGGTAAAGAGCTCCAGCCGTCACTTCCATCTTGTCAGTCTAGTGTTTATTTACCTACTTATGCACTCGTGTTTTCATTTGTCTTTAGTCTCCAGATGCTCTGAACCTCCCACACACTTCATAATAAACACCATCAAATGCACATCTAGTACCATAAGTATAGTATCTAACGTACAAGAGCACTCTGTCTGGCTACAAAAAACGAAGCATGCTTTAATATTTTGTTTAACTGTTTTTCTCTTTGGTATTGCATGATTTTATTGTGGCATTGCTTCAACAGCCGTATGCATCTTACATTGTGACTTGCATTCATTTTTGGAGAGTTGCACTACTCCATAGTTTTTTTTCAACACAAAGACTTTTAAAGGAGTTAAGGTCTCTAAGGACTCTGTAGTGGCCAATTCATGTGTGAAAATGATTCCTTATACTCCCAGGACCACTCTTTCTCAGTTTAAGACTGATGAATCTTGACATTGTTGTCCTGGAATACGCCTGTTATCAGGGAAAAAATAAATGATGGGTAAAACTTGTTATTGTCACACATTGTGGGAGTCACTTGACTTAATTTCATTGCCACATAATGTTGCTGACCTGACCTATTGAACAAGCCCAGATCATAACCCTGCCTCCAGAGCCTTGTACCAACACACAGCAGACTCCTCCTGTTCAGGGACTCGACAGACATTAACATAAACACACATGGAGTGTTATAATCTGTGTTTGTGTGTGTGTGTTTCCAGCCTATAACTGTCACAGCACGCCAGGTCACGCCCACCTGTCGAAACAAACCATGATTAACTGCGACTTCATTCCACATTCCGTTTCCGTGCATACGTTTTGCCGCCTCATTCACCGGCTCGAGCACACCTGTTCTTCATCTCCATTCATTACTTCACTCTCTACAACTCTCCACCAAACAACCACTCCTTGCCAGATTATTGTGTTCTCTCATATTGACCTTCAAATCTCGACCTACGCTATGTTTACGGATCTCGCTCACAGCTCACGTTTTCTTGATTTTTTTGGATATTGACCCTTGCTCTCGTTTTATGATCACGATTCTGGATCATGGACATTTTTTTTTTGACTTCACGGCTTTACACCACGCACCCCCAACGAAGGAACTATATATTGAATTTATTTTATCTTTAAGACCTTTATGCCCATCCTTGTTAGGCCACTGATACAAGTTGCCCCTGGTTACAATATACAGTAGGTCAACACTTAATGAGGCTTGTTGGATCTACACATGAACTTTATTGGCTGTTGGCTTTTTTATACTTGGGAGGGCTGGAGCAGTGGCAATGGCAGTTCTAGAATGTATGGTGCCCTGCATGAACTCCCTTTCAGCACCCAGTCAACAAAAACAACAAAAAGAGCACCATTCTGCTCTAACCATTGCTATCATCTTTTAATTAAGCCTTCAGCGTTGTAAATTCTTTTAACTAAGCTCAGAACCTTGTCGACCCAATCAATACAAAGAACTAAAATGTTAAATCTTAATTGTATGCAAGATTTTGCCATGTCATCACTAACTGGAAAATGAGATAAAAGCTTCTGGTTATAATTATATGTACATAACATAATTGCTCTATTCCTCTAGACTATGCACAATATAAAATGTTGAAAAAAAAAAGTCACCGAATTTAACAAGGCGGTACAGCATAATCTTTAGTACTGTCGCTTTGCACTTATACAGTCTGGGACTGATACCTGCCTCAGGTCTGTGGGCATGTGGGCAGGGTTCCGTCCTAATATTTGGGTTTTCCTTTCACTGTCCAAAGACATGCAGATTAGGCTAAATTTAATAGCAAATGGTAGTTTGTATTGTACACAGAAGTATGATAAATTTTCAGGCTAGTAATTTTGAGAAGCATTCAAAATGTATGAATAATTCTTTCATACTGTAGACTTCAGCACTGTGCTTACAACCAGAACTGGCGCATTCCCCTGACAAGCTCAACCACTTCTATGTTTGCTTTAAAAAAAAAGGGAACATTGAGTATGCGCTCCAAACAGAGTTACCATCAGATGATCAGCCACTCTCACTGTGGAAGGCAGCTGTCTATGACGTCATTGCTAGAACTCTAACACAGGAGTTCCTTAAGGATGCTTAGATTTCAGGAGGGTGGGAAATCATACTCCCATTCACATCAATGGACTACTGTATGTACCACTATATATTTCCCATTGTGTTTAGCATGGTTTGGACATAAATTTGTGTAAATTTGCCACATATATCTTATTTATACCTTCTGAATCTCCTAGACATAGAACATCCATACCCCTAAACATCATACCCTTGAACACCATAGCTTTAGACTTACATTTCTTCATATACTGTAAATATATATACTGACATCCACTGTAACTTTACCTACTCATAGGATGGGGTTAGAGAAGTAACATAGTTGCTGTTAAACCTCGTAGTCCACCACATGGTCAACTAGCAACCTTGTGAGCGTATTTGTTTATAATACGCATGTTAGCGAAGGATAAATGTAGGGGGGATAATTGAGAAATCAATTCAACTCTCATGAAGTTAACCAACATTGTTTGCTGTTCACTGACTCTGCTATAGCAAAAAAATAGCAATAGTGATGGCCTTGGTGTAAATAGTGAATAGCAATAGAAGGATGGCCTCAGCTTCAGCTCCACTTCATCCTTCTTGCTCAGGGTTCTATCAAAGGTCAGTAGTACAAATGTTTTGATGTCAAGGTCGGGGTTCAATTTGAATGGCAGATGCTGGGCTTCATGTCATGGGTTGCACCTGCTGAGGCTGCGGAACCAACTTTATCCCATAGGATTTAGCTTGAAGGCTCTGTGTCCACTCCTGTAGGATGGCCTACTATTGAAGGCTGCTTTGCAGCGAGGTACTGTTCTGGTGGGTTTGAGAGAATTTTGTACCGCGGCCCTCTCTTTGCTGCTGTTTCGCTGCATGTGGCTGTTTTGATAAGTGACGAGCAGCATGATTAACAGGGATTTAAAATAATATTGTACTTCCATCTTTGCAATTTGCATGCAGACAAGGCTGCATGAAATGGAATTTGTACATGTTGTCCTAACATTGGCTAGATGTATGTGTGCTATTTGGGTTTCCTAATCAATACAGTTGCATGTTTATCGATTTGCCTCATGGAAAGTGGCAACCAGAGAATTATTATTCTCTAATTGGCTTTTCTGTCATTGATGCTGCACCAGCTGGTGACTGCATTAAATGTTACATATTGTATCTGTTTGTGAAGAGACAGAATATGTAGGTAAATTTCGCCTTGTCAAACACTATCATTTACTGCTGTGTTTCCTATAGCCAACAACTGTTTTAACCTTAACTGTTTAATCATTTTTGTGGGTAGGAGTGAATGTCTGTGAAATTAACATGAGTGTAAATAAAAATGTCTGATGTCTGAATAATGCTTTGGATAATTGTAACTGGAAACCTAAGGCACTTATTCAGTCAGTGCTCATTTTGACTGTATTGTAAAATATTTGATACGATACGATACGGTAAGATTTGATATGATACGATACAATATATGATATGATATATGATATGATATATGATATGACATAACATGACAAGATATCACATCATATCCTATAATATCATATATTTTTTCTGTATTTCAAGTCTTCCAATCTAAATCTGAATGTGTGCACATGCATGTGTCTAGGTAGTTTCTTTTGTGTGTATGTGTATGTGTGTGTGTGTGTGTGTGTGTGTGTGCACGCTCGTGCGCCTGTGGGAGGGTATATATATGAACATCCTCCCTTTTTCATAATAATTCCCATCACTATATATCTCATATATTTATAGGGGCTTTAGTGAATTTTATTCTCAGAGCCAATATCAAGCTTCATTTTTCTGCCTCTATGCGCTTCCTCACTTGCTTGTCCAAATCAGCAGCATACCTGTAAACACAAACAAAGGGTGCAAAAAGTCCCTATCTTAGAGAAACTCAGGGTACTTGTTAATGCACGCTGAGGAAGGGGGCTTGTATAGGTTCAAGTAACTTAAAATAGGGTTGATGTAAAGAATTCAAGGCTACTTCTATAACCATATATACTTGAGTTGTGTCCATCAGATGACAAGGACAATTGTTCAAAAGCAAAATCCTTGACTATGTCATTCTCAAGTGATGGACAGTGTATGAAGAGGGTGGGTGTACACCACAATCATCTCAGCCCTGACCCAGATAAAGCATTTACTGAAGAAATCAGGGTTGAGTTTAGTAAGTGTGTATTATTATTATTATTATTATTATTATTATTATTATTATACACCGCTTAAGCAGTCTTTTTCCAGGAACCACCAAGGACCCTAAGGCAAAACTGTTTCCTATTGAAAAAACATCCTGAAGTATGTGGTCAGTACCAAGTAGTGCTGTCTTTTCTTCTGTCTATCTCTTATAAGTTCTGTTGTGTAGGATAATATTCTGTTGGTTGGCTCTAACAGTGCAATTAGTGTTCACTGCCATATTGTGCATGATCATTATGCTGTTGGTCTCGGTGACTGTTTTAGGCTGGCGATTGTCAAGAACTAACCTGGAGTGACCAGAAGACGTAGCTTTAGCGGTTAGCCCTTTGTTGCGTGAATGGTAAACCCAAACGCGGAAGAACACGAGTAGGCAGGATAATCACGCTATTTGATCTAAGGACTCTCACGAATGGGGAGCAAGGGAAAGACACAATCTAACCCGCGTCCTATAAATACACACTCGATCAGGATTTTAAACCAAGAAGGTGAGTACTCACGGTTTGAAGAATTCCGACGTGGCATCGGCGACTCAATGACTGAGCGAGGTGCTATGGTTTGTTTACCTCTTTTATACTTCCTGGTTCGCGACCGCTTAACTTCCGGGTCCTAGTGCTGGTCGCGTTCCGAGTGTGCATGACAGTACCCCCCTGTCCAGGACCGGCCCCGGACGGTCCTGAGGTGGAGGATACCCTGTGACGGTAGTCCCGGATGAGCTCGGGGTCGAGGATGAACCGTGCTGGAACCCAAGACCGCTCCTCGGGGCCGTAGCCTTCCCAATCGACCAAGTATTGGGTGCCTCTGCCCCGAGGCTGCGAATCAAGGATTCGTCGCACGGTGTAGGCGGGACCTCCGTCAATGATTCGAGGAGGAGGAGCAGGGGGGGTGGGTGGAACCATGGGTGACGTGGTGAAGGGTTTCAGTTTCTGTAGATTGATGCGGTATGGGCCGATGAACCTTGGTGAAAGTTTCCGGGATTCTGTGTGGAGATGGAGGTTCTTGGTTGAGATCCAGACCTTGTCACCTACTTTGAACAACCGTCCCGGGGGGTGTCGACGGCGATGTTGGGTGATGTAGCTGGCGTTGGTCTGTTGGATGGCACGGTTGGCTTGCCTCCATAGCCGTCGACACCTACGGACCAACTGTTGGGCCGAGGGTACGTCAACCTCCGGTTCCTGATGGGTGAACATCGGAGGTTGGAAACCATAGCATACCTCAAATGGGCTCAAGTTGGTGGCCGAGGAGACGTGAAGGTTGTGAGACAGCTCAGCCCATGTGAGGTAGCGGGCCCAGGAGCGCTGGTGATCGGACACGAAACATCTCAGGTAGCGCTCCAGTTATTGGTTGGTCCGTTCCGTCTGACCATTAGTCTGGGGGTGGTATCCGGAGGACAGACTAGTGGTGGAGTTGATCAGACGGCAGAAGGCCTTCCAGAACCGGGCGGTGAACTGGGGCCCTCTGTCCGAGACGATGTCTTTGGGGAACCCATGCAGACGGACTACGTGTTCCAATATCAGCTCTGCGGTAACCTTAGCTGATGGGAGTCCGGTGAGGGCCACCAGGTGAGCTGCCTTGGAGAACCGGTCGACGATCGTGAGGATGGTGTTCTTACCTTCGGAAACCGGCAGGCCTGTGATGAAATCCAAAGCGATGTGCGTCCAGGGCCGTCGAGGAACGGGAAGAGGTTGGAGCTCTCCGGGGGTTGGTCGGTTGGTATCCTTAGCCCTGGCGCACACCGGGCACGCCTGAACGAACTCCTCGATGTCCTTCTTCATGGAGGGCCACCAGAACGCCCGTTTCACGAACTGTAAGGTTCTTCGATTTCCCGGGTGTCCGGCCACGGGCGATGAGTGACCCCACTGGAGGACCTCAGCTCTTAGTGGGTGGGGCACGAAGAGTCGTCCAGGCGGTGCCCCTGCCGGCCCGGCCTCCGCAGCCTGAGCCTGGCGAACCCTTGTCTCGAGATCCCACTGGAGAGGTGCCACGATGCGTGAAGTGGGTAGGATAGGCACGGGGTCCGCCCGGGGGACGTCTTCCTCCTGTTGTCGCGATAGGGCGTCCGCCTTGGTGTTCTTCGATCCCGGGCGGTATGATAGATGGAAGTTGAACTGTTCGAAGAATAGTGCCCACCGTGCCTGTCGGGGATTGAGTTGCTTGAGGTTTCGGATGGTGAGGAGGTTCTGGTGATCCGTCCAGACGACGAATGGCTCACTGGCACCCTGGAGCCAGTGACGCCATTCCTCCAAGGCCCACTTTATGCCCAACAGCTCGCGGTCCCCTACCCCGTATCGCTGCTGAGTGGGATTAAATTTCTTGGAGAAGAAGCCACATGGGTGTAGCTTCTGGTCTGGACCTCGCTGAGAGAGAACAGCGCCGGCGCCCACATCCGACGCGTCCACCTCCACAACGAACGGTTGGTTGGCATCTGGGTGAAGAAGGATAGGTGCAGTGGTGAAGCGATGGCAGAGTTCCCTGAATGCTGAGATGGCGGCCGGAGTGAGTTGGAAGGGGTGAGTCGCGGGCCTGGTTAGATTGGTCAGTGGTGCTGCAACTGTACTGTAGCCCCGGATGAAGCGACGATAGAAGTTCGCAAACCCGAGAAACCGTTGAAGCTGTTTGAGCGTCCTGGGTAGGGGCCAATGACGCACAGCCTCTAGCTTCTGCGGGTCCATGGCCACACCCTGGGGCGAGATGACATAACCCATAAACGTGGTGGAGTGCTGGTAAAAAGCACATTTTTCCAACTTACAGTACAGTTGGTGAGCGAGCAATCTCTTTAGAACCGCCCGGACATGTTGGGTGTGTTCTGTGATGGTGCGGGAGTAGATGAGAATGTCGTCCAAGTAAACGAACACCCATCGGCCTAACATGTCTCTTAGGACATCGTTGATGAATTGTTGGAAGGCCGAGGGTGCGTTACATAATCCAAATGATATGACCAGGCTTTCATAATGTCCTGTGGGTGTGATGAAGGCCGTCTTTCACTCATCGCCCTCTCTGATGCGTACCAAGTTGTAGGCGCTCCGGAGGTCCAACTTAGTGAACATGGTGGCACCAGAGAGGGCGTCCAGGGCTGAGTTGGTGAGCGGCAACGGGTGTCGGTTCTTGATGGTTATCTTATTTAACCCCCGATAGTCGACACATGGGCGAAGTTCCCCCCCTTTCTTTTTTACAAAGAAAAAACCTGTGGCTGCCGGTGACGAGGAGGGCCGGATGGTTCCGTGTCGAAGAGCGTTGGTTATGTACTCTTCCATCGCCTGCGTCTCGGTAGCTGACAGGGAGTAGAGGTGGCCGCGGGGGGGAACGGAACCCGGCTGGAGCTCTATGGCCAGATCGTAGGGACGATGAGGTGGAAGGTGGGTGGCTCTCCTTTTACAAAAGACTCCAGCCAGGTCACGATAGGCAGGTGGAATGGCGTTGATGTCGACATCGGGGGCCTCGGACTGCGTGGAACACGTCCCAGCCGGGGCCTGTAGGCAAAGTTCAGTGCAGGTCGGTCCCCACTGGAGGATTCGGTTCTGGTTCCAGGAGATGAGGGGGTCATGCTGCAGCAGCCACGGGTATCCGAGGATGATGGGAGGAGATGAGATGGAGGTGAGGTGAAGTTGAAGCTGTTCCTGATGTTGGTCGATTATGAATGTGATTGCTTGGGTCTGGTGGGTGATAGGACTGGATGAGAGGGGCCGACCGTCGACTGAAGTGATTTGAACCGGCTGGGATAACGCCTCGATCTTCATCCCCAATTCTTTGGCATAAGTTGAGTCAATGAAGTTACCAGCGGCACCGGAGTCGATGAACGCGGTACTTCGGACTCGTTTGTGGCCAAATTGGAGAGTTACCTGGACCGTGAGACGTGAGATGGTGGCGTTGGTCGTGGTGGAGAGGTGGAGAGTCTCTCCTCGCACTCCTTGGGGCTGGGCGTTTCCCGGACGAATTGGACAGATCGCCTGGTGATGTGCCGCTGACCCACAATAGGCACATAACCCCTCTCTGTACCGTCGTTCGCGTTTCGCCACGGTCAGGGAGGCGCGTCCTAGTTGCATGGGTTCCCCGGCTCCGGTGTCAACCACGGCAGGAGGTGGAGATCCGACAGATCCAGTAGTGGAGGTGGTGAGAGCAGTAGGTGGTTGTGGCGTGGTGTAGGAGAAGGTGGGTGCAGGTGGCAGGGTCCTGGGGGCTGGCTTCGGGCGAGAGAGGATGCGTTGGTCGATGCGGAGGGAGAGCTGGATCATCCCCTCCAGGGTAGCAGGAAGCTCCCGCCCGGCGAGCTCGTCTTTGATACGTGGAGCCAGTCCCTCGTAGAAGGATGTCCGGAGCGCGGCATCTCCCCAGTCGGTCTGCACAGCGAGGGTCCGGAACTCAGCAGCGTACCGGCTCACGGACGATCCTCCCTGCCGCAGATGGTAGAGCTTGGTGTCGGTCTCCACCTCGCCCGCTGGGTGTTCGAATGTGAGTCTGAGTTGGCGGGTGAACTCATTATATGAGTGCGCGGTGTCTGAATCCGCCCAGAGAACTGCCGTGGCCCACTCAGCTGCCTGCCCGGATAGCAACGAGACCAGAAGCGCGATGCGTAGCCGATCGGTGGAGTACCTGGTGGCATTAAACTCAAACACCAGATCAAGCGCTGTTAAAAACACATTACACTTTCCGTCCGTGCCGTCCCATTTATCTGGAAGTGCCAGAAATACATCAGAAGGAGGGGGGGGAGGTCGGGGCGGCGCCGCGGCCGCCGCGACGGGAGAACGGCTAGCCGCGCTATCCACAGCCGCCCGGAGATCCGCATTCTCCCGCCGGAGCTCCGCGACCTCGCGGCGCAAGGCCGCGACGTCTTGGAGGTCCCGGCGCAGATTAGCGACCTCCCCGGTTAGCGTGTTGATAAGCTTGGCGTGCTGATCTACCACGTCGCAGAGGTGCGCGTAGTCCGCTGGGTTCACCGCGGAAGGCTCAGTCATTCTGTCAAGAACTAACCTGGAGTGACCAGAAGACGTAGCTTTAGCGGTTAGCCCTTTGTTGCGTGAATGGTAAACCCAAACGCGGAAGAAAACGAGTAGGCAGGATAATCACGCTATTTGATCTAAGGACTCTCACGAATGGGGAGAAAGGGAAAGACACAATCTAACCCGCGTCCTATAAATACACACTCGATCAGGATTTTAAACCAAGAAGGTGAGTACTCACGGTTTGAAGAATTCCGACGTGGCATCGGCGACTCAATGACTGAGCGAGGTGCTATGGTTTGCTTACCTCTTTTATACTTCCTGGTTCGGGACCACTTAACTTCCGGGTCCTAGTGCTGGTCGCGTTCCGAGTGTGCATGACAGCGATTGTGGGAATCAGGAACTTTTAGGCCCAGCTTTTTAGCATCAATCATTGGAGGTAACTGGCTATCCTGGCTTATACGTACTGTATGCCCCTCCTGCTGTTGACACATTCTGCACTTACCTGCATTTTAAATACACAGCTCTAACAGAAGTGATCTTGAACTGCTGGGATTAGACTCTTGGTTTCACATTTCTTCTTCTGCTTCCAATTATTATTATTATTATTATTATTATTATTATTATTATTATTATTACCATATAATTTTCCCCACAAGGCAAAATGGGCCTGTTACTTAGCTGATTAGTTGGGTACTAAGAGACATTAACCTGTCTCAGCTTGTATAAGTATATAAGACAATAGGTGTCTCAATAAGTGTCACTAAATAGGGGTTCAGAGGTAGTGGGTCAGGGGTAGCTCAGTGGTTAAGGCAGTGCGCTATGGTTTGGAGGGTCCTGGGTTCAAACCCAATGAGCATCAAGTCAAAGCCCTTTACCCTCAACATCTCAGATGTATAATGAGGGGGAAAAAAAGTAGATCACTCTGGATAAGGGTGTCTGAAAAATTTTAATGATGTCTTATGCAAAAGTAAGGGCCAATTAATTGCATCAATTAAGCGCATTCGGCAAAGCAATTGACTCTAAATGTCAAAGATGGTTCAAGCAATCAAGAAATATACTAGAACAGGCAAGACAAGGTGAATAATTAAATCAGAAAAAGATAATTCCAGTGATTTGTTATATGCGATATTTCACAATGAGGTTTCTGGTCTGTATACTGTACAGTATATAATGAAAAAGTGATAAGGAACATGTGTGACAAGTAACTTGTCCTATGATTTAATTTCCAGGGGAGGATTCTGAAAATTGTAGTAGCTTTTTAAAGGATTACCTTACCATCCGTTTCAGTAAAATAAACATATCTCATTGCTTATGCATATCTAAAGGCATTAGTATTACTTTAACAGTTTTCTAAGTGCTGTTCACAAGGTGGCAGGGATTTAGTAACAAGATTACTGAGCGTTGTGTGGTGCACAGCCCTGAACAGAGTGGATTATTAGAAGCTTAACCTGATATCGCAGAGAGCATTAAGTCTGGCGTCCTTCAAAACATTGTGCTACTGTAGCTATGCTTACGTTTACAGAATCTTATTTGTTTGGCAGCCACTTTTTATTCACTGTGTCCAAAGGCTCATAGTGACACGCCATGATGCAAGTTTTTATAAAACTTTCAGACATGGTTCTTAAAGCATCCGGTTACTTAGCATTGAGCGTGTGAATTGTAAGACTGCAGAGAAATGTAAGGCATGAGTGCAGCTGTTACTGCAACTTAACCATTTGATATTTTTTCAATGCCTTCACTCTACATATTACTTGAGTACTTGAGTGAAATAGTTATTCACACTGTCACTATGCTCTTCACCTGCTGACCTCCGTACTACAGAAGGCTTTGTGATGGAAAGAAAAAGCAGCACTTTTTCATTTCTGCAAAAGTTAGAAAATATTTGATGGGAATGAAAACCAAGCTTTGCTGAGTATTAAAAGAATCAACAGTTTTTATTGAAGTGAAGTGAAGGTCATCAGACAAATGACAGAAATGACTATTTAACCTTGTTAACTACACAATAAAGTAGATTACAAGTCTAAGTATCAGGTTTCTACAGTACCTGAAAACATCATTAAAACAGAGTTGCAATAAGATCACAATATTCTCAAAGGCTCTAAACCTATAGCCCACACATACTGTATACATCACATGCTTTAACATTCATTTATTTTCAGGAGTCTTTCCTGGAAGTCAGTCCATCACCGGCCACTATTCACACATTCACAAACATATTCCTAATACAGTGGTGTGAAAAACTATTTGCCCCCTTCCTGATTTCTTATTCTTTTGCATGTTTGTCACACTTAAATGTTTCTGCTCATCAAAAACCGTTAACTTTTAGTCAAAGATAACATAATTGAACACAAAATGCAGTTTTTAAATGATGGTTTACGTTATTATGGGAGAGAAAAAAAATCAAATCTACTTGGCCCTGTGTAAAAAAGTGTTTTTTTTTTAGTTTGCTGCTCAACAAAATAATAATAAAAAAAAGTTATTAATGTCACTTGATCTTATCCAATTATGTATGAACTTTCATATAAGTTCACGTTTTTGAAACAGTTTTGCATAAGTCTCAATGCTCTCCGAAATGTTAACTTTCCAGCTGAAAAACAACTCAGATCGTTCATACTGGTGTGATGGGATTTCCTTCTCTTTCATTGTAGCTTTTAAATGAACCCCTTTGCTGTTGTGCATGTTCCTATCCAACAGTAACACAGACACTGGAAATGACTATGAAGAAATAAATTTTTTTCTGCCACTCATGTTTAGGGCATTATAACACATTTTCCACCTGTTTTGGGGGCTTTTTAACCTGCATTTCTGATGACAAGACAAGCAGGAAAAAAAGGTTTTCAACAGATTTACTGTAGGTGTGTTTAAGAATTTTTATTCACAATAACATGCACGATTACATTCTCTATATCTCTGAAAAAACTAGGAGCTGAAGAAGTCTAAGATAGCTAATTATTTCTCATATTTTAAATAATCACTTAACAGGTTACAATTGTGGATATTGTTGCAAATTAATATTTTTATATCCACACACACTACATCTATTGCTATTAAAAGCCCATAAAATTGCCCTAAATATTTCACACCTACTCACTGGTGCATTATCATTATTCATTCTTATTCTTATTACATTTTAAACATGTATATAAGCATAAACAGTAATGTAATCAAATATGTTATAGATTTTGCATACCAACTAAAGTGATCTAAAAAAATTATTAGTTTTTTAACCTAGGCGGCACAATGGTACAACAGGTAGTGTTGGCTCTACACAGCTCCAGTGTTAATGTTTTTTTTTTATATTATCTGTTAAGAGTTTCGCCATGTTCATATACATCGTAATGATAATTGGTCATTGGAACGGTAGATCCTTAAACAAAAGCTATCTTAAACAGCCCTTGGCTTAAGGAAAAGGGCTGTGGCATACTGTACATACAAGTAGGCTGAAAGGTTAGTACTTATTTGAATGTATAAAAAATACAGGTAAAAAAATATTTTTTCTAAAAATTTGGGTTTTACTGAAATCCTTTTCTTCTATTTGCTCTCCTTTGGATGCTTCCGCAGGATTCTCCTAATATTAATAGATCCTATGACATCATATGACAGATGCCTTATGGCAGTTAAGGGGAAAAAAATCTAAAAAAATGATGGAAACACTGAATAGCTCTGCTACTACAATATCTTTCACTACATTTCAGCTCACACAAACCCAACAAAAGCCTTTTTGTGATTCAGCAGGAGAATCTGGAGAACTGGTGCTAGAGGAACAATCTCCTACTGAACGTCAGCAAGACAAAGGAGCTGATAGTAGACTTTAGTACTAAGCAGGAGAGGAACTACCAGACCCCCGCCATCAACAAGAGCCCAGTGGAGAGAGTGGACAGCTTCCGATACCTCAGTGTTTACATCACACAGGACCTGTCATGGTCCTGTCACATCAACACCATGGTGAAAAAGGCCCAGCAGCGTCTCTACCACCTCAGACACTTGGAAGACTTCAGACTGCCCTCTAAGGTGGTTAGAAATGTCTACTCCTGTACCATAGAGAGCATCCTGACGGGAAACATCTCGACCTGGTTTTGGAACAGCACCATGCAGGACAGACGAGCCTAACAGAGGGTGGTGCGATCAGCTGAAAGCATCATCTGCACCGAGCTCCCTGACCTTCAATCGATCTACAACAAGCAGTGATGGACCAAGGCCAGGAAGATAGTGAGAGACCTCAGCCATCCCAACAATGGACTGTTCTCTCTGTTGCAGTCAGGAAAGCGCTTCCACTCCCTGAAAGCCAACACAGAGAGACTGAGGAGTTTCTTCCAGCAGGCTATACGAGCTCTCAATCATAACACCACATACTGTAGGACTTAACACTCACATGCTAGCGCTTTTTTTTCTTCTTTTTTTTCAAATCAATATCTGGAAAATGTGGCATGCATTTGTATTTATACCGCCATGAGTCAATACTTTGTAGAATCACCTTTCAATGCAATTACAGCTACAAGTATTTTGGGGTATGTCTTTATCAGCTTTGCACATCTAGAGAGTGAAATAGTTCTCTTAGAGATGTTCGAAGCTTGGGTTATTTTTTTCTAACCTAACCATGTTTTAAGCTCCTCCATAACTCATCTAAAAAAGTCTATGATGGCTTCTCTTGATAACTGCATTTATACTGAAATAAAATTATACACAGGTGGACTCTATTTACTAATTAGGTTAGTTTTGATGGCAGTTGTTAGTTACGGGTATCAGAATAAATGGGGCTGAATACAAATTCAATTTGTAAAATATTATGAGAACCATTTATCATTTTCTAATTTGTGTTGGTCTGTGACATAAAATCCCATTTACGTTTGTGGTTGTAACATGACAAAAACTTCAAGGTGTATAAATATTTTTGGCAAGGAACCATATGAAGGAAAAAAGTGTGCCAAATATGTACCAAACCATGTCTTCAAAACCAAGGTACCACCCATTACATCCCATATCCATGCATGTTTTACAAGGTAGAAAATAGTACAGTACAAATAAAGAAAACCATTGACATTAGCATGTCCTGTACTGCCGTTCTTCTGGAAAATACAGAAGTAGAAATGCCAATGCATCATCTAATCATAATAAATCATAACTAAAGATGCTGCTTATTTATTTATACATACTATATATATATATATATATATATATATATATATATATATATATATATATATATATATCCATATACTGTACATACAGTTGTGATGTCTGGTTGTGATCAGACAGCTTTACCCCACAGCACTGATAGTTTTGGAGAGTTACCCTGCATTGCCCTGGTACACATGATCTCTGAATTCATAACCTCGGGTTGTGATCAGTGAAAAGGCAACAATTCCAGGAATTCTGAGCCTGGAAAAAATGAAGAGCAGAATAACCGAAGCAACAAATCATTTGTAAGTTCATGGTTAGAATTTGTAGGGTTTTTTCTGCTTTTCTGAATCTCCTCGTTGAATTCGTTCATATTTTTTGTGTACCATTTTCTGTGATTTAATTTCTACAAAATGAAGTAAATCACCCTTGTCCATGATACTGCAAGCATTTGTATACTAAGGTAATACATGGATTCGAAAGAATTTAAATGTTTTAATCCTGCAGGTTATTTTGGATAGGCATTGGTGGCTTAGGGGTGCCTTACTTGCCTACAGAACCATGCGGTAGGAACAGGTTTAATTTTCACCAGACTCCAACCCCTGGATGTCACCAGTCCCAAACCTGGTGAAAAATGGAGGGTGTTGCATCAGGAAGCACATCTGAATTAAAATCTATGACAAATTGTGTGTGGATCGGTGGGTCTGCTATGGCAACCCCTTGATGGGAGCAGCCAAAAGACTACCAAAAATCCTCTAGCATATTTTTCATATGCAAAACTTCATAGTCCTCCTGGTCTGCTTCTTGTTGTTTTGCCATAGTTCTTATGATACTTACATGTTTTTAAGTTCTGCAATATCTCTAAATAAAGCCTTTAAACTCCCCCATAGGACGAACCAATGAAATTATTAGAAGTCTCAGGTGCAGGTTCCCCCTTTTTGACCAGATAGATAGATTTGTATCTTTTTGCAATATTTTGAGTTTTACCATAAAAACGTTTATTATAATATTTTTTTATTCATTACATGACAATGAGAGGGAAGTTTTCTGACGGCACTTTAAAAGCTTTATAGGTTCTCAGAAGGGACAATGATGCTAGATGGAATCTTTTTGGCATGTTTTTATGTGGACTAGTTGCCCACATGTATAAGCAAAGGTTGTATCTCCAAGAGGGATTCTGTTGTTTTGCTTGTTGTTGTTTATAATGAAACAAATTAAAAGCAAAATGTTTACTTTTGTTACCTGAGGTTATTGGTAAGGTTAGATTAACAGAACCTTAAGTAAGTTACTAACTGTATTGATAATTATGTTAGTGGATGGTTCTTACAAGGATGGTGTTTGTGTGTGTGTGTGTGTGTGTGTGAGAGAGAGAGAGAGAGAGAGAGAGAGAGAGAGAGACTTTGTTAGCTCCGTATGCATGTGCTGGTGTGTGTGTGTGAGTGTACATAGAGTGTGTTGTGTGATTACACTAGAACGCAGCTGTATTTAACCCGTTGCGTCGTGCGCTCTATCTCTCCATCTCTCTCTCTCTCTCCTCCAGCGGTTTGCCTCCAGTAAACTTTGATGCCTCAGGCAGAGAAGAGAGG
Source organism: Clarias gariepinus (assembly GCF_024256425.1). Taxonomy (NCBI): domain Eukaryota; kingdom Metazoa; phylum Chordata; class Actinopteri; order Siluriformes; family Clariidae; genus Clarias; species Clarias gariepinus. Next base: position 22,732,968 of record NC_071113.1, on the reverse strand, counting down.
GAAGTCTATTCCTCCTTTACTCCTGCTTTATTCCTCCTCTATTCCTCCTGCATTCCTCTTTATTTTTAGGCTGTAAGAAAGAACCCGTGATGCTCATTACGCACTAAGCCGCACGCTGGCATTGTCTCCTCTCTGAACTTTTTCTGCGGGGTTTCCCCATCACTCCGGAGCCGGACAGCATGGCTGGAAGCGCACAGACCGAGCAGGCTTGGAACTCCAGCAGCGCGGATCTGCTCGCGCGCACCTCCACTTCGGTAAGATCTCCTTTATATCGGAAAAAACTTCAGCATTTAAAGAATCTTGTATTTGAGTGGCGGGAATAATTGTTCTCTGTAACTGCATAGCGAACACTTAATTATCTGAACAGTTTAAGATTTTAGAGAGAGAGAGAGAGAGCGAGCGCGTGCATGAATGAGCGTGCAGTTTGGGGGCAATCCTGCGGTCCGTCACGCGCTACAGATCAAACTCGTTCACATTGATAAGGTAGTGTTTATGCGGGTCATGCGCGCGCGCTTTCTATATCATGTGCAGGATTTGTTCAGTGTGATTTTATTGAGGGATGTAATAAATGTTATAATGTCATTGAGAAAAATGCACAAATGAGTAATAGTTTACATACAGTATACCAAGAAGCGTCTTTCTCTTGTAATACGTTATTGAACATTACAAGACAAATTTTATGATTTTACAAGGGAAAATGTTTACTTATAATAAAAAATTTTACATCATTTGCTAAAACAGACAGTCAAATAATAATAATAATAATAATGCATTATGTTATACGGAAGCTACTTCCGAAGTTTATACAACTGGCCAATCTTTTTAAAAAAAAATAATAATAATTAAGTTATTAACTTCATCCGTTTTGGAGAGATGATTTTATAGGTGCCCCCAAAATGTCCATTTTCGGGGTTTTACTGACTCGATTTTAACAATAATACTTTAAAGTGTAAATTACTTATTTCTTTATGAGTATTGATAATAAAATAGTGTAAGCTTCTAGAAGCATACAGAATGAACTGTAAAAAATTAAAGGATTTCATGCAAAATTATGGATTTTTCGTAACCATGTCAAATTGAAGTTGCAAAATCTTAACAATTTTGCATTTCACAATAATACACTCTGACAGTTGTGTGTCTATTTATGTGAAATATAAATTGGCCAAGTTTCATCTAAATGGCAATTAAGATCATTGAAAGTTTTTAATTAAAACAATTAAGGACACTACACCTAGGTGAGACACTTTTTAGAACGTTATATCCTGTTTTGGCTGAGATGTATCTGTTTTTATAAATTGTCATAAACATTTTTTTTTTCAGGATGCAGAAGGTAGGGTATATAAAAAAATTACCCACAGCAGTCAATTTACTTTTCTGTTTTTTTATTTTTTTTTTAAGTGATCCATTTATATGTAGTGCCGCAGGGAGATGATTTATCACATGCATCAAACCAATAAAAGAGCAATGGAGGTAGTGGAGGAAAGTGGAAATTCCTTAATTTCTTCCAATTTTTCTAACTACAGGTAGATAAAGTTCACAATATTATACTATTCTTCTTATTAACTTTCCATAGAAGTAACTTTAAATTATTTAGATATTTTTAAATTATTCTATGACAGTGAGAGATTACTTATTAAAAACATCAATGGTGTTATGTTGGAAAGTTGATTTCCACACAACATCCACAAAGTGCTGCATCTGGATTAAGGAAGAAGCCCTTTCCGAGTTTAATTACTAAAAACAAACATCACACACAAACAAACAAAAACCCATGATGAAGGGGAGCACTACAGTGATATGTCTCAGTGGTTAGCAGCACTGTCAACTGGCACTGTCCATCATTGGGGTTAAAATATCACCTCTGAAGTTTATATATTCTTTACTTGCTTTTTGCTGGGTTCCCAGCGTAGTCCAGTTTCCCCCACAGTCTACAGATTAAAGATTGTTTCCACTCTAACAGCAGTGCATGAATGGGTGATCTTGTGCCCTGCAATCATTTGGCCCTCTATATGTCTCCTCTTGCATTATTCCCTGAGTTCCCCTTTGAATAGAATCCAGGCCCCCTGCGACATCATGCTGTATATGTTTTATGGAAAATGAACGAATGAAAAACCTAATGAATAAATTATAAATGGACAGTGTCTTTTATTTCATGTGCCCAGAGGTTTAGCTGACTTCCTATGTTTACTGTGCTATTTTGCTGACAAATTAAAATGCTCAGTCGATATTAATCTGTGCACTGTGGAACAGAGATCTATAGATTATACAGACTATATTACATCAAGTGCTGGGAAAGAAAGCCAGGGGAGTCTTGACAAAAATGGGTTGAAAATATGTGATAGCAGCTATTTCCCCTGTAACCATAACCCTGCTGAACTCTACATTACACCTTTAGGCCATTGATATTTTAAGTTTTATAACATACAATTTGAAGTATGTTGTTTTGCTTATACCACATTTTTTCCCAGTGATTACAATCTTGAAATTATTAATGAATGAAACAACACACATTTTAACGTGTCATAGTTCGATTTAGTGTTAAGGGTTAGTTAATTCCCAGTCTTACATAGATTTTAGCTGCATGAAACAGTCATTCTCTCACCAGGCTCTCTCGTTTTTTCTCTTTGTCACTGTCTTGTCTTCTGTCTGGCTGTCTCTCTCTCTCTTTCTCTCACTGTCTTCTCCCCCTCCCAATTCCTCACCCCAAAAAATGCATCCTGTTATTTTACCAAGAAACCAGAAAGTGGGAAGTCCTCTTCCCTAAAGACTTTCGGAATAACTTGCTTTTATTACTTTTTAATAATTTAGCCAAAAAAAGATTTTACACTAAAAATAAATAAAAAAATCCTGCTGGGAAAATCAATCATCATTAGTGATGCACAAGCACAAATCAATCAAATGTATCACTCTGGTAATGACAGAACAGTAACCAACTGGTCACTGAGAACAATGGTCTTCAGTAAATAGTCATTGAGAACCGATTTTTGTGCAAGCATAAATTAATCAGATCGACAGTATTACTCTGGTAATGACAGACCAATCAGTAATTAGTCATCAGTGATTAATCCATGGGAGTAATAATGATTGGCAATTGGATGTTAAAACAAATGTGCAAATGTGACTTAGTGATATTTTACAAATTGGTAGTTAAAAAATCACCAAGTTGTCAAATCTTGACAAAAAGTTGCTAAATGCCATTATGTTTTTGTGGTCTAAGTGCTTGATAAAAAAAAATGAAAGTGAAGACAAATTTTTCTATTTTCGAGTTAATGTAAGAGCACACTATTCTATATAATTGAGCTTCTCTGGTCAGTAAAAGTTATTATATTTACTCAACTAGGTATTAAATCTAAACTAATCCTACTTATTAACAGTAACAATAATTACTGTTAAACTGACATTTCTTACTCCATTAAATGTATAGGAAATATATAAACCTAATGGCAACCGCACAGTATTATTTCATTTGATATGAAAGAAAATGTAAGCTGTCCCATGTTGCACAGAGATGCATGTTTTTTTTTCCAGAACTTTTTCCTCTAAAACTTTTTGTCCAAACTATTTCTACTATTTAAAAGAAAAGCTTGACAGTTGTTACAAAAAGTTGAAGAAAAACCATCATGATTTTGTGGAAAAGGGGAGTACTGGCTTACAATAGGATATACGAAGGTCAGCTGTATTTTACTTCATTTCCTTTCTAATAAATGTTTTTCAGGATCAATATGTTGTCATTATAGGCACATTTGTAAGCAGGAAAATTACATTTAGGTAATTCTTCTTGTGTCCTTGGCTTCAAGCTGATGCGGACTAACCATTAGCAGATGAATTTTCCCAGTTGACCACTGGCATTTTGTCTAGTGGCTATTGATTAGGTGGCTTCATCTAAGGTCATTGACTAGGTGGCTCCCACAGTGCTAGAACAACTGATTATTAAGATCGGTGCTCTAGTAGGATAACTAGAGCGCATGCATAAGAAAAGTTCTTGTTAGAACAATGCTAAACTGATTGTAGCACAGTCATGTGGGTGCCATGAGACATCATCACCAGAGGGGCTCAGAGGTGATTCTGTAAAATTAATAGAATGACAGCACTAATGTCTCATTTTACCACAATTCTCCATCAACTTTCTCTATGACCTTTGAGATGTTACAATACCGTTTCATTATATTACCTGTGCTGACACCTTTGAGAGACTGTCAGTGGTGTTACATATGTTCATATGTTCATGTTAAGGAAGATGCATACAGTGCAGTGCAAAAATCTTAAGTCACCCTTTACATTTATAATATGCTGCTTCCAAAGAGCCAGACTTTCTTGTATTTGCATGTAGTCATTAGGAATACTTCTTCAGGTTTCATGAAGGACTTCCTGGGAAACTTTTGGGCTCTTGTTTTCAATCCAGTCCCTGTAGCTTGCCATGAGGTTGCTGCTAAGGTTCTTACATAAACACCCATTTTTTTTTTCATCTTTAGGCACTTTGTAGCCTGCCACAATAACCATTTGTTTCTATTTCTTTAATTTAATCTATATAATATAATACATTTTATAGGGGTATTTTTCCCAGTGCTGTATGTTGATTAGAATGAGTTAATAATAATAACAGTTTAGTTAAACACCATTCACATTTTAGCACTTGAACTGAGCCTTAGGCAATGGTTTGAACATTTGCTCTTTGATTCTTAGGCATTTGCATTAGGGCTTTTGTGTATAGTGCCCCAAGGATAGACTTGGTTGAAGTTAATTATTACATGATTTTTCCCCAAATTTATGTGATACATTAATACCCTGATTTGAAAAAAGGAACGATTAACAATGATTTTGATTTGAGGGATTTTTTATTTATCTATCCTTATTTTAGATCAGAGGGTCAGGTATAAGAGTAACAAAAGTTTTATTATAGAACTATTACACGCCAGCTTAGAAATTTTGCACAGTTTTTTTTTTTCCACATAAGTGCCCTTTCAAAGTCACAGTGTTCTACTCTTTATCTGATTGATCTTTTTTCTGGTGTGTTGAAACATCTTTAGTTGTTAGCAGGACATGAAACAAGGATCTCCGTAATTTTTTTCCTTCAAGTTAAATCTCAGGAGTCTGATATGTATGCCCATTGTAGAATAAATATTTCTGATTCACTGAGCAGCAGGCGTTTCTGACTGAACAATAAGTGATTTAGAAAGGCAAGGCACTTAAAAGCGAGACAGATGGGAAAAGATTTGTGTTACTAAGCCAAAGTTATAAGGACAATCAATGTCTGACTTCAGTCTGGCAGAGAGAGAAAGTAAAAAAGGAAAACTAGTTGGACACATGATCTCATAAATAAACTAAATAATAATAATGTAATTATTTAAAATAAGTGTGTAGCAAAAGTAAAGGGTATACTAAATGTAGGTACTTCTTAATTGTCAGCTGCATCAAAAACTTTTAAATAATAAGAAATTTAGATTGTTGAGTCAGGAAAAACCTGGAAAACCTCCATTAAAAAACATTTTAGTTGAGCCAGCATCAATACGCAAGTTTGCCAAACAGTAGGATTAGTACTGATGGCTCATATTTCTTTTTGTATGTAAAGATGCATTTGCTTAAGTTACTTGCTTATGTTAATTTAATTTAATAACAATCTGTTAACTGGGTTTATATTAAAGCCAGAAGCTTAAATATACACAAATGCAACATTAGCTATGATCGGAGTGGAAATGTTACCTGTAGGTCGGTAGCTAGCACTAGGTCAATACACACAGTAATTTGCTGGTAAAGTCACTGAATGTTGTGGACAAATTTTGGACGCAGTCTGTTTTTGGCAGCATTGTTAAAAAAAAGAGTGGTTCAAACCTAAGCATTTCTTTAAGCAATTTAAATAATCACAGACATAACAAGGCAAACATTTGTTTTTTCTAAGGGCCTTGCTCAAGGGCCCAACAGTGGCAACTTGGTGATTGTGGGGTTTGAACCAGGTTTCCGAACTGTAGTCCAATGCCTTAACCACTGAGCTACCCCTGACTCTTTTGGATTTGATCAGATTAGTTACGCCCACTTTAAATGGATTTAAATGGCTGGTTATAATTTATCTTTTCACGACATCCTTCTGTGAATAACCATCTGACATCTCTTGCTGAAAGCACTGTAGCCATCTATCACAGTCACAATTCTTACTCCGGCCTTGCTAAAAAGAACCCTTCAAACTTCACACACATTAAAATGATTGTTTTCACATTCATTTCCATTTTTTTAAACATTTTTTCATGTCACTATGATGGCGGTCCACTCCAGTGCAGGTGCTTCTCACACACGCACACACTACCTATGCGATGTGAGGTATGCCAACAACATCGCGTGGGAACTCACCTGCGATGGTGAGTCATTAGAAGATGACGGTTTCAGCCTTTGAAAAGACCCCTTCGCTTCCACCTGGTGATTAGAGAGTAGCTGTGTATCTTCTCACACGTTTCTCCTGTCTCCACAGACTTGAATTTGTCCTAGTCCCAGTCATCGAGAAGAAAGCTGCCTGCCTCCCGCTCTCTCACGTGCTCTGCTGCCTCTGCCTGAATCATGCTAAATGCTCTGCGCACTGGTCTCACAAAGCTGATGACACTGCGTCTACGGAGCTTTGCCCCACAGAACCACAACATTCTTTCATTGACCGCTGCGATGCACTACACCTGCTTATCAAGCTCACGCCACATGATGATGTTAAAGCATTCCTGTGCACTTATAAAAAGACTGCTGACCTGGAGGGGTGGCCTCGCCACAAGTGGACTGGCATTCACACCACTGTTGTTGGGTGAGGTGCAACGTGTCTACTATCAGATGAGGATGTGGATACCTATGAGTTGCTCAAAACTGAGATCCTCGCCCGCTGTGGGCTTTTCAACGTGTAAGCTGCTATAGAATTTCACAAGTAGACCTATGATCACATCGACAGTGCTAATAGACCAGCTCAGTTAAAAAGAATTAGGTGGCTCCAGCCAGAATGGTGTTGCTTACACTGTTCGAAGTGGCAGTGGTAATGGATTGTGTGCACTCCTGAGAATTGCCTGAAAAATATTTATCAACACTCTACTCCTCACTTCAAAAAGATCAGGCTTCTTCTGTCGCTGCTGGAATCCTTACAAAATGAGACGATGCTGTCCGAGCCCGAGCGAGCACCTGCCAGGGGTTTTGACACTTCCCACATTCTGGGTGTTAGCAGGTTAACAGAGCGCAGATCTCAGTACTGCTTGACACTGGAATCCCAGTAACACTTGGACGCCCCTTCGTGGTGCCACCCAACGCACCCTAGTACAAACCTGCCTCTGTCACCAGTGTTTATGGTGACCAGTAGGAGGTGCCCGCTGGGCACATCATGGTTGAGGATCACCTGGGTAATAATCTGAAAGCTGGCATAATACCTGAATTGCCTGTGCCTCTACTCCTAGGTCTTGACTGGCCCGGCTTATGTACCAGAGAACCACATCCAGAAAAAGCACAATGCTCGCCACCTGTGATGGAAACAAGCAGCAGCGACACAGCTGGCATGGTTGGTGCAACCGTCTACTAATGGCAGCGATGCTGAAACTGAAGGTGAGGCTAATGATCCATCCAATCCATATGTCTTGCTATCTTAGCAGGTCAAAAAGGACAGAAATTTCACCCAGGTACAACGCGAAGACCCGAGATTAAAGAACTGCTGGGAGCAAGAAATAATTTATTATATTATCATACTGCATGAAGAGGAACTGACATTGATCTTTTGGTGGTCCCACAGCCCAAAATAAAGCTAGGTAAGCAACTTTTGCCAGCGTTGTCCTAAACAGCCCACTAAGTCTGCCCCTGCACATGTCTGTGTACCATCCTCAAACAGATGGTCTGGTGAATCATTTCAACCAGAGGTTAAAGCAAATGTTGCGGAAAGTGGTGGACAAAAGTTGCATGCCTGCTGCAGCTTTACACCATTTGCTCTTCGGCTGCTGGCCACGGGGTCTGCTCGACATGGCTAAGGAAGCTTGGGAGGAGCATCCATTCACCATTCCTGTCAGTGATTGAATATGTCCAAGATCTACAGTAATATTAATAAACTGTTCGACAGCACATGAAGAAAAGAAAGCAGAGGTGCGCTTATGACCAGCTAGCTCAACCGTGCAAATTCCAGGTGAGCAACCGTGTACTGCTGCTCCATAGTGCCACTTGCAAATTCCTGGTCCGCTGGCATAGACCCTTCACCGTAGTGGAACGAGTCCTAGTAAATTATCAACTGCAACAGCCAGGTAAGCACAAGTGCGCTAAGCTGTATCATGTCAATTTACTTAAATGGTGGATAGAACTGATACCTCACTCCTCAGCTCTCACCTCTCCTTTTAATACAGAACAAACCGCAACCTCGTTTAGAATCTGATGCTCAATGAGAATCAGGAGCTCAGTGAACTCATGGATCAATTTCTGTATGTGTTCTCCACCGAACCAGAGCTCACTCACATTGTGCACCACAACATCAAGATGCTGCCCAGTGCAGTCATTTGCCAGCACCTATACAAAGCCCTGAAGGGCCCCTCATGTGCCATATATTGAGGTAGACAGCAAGTTGCAGCATGGCATCATTGAGGAGTCAACAAGTCCCCATTGTTATGGTTCCCAATCCTGATGGATTGATCAGGCTATGTAACGATTTTTCACCATACCTGCTTTTGCATGTAGATGATCTAACGTGAGACTTTGGGCACCCATTGAAAGTGGGTCTAACAACCAAGTCCCAGAAGTGCCATCTGGGGCTGACCGAGGCACAGTACGTTGAGTACCAGATCAGACGCAGAGTGCTAAAGCTGCAAAAGCAGAAAGTGGAGGCCGCCCGATTCTACCTGCACATTCTTTACCCCTTTGGCAGCAACCCTTTATGACCTTCTGAGAAATGGACTCCCAGAGAAGGTATGCTGGATGCAGCTAGAAGAACATACTTTTAAAAGTCTAAAAGCCCAACTCACCAAGTCCCCTGTATGTTGTGCTGTGACGGACACACACTGTGTTTTCGCGCGCACACACACACACACACACACACACACACACACACACACACAGCATGCCTAACAAGGAGGCAGGTCAAGAAGGCAGGCTAAGAAGTACTTGGGCTGGACACACCGTACATGTATAAGGATACGCCGATTTCACCCTCCACGCAGGCTTTAAAAGGACCCCTTCACTTCCACCCAGTGAGTAGAGAGTACCTGTGCATCTTCTCACACATTTCCCATTCCTGCAGACTCGACCCCATCTGAGTCCCGTTCGCCATGAAAAAAGCTGTATGTTAGAAGTGCATATTAAACTAGAGACCTGTTCTGAAAACTTTGACATCTGATCAAAGTGTGACATCTGTGTTCTTTCTGTGTGCCAGACCCATGACAGTCATTGAATGATCCTGACTACCGCATGCTTTGCTTCATCTCTGACTAGTTTGGATAGAGAGTTGGGGTGCAGTGGTAAACATCTTTCTTCAGCTAGCAGAATGTTTCACTGAATGGTGCTTTTCGACACTGTCTGTTAATATTAATAATTTGGGAACCTATATATTTCCAGACAGCAAGGGAACCAGTTGGCCAAGTTTGCAAATGTTTGTTTGCTATATTTTACCTGCTACCATTCCAGCGGTAGTGCCATTCTTAGTAATATGAGATGAGAGGAATAAGTGGTGGAAATTTTGAAGGAAGTTTTTTATGTTAAAAGAGGAAGTTTTCGTTCTTGCAGCCCAACATTGTGCACCTGTTTGCTCTGAAATTTATTCCACACAATTGAATAGTATTACACAAAACAAAAGATTTAAGATTTAGGATTCAAGAATTTTATTTGTCACATACATGGTTGTATAAGTACAACAGTAGTGAAATGCAATCGCAACTCCAAACTGTGCAGATTTTTAAGAAGAAGAAGAAGAAAAGTATGAGTAAAATAAATAAAGCATGATATAAATTATACAGCATATAATATACAGTAAATATAAATAGTACAGAATTATATTGTAATGCGTGATACGTATGCAATGATATGTGATAAAGTGACTGTGTGCTAAATTTTTCAGTCATTTGTGAGGTTATGTGTTTAATCCCCTTATAGCCCGACAGCAAATTATGATGTTGATATTACATTTTGTGTGATTTTGTGAAAATGGATCACAGACCTAGTGTTGGTTTTTCTAAAAAAAATCTTTAAAAAATCTGAAAAAATTTCAGTAAATTTCAGATAAAAATCTGACAGGTCAGTAGTCTTGGTATTCTGGTAAAACGTTACCAAAACCAGGACAGGCACTAAAGATATGGTAACAAATAACCACTGAAAATGTAAAAAAAAAAAAAAAAAAAAAGCATGTCAATGCACTGTTCATTAAAAAGCATTATTAGACTTATCCACACTAGATCTCCTTTTGAACTGTAATTTGCTTGTCTCATTTCACAGATGTCTGTGATTCAAGCTCCTCACCATCCTTTTCCCACTGTGGATGTTCCAGACCATGCCCACTATATTGTTGGCACTGTTATCTTAATCATTGGCATCATTGGCATGGTGGGCAACTGTCTGGTTATGTATGCCTTCTGCAAGTAAGGCATACTTTTTTTTCTTACTGATGTAGGTCTACTATAAATAAAAATGTATACCAATCATTATAGACTGTTATCACTCTTAACCTCCTGATGAAAGTTTTCTGGTGCAAAATTCAAATTTTAAGTAATTAAACAATAGAGACAACATTTCTGACTTCCTGTCTGGCTCTCTCCCTCGTCTGCATGTGCTATTGTAGGAGTCAGAGTCTAAGAACACCAGCCAACATGTTCATTATTAATCTGGCCATAACTGACTTCATGATGTGTGTCACTCAGACACCCACCTTCTTCATAACCAGCATGCACAGGAGATGGATCTTTGGAGAGAAAGGTAATCCAGCTGTAGGCTCAGTTTGCTTAATTCCTTCATTTTCTTTAATCGTTCATTTCCAGGCCATTAAAAATGGGAATAAAGCATGTAATATCTCAACGGGTTTAGAGGCTTTGTGTATGGTTTGTTTATCCATTATATACAAATGTTATTTGCTTTTCCTTGTATTGATTTTTTTATATATATATTCAATGACTGCAATAAGCATGTAGTTGGTGAGAATGCATAAAAATAAAGGTATCAGACAAACCCTGAAAGGAAATATTTATTTGAATTGAGTAGATTTGTTTAATTTATGATCATATATAATTTATGAGCATATTTAAAATTTGCCCTTAGAAACACCTTCTCATTAGGTGTGCTGAAGGCTAACACACTAATTATCTAGGGCTAATGATTAGTATATGCCTATATGCCTGTTCAAACATCCTATTCCAAAACAGTGGTTAGTAATTTGAAGTTGGTCCCACTTTTCTGCTGAAACAGCTTCCAATCTTTTGGGAGGAATTCCCACTACACTTAAGGAGCCTGTTGGGATTTTCTCATTCATTAAAAAAGTTGGCACTGTACTGTGCAGTTGCTGTTCCAGTTCATCCCATGACTCAATGACATTGAGAGAATAGCTCTATATAGGTCACTTGTGTTCTTCCACACCAGCCTTGGCCAACTGCAGTGCCTTGCAAAAGTATTCATACTCATAACTTTTTCATATTTTGACACATTACTACCATAAACATAAATTTATTTTATTGGGATTTTATCTGATAGACCAACACAAAGTGGCACATAATAATGGAAGGAAAATTATGAATGTTTTAAAAAAACATTTACAAATACAAATCTAAAAAGTGTTCTGTGCATTCATGTATTCACTCCCGCAAGTCCATACTTTGTGGAACCACTTTTTGCTGCAATTACAACTGCAAGTCTTTTAGGGTATGTCTCTACCAGTTTTGCCCATCTAGAGAGTGAAATTTTTGCCCATTATTCTTTGCAAAATAGCTCAAGCTTATTTAGATTGGATGAAAAATGCCTTGTCAAGTCTTGCCACAGATTCTCAGTTGGATTTACTTTGAAAGAGCCATTCTAACACACGAATATGCTTTGATCAAAACCATTTCATTGTAGCTCTTGATGTTTAGTCTTTTGCAGACTCTAACAGGTTTTTGTCCTGTATTGCCCTGTATTTGGCTCCATCCATCTTCCCATCAACTTTGACCAGCTTCCCTGTCAGTGCTGAAGAAGATGTAAAGAAGTGTTTTTCAGATTGATGTGCATGTGATTTTGCATTTGGGCCAAAAACATAGATTTTGGTTGCACCTGATCAGAGAACCTTCTTTCACATTTTTGCTGTGTCGCTCACATGGCTTGTTGCAAATTGCAAATAGGACTTCTTAAGGTTTTCTTTTAACAGAGCTCTCTTCTTACCACTCTTCCATGAGGGCAAGAATTGATTGAACAGTGCTCTATGAGATGTTCAAACATTTATATACTTTATTTTTTTTTTATAACTTAAGCACACTTTAAACCTCTCCACAACTTGATCCCTGACCTGTGTGGTGTCCTCCTTAGGCTTAATAATGCTGGACTCTATTTACTAATTACTGTAGGTGTCTTCTGTAGGCAGTTGGTTTCGATGGATTTTAGTTAGGGGTATCAGAGTAAAGGGAGCTAAATACAAATGCATGCCACACCTTTTAGATTTTTTCGTGGTAAACATTTTCCTTCCACTTCACAATTATGTGCCACTTTGTGTTGGTCTATCACATAAAATCCTGATAAAATACATTCACATTTCTGGTTGTAACAAATGTGGAAAAGTTTAGGCATTGTAAATAATCTGCATGTATGGTGAAAAAAAGGCTACTGTATATAATTTAAACCTTCTGATACTCAGTATAAAACATATAGTGGTGGATTTTTCTGTGTCTGTCAGGGTTCTGGGGCTTCGCCATAGGCAGATATGTAATAATTTTGCGTAATATTTAGCACAAATACTGAAACTACCTCATGTATGAATAGAAAGTTTTAAAAAGTTCTTAAAATTTTGACAAGCATTGTACATCATCCTTCAGCTGGATGGACTAAGAAGCCTTTGATCACTAATGGAAGTTTGTTTTTGAACCTTTACTTTTTCAAGCAGGGCAGTTACTGGATGACTGAATAAGTCGAAGTACATTGAGCTTGTTTCCTGATCAATAACAAAAAAACTCTCCCGCTCATTCTGTCTTGTTCTTAGTTTCTTAGTTAGTTAGTTAGTTAGTTAGTTAGTTAGTTAGTTAGTTATTAGTATAATGAATAAATGATGTATATATTTATATTTCTGTATTTATTATTATGTATTTATTTATTGCAGTGTACTGTACATAGACTTCTGAATGACCTTCTTTATGTAAGCTTCAGTACAGCAGCATTTTCAACTCACTGTATACTCACTAAAGGTGAAAATGTTATGAGTATAAGAATGTATTAAAATGCAGAGTGTGTACCATGCCAATGGTACAATATCAGCTAATGGCAATTATTTATACTCATACTAACTTGTTTTGCTATGTGTATAAATTGCTTCTTATTGAATATAGTTGCTATAAAGCCGTATGTTAGTAGTTTGGAGGAACATGTGGGTCATGGACGTTTATTTATTGATTTTTTTTTGTATATATTGTCAAATCTCTTGGCTTGACAATGCCCACCTATAGTGTTTTTTTCAATTTCTGAACCACTAACTGTGAATGCTACTAAGTAATGCAACACAACTGTACAGCTTATCCATGACTAATCCAAAGGAAGGATTTTAAGAACTATATGTGCCACATTGTTTATGTACGTTTTTTTTTGTTTGTTTGTTTTTTTTTGGTAACTCTTCTGTGCCAGGTGCACATTTGACCATAACTTATTGTTTTTAACATACGGAAGATTTTTGTCTATGCTGGAGAGCACAACAAAGTTTCCGATATACAGTCTCAGAGCGGCAACTTACACTGCCTGGTGAAATAAATTAATAAACTAAATATAAAAATCATTGTATATATTTCAAGCAAAGACATTTGACATTACTGGAACTTGGTTAAGAACCCATCAACACATAATCAGAACCTGGTAGTGTAAAGCAGAACTGTCAACTTTATGTGGTCAAAAAAAAAAATCATGAATGAAGATCACTGAAACACTTAGTGAAGCTGCACAGTAAAAAAAGGAAAGAAATCAACAGTAGTAACCATATCTGTGTATAAAAGTGGAATTAAAATCATTTCTATACACACGAAATGTTATAAAAATTTACAGGATTGGGACTAAACAGCTGTGTGTCCTTAAGAAAATCACTTTTTAGTGAGGCATAAAGAACAGTTTTGCCACATCCCTGGTATAATCCTGACCTCACTCCAAGCCATTTTCATATGTTTGGGCTGTTAAAGGAGCTCCCGGGAGGCCAGCGTTCCAGACAATTATGTCTCTGGAATAATGAGAAAACTTTCTACCTTGATTGTATCCCAGCACTAGTGAAATTCTGGGATAATTGCATTCTTATAACAGGGGATTATATAGAGAAATAATGGTCATTTTTACTCTAATAATTGTGTTCTGTTATTCTGCACAATCCAAAGGCCCAGTTTGACTTGAAAACCTATCGTATATCATAGACATATATTTCTACTTATGTTCCAAAGTTCCTTAAGTACTGAGCTTGCTTGCAGATGTTGCATTATGTTGGCAAAAGTGTTTGATTTAATTTATTAAATGTGGTTATTTTTTTTCTCTACAGGCTGTGAGTTGTATGCATTTTGTGGTGCACTCTTTGGGATATGCTCTATGATCACACTGGTGGTCATAGCTGTGGATAGATATTTTGTTATCACTCGTCCTCTGGCCTCCATCGGCAAGATGTCCCACAAGCGTGCCCTTATCATTCTCGTCCTAGCCTGGCTATACACGTTGATCTGGAGCCTTCCTCCTTTTTTTGGATGGAGTAAGTGGACAGAGTGTCTCTTTCTCTCTTGATCACATCCACAAACAGAGTGTCCTTAACTGTATTATATTGTCTCCTAGGTGCATATGTTCCTGAGGGCTTGATGACCTCCTGCACCTGGGACTATATGACATTTACTCCATCTGTTCGTGCCTACACAATGCTACTCTTTGTTTGCGTCTTCTTCATCCCTCTGTTTATCATCATGTACTGCTATTTCTGCATCTTCCGTGCTATTCGCAACACCACCAGGTTGGTTCCATTCTTACTTTTAACCTTCACGAAATATCCAGATAGAGGATCCAATGATTATTGAAGTAAAATTTGTGACACAATAAAGATTTGCACTTTAAACTATTACAGTAGATGTATTTTGCATATACAGTACAGTACGTTGTTAAATTTACAGTTAAATCATAAGCAATTTTAATTCCAGGCTTAACACCTCAAAATGTAAAAAAGTTCAAGGGAGGATGAATACATATGAAAGACAATTTAAAAAACCTCTTATAATTCTGACATTTAATTCAGTTCTACTCACAATGTCCTAACCAGTATTGTTGATACATTTGGTGTTTTCGATTGAATGTCTGTGTTACAGTGCTGTGGGTAAAATCAGTGAGGAAGGAGGAATCACAAAAGACTCCATCAAAAAGTTTCATCGATTAAAGAGTGAATGGAAGATGGCGAAGGTGGCTCTTATTGTCATCCTGTTGTATGTGATCTCCTGGTCTCCATATTCATGTGTGGCTCTGACAGCGTTTGCAGGGTGAGAAGCCGTTTATGATTTGGACAAAACTGTTTATTATTCTGGGGATGGACACATTCATTTGACGAATTGGACTTCTGCTGGGTTTCACAATTTTTGTATATGTAAATATTTCAACAGGTGAACATTTACAAATATGAATCATAAAGCCAATAGAGTATTTGCCATTTTCTACATTTGGGTAGTGAAAATCTCTTGGCTGTCCTTGTGCAAAATCCAGTTGAGCAGATAATGTAATGTAATCGTTGTCAAACCAAACAGACAAGAATGTAAAAAACATTCAGCAGCATCACAGACAGTATCCT
This sequence comes from Clarias gariepinus, assembly GCF_024256425.1. Classification (NCBI taxonomy): domain Eukaryota; kingdom Metazoa; phylum Chordata; class Actinopteri; order Siluriformes; family Clariidae; genus Clarias; species Clarias gariepinus. Next base: position 22,717,037 of record NC_071113.1, on the reverse strand, counting down.
GGATCACGGCTGAAAACCATGTGACTGAGAGTTTGGATAGGTACAGTCGGTGGAGGAGTCACATGGTGGGGTTTGCCTACATCAGATGACATGAAGGTTGACTTGAAGTCATGGATTAAGTTAGAACTTAGAAGTAGAACTGAAATTGGGCAAAATCTGGCAAAACCTGTTTTAGAATACACTTTGTATTATTTCTCTCTGATTATAGCAATGCTGTCTGTAAATAAACAAGCTAAGAATGGCCCAGATGGTTCATCCCTGCGAAATCCATGTTTTCCATCCCAACAAGGCTTCTAAAGCTTAATGTACCACAAATACCATAATCCTTTTCTATAACCAGCTTCTCAGAAGCACACCAAAGTAACACAAAGAGCTTGAAAGAATTTGAAAGCATTTTAGACTGGGTGTCGTTCTAAGCTATATTGTGTCTTTTAATTCCAAGAACAATGCAATATGCATTATTATGCAAATTATGCAAAATATGCAAATTGTTAAATTTTTGCAGTTCCAGCTGTGATAGTGTGTAGAGAGTGCAGCTAATAGCTAGGGAATTTTCCAAACACCAAATAAAAAAGGTATAGGCAAAAACAAAAAGTATGTATACAAGGGTTAAGAGTTAAGCTGCTGAGATACAGCTTTGCTCCGTGGCCATAAAAAGCATACACAAAAATACTTCTTTATGGGAAAAAAAGCATAAACAAGTCAGAATATTTTCCACTTTTAATATAACATGGCACTGTTGGGTCACCACTGGTGGATCCTTGGTCAAGACCCTTAACCCCATACAAATGCATGCGGTGCCAGTCCCCAAAGCCCGATTAGAAAATGGGAGGGTTACAACAGGGCATGCAGTGTAAAAACTGTGCTCAACCTTGTGGATCCAATGAACCAATGCGGTGACCCCTAGGTTAAAATGGGCAAAACTCTTGTTTAAATGTTATTATTATACACCAGTCATCAGTGAAATTATTCTCCTTACCACAACTCTGCTATTTCTTTTCACCTTATGCTGAGGTTCTAATTGAGTTTATTGATTAATAAAAAAAAAAAATTGTTCACCCTTTAGTTTAATAATTTCTCAAAGCCCAAATCCTAATCAATAAAGCTCTGGCTTCAAGAAAATGAAGGTCAATATTTTGGAAGGGTCCAATCAGAGCTTAGATTAAAAAACGAGCTCTATGCACAGGAGACGTGCTTGTCTCCTGTGGGAAGTGGAGCAAGTTTGCATGATCATCAGGTTTTGCTAACTCTGCAGACCCTTACCTTTTGCTTCATCCTTTGGTCGGACAAATTTTGGAGATTTTGTCTCGCTGTACAATTACCGATTGTGTTTGTTTTACAGATTTAATTAACTCCTCACATGGATCCTATTTTTCTATCTCTGTGTAAAGCAATGGAGATCCCTCCACAAATATACATGCATTTATAAGTTCAGATCTTAGGAAATAGACCAAATATATAATACAATACAACCATTAGGTACACTTTCATGATTAATATGAAATGAAATTAATCTTTTAAGTCACTAAGGCAAATCTATATTTGTTATTTATTACATTTATTAACTTCTTAAACTCTGAGAACCAACACGTAGAGACTTTCATTCTGGAGTGGCTGATAATTCATAGTAGGTTTTGCATAATGCTTTTTAAGATTAACTGAATGGCTCTGGTTAATATTCCAAACGCATCCTTTTTTAAATGACCTAGAACTAGTTACATAAAATTAGAATCTAATACTAACTTTAATGTGAATACTGTGAATCGCTGTGAAGTAGAATGTAGACCAAGTAGAATGTACATGTGCACATCTGTGGTTTAAGTCATTTTTCTCCTCTGTTGTGTTGAAGTATTTGTACAACATTCATTTTCTCAAATTCTTTTCACATAGTTACGCTGACATGCTCACCCCGTACATGAACTCTGTTCCTGCTGTGATTGCCAAGGCTTCAGCTATCCACAACCCCATCATTTACGCCATCACACATCCAAAATACAGGTACTTCACTGCATTGCCTGCTGTCCACATCCCGAGTGATGCTGCTGAATAAAGCTATAGAGAAAAAAACCTATGATGGGGCGAGTGACCACAACAATCTTGTCACACTTATATTAGAAAGTGCCGCGCTCAGCATTTTATGGTTTTCTTCATGCTACTGAAAAGTTTTAAATAAATAAGAGTTTTAAAGAAATTATTAATTGGATCCTTAGCATGCAATTCAGACAGGCTCGGGGCTGCAGATGTACAAACATCTTTATGCAATGTTTACATAGCCTTTACAAAAAATGCAAGTTTTATCATTTTAAAGAACATTTTTAATGTGATGGTGTGTTAATTTATTGGTAAGAGCAGCACACTCTGTCTTGTGTAATTTCTTATATATATTTAAAAAAACTACCTTAGACATAAGAAACTGCATAGCAGTATTGATGTATTTTTAAAGAAAAGGCACAGAGAATTTAGAAAGGGTGTATTACATTCAAGGACTGCATTTTTATTTACAAAATCTGTAATTGAATTTACAGAAAATATTGAATCTGTGCAGTATTAAAGTTTTCTAATAACATAAAATGTTGAAAGAATACATGTGAAAGGTAGAAGAAATCCACAAATGCAATATTGTGATTCACAATTCATTCAAATTTCTATTACTTTTTGAATCATAAATCTTAATAAATCAATTTTTAAAAAACCTACAAAACAATATTATGCCATATTTTAAGTAATTATTCATTCATATGAATTTTTGCTGTGACACTATTCTGTGTCTTTTGTCAGATTGCAGTTTTTTGTTTGTTTATGTTTGTCCACAATATGCTGACTAAATAATCTTTTTTTTTTTTTTTTTCCCCTCTCCACTCTTTTCTCTATTTTCCTTGTGTTGGGTCAGATCTGCTTTAGCGCGGTATATTCCTTGTCTGGGTGTGCTACTCTGTGTTCCTCATAGAGAACGCTTGACCAGCAGCAGTTTCATGTCCACACGCCGCTCGACTATGCACAGCCATGCTTCAGAAATTGGCGGCAACGCGTGTCAAAACAACAGGACTCGATTGTCCTCAGTGTCCGACAGCGAGTCTGTATGAACACATCACAGTTTTATTAAGTATTTGGTTCAGGATGTAGGAGACTGAGAACATCACTGCCACTCTGTTTCTCTGTATCTGTCTAAGGCTTTGACGGACACAGAGGTGGATGTGGCGGGTGCGCTTTCCCGTCAGGTGTCATACAACAGCCATAAGGAGCTGTCAGAATTTAACCACGGCAACTCTCTAAAGGTGAAGGTGAGAGGTCGAGACTCGGGAAGCTTCAATAGGAGTCCTGTTGATACAGGGTTAAACCTCACCGGCTATGCTTATATCAGTGTGAGTAAGAGTCCATGTTATTGTGTGTGTGTGTGTGTGTGCGCCTGATAGCTCAGCTGCCCTGGATCTGTGAAATAAGCTGCAACATAGTTATACAATTTGTTTACAGCAGTTACAGAGAAATTTCCTTTGACCTTGTTAAATTTGTTGTAAGAGTAAAAATTAGCTTTTAACTGTCAGATATAAAAGAGATATAATAGGAGTGTTGTCATATCGTGGCTGAATCTTGAGAAGCCATGTTTACATACAAAGCCTCTCTGCATCATATTGACTACCCAATAATTAAAGCAGTACGTTTGATATAGCTGTCAATATTTACTTCTCAGATGAAAATGAAAGTAAGCCTTCTAGTCCCTGTCAATCACATCTGAGATTTTTGGACCTCATGGTGCTTTCACGACAAGTTGGGACTCAAAATTATTCCTCTACCCATCTAAAGTGATAAATGGAGGTGAATTAAGCGGCTTCAAAAGAGCAAAAACCTGACGCGCTGACATACTGTGTTTCCCTCATCAATCACAGTGACACTTGCCAATCACAAATGTCGGTTACCTTGTTATGTGAAAATAATAAGATCCAACTTTTCCATTTTTTTTTCAAAGGATGTGGAAAAAGCATGTGATAGCCTTCATACTCCCTGGTTAGTAGTTGTTGGGTATTAGGGGATCAATTGGCCATGACCATAAAAACAATTTGGGTAGGTGAGGGGTGTATGTTTATCACCAGTATAAAGGGATTTCAAATTTTAATAATGGATATTTAAACTAAAGACTTATTAAAAATTAACTCTTTTTTTGCTGAGCTGCTGAAGACATCACACAGCTTGAAGATGCAAAGTCTTTAAAAAAAATTTAAAGTACAGCTATTTAAGTTGACTTTTCATACTAGGAAGTCAAAAACCTCCCAGTTCCCATTTAATTGTGAACACATATTACAGGAATACCCCAAAACATTATTATAATATCAAATACTATAGAGACCTTAATCTTGGTTCTGCTGTGCTTATGATCCAGGTTAACCTAAGGACAAAAAAATCACAACACCCAGAGCCCCTATCTTTATTTATTTTCACTTCTTTTGTTTTTGCAGAAATATTTATTATTACTTAATGGATTGAATATATTAATTATTCCTGTCCTTTAATTTACCTGAGAAATAAACCTCACTGTATGTTTGTTCCCAACCACATTTTAACTGCATTAGAAATATAGGAAAATAAATAAATAACTTCATGATTAAAATTAGATGGTAATATCGATATATCTGATCTCTTTCTGCCCCAATAAGTTCTGCAGGGAATGTAATCCGGTCAGATCCCTATGTGGCACGAAAGAGCAGTGATTTAGGTCACATGGTGTGGATCATTGTGTGGATCAGTCAGAACTAAGCGATTAAGGCAGGGTGTATAATTCTCTGCATTTAATCTGTTGCTCTTTGAGATAATCCCCAGAAACGGCCTTGTGTCCGCAAGACTTGTGTCAGATCAAATGTAACTAATGTGTCCACTAAGTGGCACTCTTCTCAGACATGCCTCATTGACTTTTTACCTGCTAAAAGCCCATTGGCAGGCTTAGTAAAGCAGAAGCAAAGAGTGTGACAGATTAATGGGTTGAAATCGATGCATGACTTGTTTATGTTTTATAACAGTTGTAACTAATAAGCCAGTATTATTTCATTAAAATGCTGAATATTTTACAGTAATAAACAGTTCATATTGCATTTTTTAATCAGAGTTATTATTATAATCATGGCTGTACACAGATTTTTACATATACCGGGTTGTCAGACATACTTACTAGGGAGTTTTGTCAAAATTCAACAGTCAACATAGACTCATAGTATTGGTTGCTGACAATATGCCATGACTTTTTGTTTGTGTTGAACAGCAAATGTGGGCATAATGCTAATCTTACTTGGGCACAGTAGGCCATACCTGTTCCTCCCCTCTCATCACCATCACCTTCTCTCTTTTTTATTCTTTCTGTCCCCTCGTCTTGTCCTATGTGTCTTCTCAGGTCTAAGATTTGGTTGATGCACTGTTTCATTTAATCTTTAACTGCAAATGTTATGAACTTGAAAATGCGATATACACTGAAACTGTTAGTGTGAAATATTTTATTGGCATGGAATGAAAATATTCTGCATGTAGAGAATAATAAGTCGAAGTACTATAAGTACTGAAGCAAATTACTCTGGTCTCTGACTTTACAGAATGTGTTGGATGAGGATAACATCTCCATGATGGAGTCTGTCCAGTCTAATCATCTGCTCTCCACTGTAAGTGCAATACCATTTACAGTGGGGCAAAAAAAGTATTTAATCAGCACCAATTGTGCAAGTTCTCCCACCTTAAAGGATGAGAGAGGCCTGTAATTTTCGTCATAGGTATACCTCATCTATGAGAGACAAAATAAGAAAAAAAATCCAGAAAATGACATTGTAGGATTTTTAAAGAATTTATTTGCAAATTATGGTGGAAAATAGGTATTTGGTCACCTACAAACAGCCGAGATTTCTGACTCTCACAGACCTGTAACTTCTTCTTTAAGAGACTCCTCTGTCCTCCACTTGTTACCTGTATTAATGGCATCTGTTATCAGTATACAGTCACACTCCAAGCTTTTAAAGAACACCAGAAACAAAATTGCAGACCTGCACCAGGCTGGGAAGACTGAATCTGCAATAGGTAAGTGTGAAGAAATCAACTATGGGAGCAATTATTAGAAAATGGAAGACATACAAGACCACTGATAATCTCCCTCGATCTGGGCACCCACACAGAGATCACAGGAACTGTGAGCAAAAATCCGAGAACCACATGGGGGGACTGGTGAATGACCTGCAGAGAGCTGGGACCAAAGTAACAAAGGCTACCATCAGTAACACACTGCGCCACCAGGGACTCAAATCCTGCAGTGCCAGACGTGTCCCCCTGCTTAAGCCAGTACATGTCAGGGCCTGTCTGAAGTTTGCTTGAGAGCATTTGGATGATCCAAAAGAGGATTGGGAGAATGTCATATGGTCAGATAAAACCAAAATAGAACTTCGTGTTTGGAGAAGGACACCATACCTACTGTGAAGCATGGGGGTGGAAACATCTTTGGGGCTGTTTTTCTGCAAAGGGACCAGGACGACTGATCCGTGTACAGGAAAGAATGAATGGGGCCATGTATCAGGAGATTTTGAGTGAAAACCTCCTTCCATCAGCAAGGGCATTGAAGATGAAACGTGGCTGGGCCTTTCGGTATCACAATGATCCCAAACAAACCGCCCGGGCAGCGAAGGAGTGGCTTCATAAGGAAGATTTCAAGGTCCTGGAGTGCCCTAGCCAGTCTTCAGATCTCAACCCCATAGAAAATCTTTTGGAGAGTTGAAAGTCCGTGGTGCCTAGCAACAGCCCCAAAACATCACTGTTCTAGAGAAGATCTGCATGGAGGAATGGGCCAAAATATCAGCAACAGTGTGTGAAAACCTTGTGAAGACTTACAGAAAAAGTTCAAAGTTAATCTAAGCCTTTATTAGTTCATCCCAATCCAAACATATTTTAAATGATCACAATATCTTTTACTGAGAAAACCGTATCTTGCATGTGTATAAGGGGTTATACTTCAGTATGAAGTTGTTCATACTGGTTCTAAATGGAGGACCTCAGTCTGAAACTGATAACAAATCAATAAATAAAAATGAGAAAAAAATTTTATACTTGAGATTTTAACTGGTTGAGATGGAAACTGGTTTAGTTTATATCACAGTGCTGTTATTCTCTTGAAGAGTTGAATCATTTCTGTAACTGATCTGATGAAGGTTGTGAGCATATCATTTATTTAATATGCAGCTATATGGGGGCGTGGTGGCTCATGTGTCTAAGGCTCTGGGTTCGAGCCCTGTGGCCTTGCCACACCCCATACTACCCAGTCACTTCATGCAGTTCCGGTCCTAAGCCTGGGTAGAGAGATGGGAGGGTTATGTCTGGAAGGTCATCAGATGTAAACATGTGCCAGGTTGTGTGCGAAAGAAAGTTTGGTTTGGTTTGGTTTGGTCATTCAGCCCAACTGATATAGAAAGTACTTAACCATTTAGCAGTATTAGCAATTTCCTCTGTGCCTTGTTCTAATCATTTATATAATGTCAATTTTGCCTCTTTATTTTATCTAGATATTATTAGAAAATGAAATAAAAATTTAGATTGGAAAGTTATTAAAATAAACATATACTGACAGTTTTTTTCCTCGTCCTTCTAGCCATGTGTGATCTCAGAGCAGGCTGGGCATAATAAGAAGACGGCACCTATTCCCTCCATTGTTGTAACCTCCGAGTCCCATCCTGCACTCCTGTATGATGGAATCGACAGCCACTCTTCCAAAGGCCTCCACAGCCTTTCTCCAGTGGCCTCTGTCAGCATGGAACCTTTTGTGGTGGACCAAGTGAGCACTTCACCGTATGGCAATCCTACTGCCAAAAATACCATCCCTCAGCATAGAATCTGAGAAGTTAGCTGCCCAATCTTTGTTTCTCTTTCCTTATTTTCCTTGTACAAGGCCCAAAATGGTGCACAGTTTCTTCTCATTTTAATATATTAGATGATCACTCATCTTGCTGTGCAGTTTTTAAAACTTTTTCATTCTACATGTATGTATATGTATATGTACATGTTTGAAGGTAGGAAAGTGTTTAAATGCAGCTTCAGATTTCTGCGGTGGATAGAGTCTTCCCTTAGCAGGTTTTCCAGGGAGACATAATGGCTTGCGTTTAACCTATGTTGTCAGAGCGAAGCATTTTGCGATCTACTACTGACAAAAGAAGCAGCACACTGTGTCTAGACAGTATTGAGCAAATGCTGTGGTTTCACAGAAATACAACGGACAAAATCACGTGTACGTGTACATCCTCGAATAAACCCAAAATTCCAACCCAGGAGAATGAATCACCTGGGGCCTGAAATTTCAGCAAACTGCTGTCCTAATATAAGTTCTATTTTATCATCCACTGCTATTCACTGTTATACAACCCAGGAGAATGACGTCTTAGTGAACTGCTGTTTGTTCAGAGGTACATTTTATTTTATCAACTACTGTTATTTGCTGTTACAGAATGTATTTTTAAAAATAATATAGAAAAAGAATGTTCACAGATATTTTGACAGTCATTTTTAATTTCATTGTGATTGTTTGTCAATTTTCTTTGCATTCTTGGCATTATTTCATATAATGCAAAATTCAGTATGTGTGGTAAATATTTCAATTTGGGTATCAAAATATGATGCAATATGAAATGAGACTGGTGAGGTATATTTGTGCTTATTTCAGCAGTTGAAATGCAGTGTTACAGTAGGTGTAACACGTAGTGTACTTGGATTACTTTTTTGATGTAACGAGTAATATAACGCGTTATGTCCGCCATTTAAGTACTCAGTTATTTAGTTACTTTTAAAAATTAAATTCGTTATTCAGACAATTTATTTCAATCCGTAGGCCCGACAGCAGTCGTTTCCAATCCGTTATTGTGTGTGTGTGTGTGTGAAAGTCGTCCTACAAGATCCGCTTCCGCCCCCTCTGTTATTCCTGCTGTTATACCGCTATTCCACCTATGCAGTTTGACTATGCGAGGACCGACGCGCGGAAAGATGGAAACACAATCACTGCGTCAAAACTCACGGTGAATCATGATTAACCGTACTTACGGCCACTGCGAAGTGAAAGTCGAAGAACAGTATACTGTGTGTGTATACTGTGTGTCTGTATCTACTGTATCTACACACACCTCATTTAATATCTACATGTGTGTGTATATATATATATATAGATAGATAGATAGATAGATAGATAGATAGATAGATAGATAGATATTTCAACATTCAAGTAGTTTTTTGTAACATAGTCCATAAAGTCTTATTTATATAGTTTTCTGTATTGCTTCCTTGTAAATCGCACAACCGTTACTTGATACTGGTGACCAGATGTGAAACATTTATTTACAGAAAATAAGAAAAGAATATAACACTGGTTGTAAGGATTAAAGCGCACTATACTATAAGGAGAAGTTATTTTATTTTTGACTACATTTTTGAAAATACTTTAGTGGGATTAATATGGCAGCCACACGGGCTCCTGGAGGATTACTAGAGACTGCTTTTAACAAGATTAGTTTTTGTGGAAAGGATGATCCATTTGATGTTCTTTTCACACATGCCGTATCAGGTTATGGGCTTTAGCCTCATTCTCTCAGCTATTTTTTATATTATTCCTTTTTAGGAATGAGAGATGCGCTCGCCATGATTTTAAACTTTTGGATCATTACTGTATGTTCTTAGAGTATGTTATTAAATCTGTGTTGAGATAGTGCAAACTTTGAAATAATTGGCTGGAATATATATTTAATGTAATGCAGATATTAATGTTGAGTCATAGTTTATATCTTCTCAGTAACAGTTATGTTTTACATGAGCTGTATGTCGTGCTTGTCTACCCAGTGCTCCATGTCTGATACCCATTATAACTGATCCCATAGCTTAATCAGGTCTTAGATGTATTATTACTTGTAAGTGATTCATTTATTCCCAGAGAGAAATTTCATTCCTTACACCATGCAGCATTCTCCCATTATTTCCTTCATATGTCTTTTGTTAACCTCATCATTAATTCTCATCTGTTTTCTTCCCTGTTTAAATCTATACATACACTACCTGTTACAGGTTTGCTCAGACTTGCTCATGGAAAGGTTTTTAATGATAATACAGACATTTACAACAATCAATACATTAACACTATCAAATAACACATATGGACATACACTACACACACTACCTTGGCAAAAAAATGTCCACATTTCAGGAGGGTCAAATTATTGACCTGAATCAAGCAAATAATACAACTAAGGAGATTTTAAATTACCAGAACTTGGTTAAGGACCCTTCAAGACATTATTAAAACCTGGACATCAACTTTGCAGAAGGTCTGAAAAAATACTTGGTGAAGTTGTATGTTTAAAAAATCAACAGTAAAAAGCATAGCTATGTTTAATAGTGCAACTAAAGGCACTTCTATATGCATACAGTGTGATAAGAACGCACAAGATTGGGACTAAACAACTAAGTGTCCATAAGAAAATCACTTGTTAGTGAGACTAATCAGAAAAAAGGGCTTCAACTTGCTAGGGAGGGTAAAGATTGGAATTTGGAGATATGGAAAAGGTCATGTAGTCTGATAAATTTAGATTGACCCTATTCTAAAGCGGTGGGTGCGTCAGTGTAAGCAGCAAAGTGGTGGTCAGAATTAGGTTCAGCAATGTTTCTGCAATAAAATGAAGTCAGCTGATGACCTGAATGTACTCAATGACCAGGTTATCACATCTATGGAGTTTTTCTTACCTGATGGCACAGGTATATTCCAGGGCTGGTTCTGGAAGAATGAGAGTTATTTTCACACATAAACTAGTCACCACATTATGTGCTATAACCAAAGCTAAAGGTGACAAAGATTGATTGAAAACATGATTCATTTAACCAGGCCACATTCTTTCACTGCTTTATGGTCTAGTTCTGGTGCTCGTATGCTCATTATAGGCATTTTCAGTGGTGGACAGGGGTCAGCATGGACTGAATACACTGGATCTGCAGCTACGCAGCCTCATGCACGATAAACTGCAATAACATGTGTCTAGACACATTTCCATCAAGGCAAGCAATAACTTTTTTAACAGTTTATGCTAAAATAGCTCTTCTTTGGGATCGGAGCAGACAAACTATCTTTTGCTTACCATGCACATTAATGACCCTTGGGTGCCCATGACCCTGTGACTGGTTCACTAGTGGCTTTTTCTTAGACTACATTTATTACATACACCCCTTGCATATTGAGAACACCCCATAAGGACTGCCATTTTGGAGATGCTGTGACCAAATTGTCTAGCCATAATAATTTGGCCCTTGTCAAAGTTGAGATCCTCAGCCCCTAACACTTGCCTATTTCACCTGCTTTACTATTTGCTGGGTCTCTTCCCTGATACTTCCTGCTTATTTTAGGGGTTTAATGACTTTAGTTTTGCCTTCAGCAAGTAAAATGCATGTTCAGTTGGATTCCTGTCAAGTGATTAAGTGTCCGTCTGCACTGTGAAGCACTGTCCAGTGGGTTTTGAGGCTTTTGGCTGAATCTGAGCAAATAACATAGCCCTATACATTTATTATTTTGCTTTTATTAGTGGTCACTTCATCAAAAAATACAAAGGAACAAGTTGCACTGGCAGCTATAAATGTCTACACCATAGAATGATCATGAGCAGTTCCTTCCCTTTACCATATTTTCCATCATTGTGGCACACCGTACAATCTCTGATAGGATCTCTCTGGATATACTATAAATGAGATTAGTGCTATATTGTGTTTCGTGTACATTTTGCTGCTTAATATGTATTTCCGGACAGTAAATTGTAGATTTGTATATTTAAAAAATATTTGTGATTGTTGTAACATTTCCTTCCATTTGTTTATTGCTGTGCACATATAATCATCTAGTCTGCTTTAATTATGCTATTCTAAATACTTGAGTAGGTTTTTACTGCTTCCTGAACATAAATGTAAAACAAGATAGCTTATGTCTTATTTCATAAGAATGTGACTTTGTCTTTTCTTTTTTTTTTTATTACTGTAGACAAGACAATGAGTATTCCAAAAAGTTTTCTTAACTGTTGTTTACCTCAAAGATTCCAATACAGGTGGTCCCCAACATAGGAACATTCAAGTTACAAATGGACCAGGGTTCTACAAACATTCATAGATCCGAACAAATCATGGAAGTAGCTCACGTGTATTGTACAAAAAATAGACAATAGTACAGTGGAAAACAGCTTTGAGCCAAAATGCCATCCGGGATTGCCCTTGCGATTTGAAGGCGCAAAGACAACGCTGTTATATTTTACATTTCACTGCGAGATTCATTTCCTTCATTTCGGCTATGGTTTTGGTGCGCGGGAAAAGAGGACAGAGATTTAGTCAAATATCTTTTGGTATGCTATAAATTGTATATTTGTGTCAAAGTCATATATTTTAAAACAAAAGACTTAAAAACAAATCAGACTTACGAACATGCTCCCAGAATGGAACATGTTTGTAAGTAGGGGACTGCTAATTTTCCTGTATTTCTCACATCATAACAGTATCCCAATATTTCTTTTTCTTTTCATTTAACCTTTCCTTATTTAAAACCATTCAACTATTAAATATTATATTAAGTTTTTATGTTTTAAGTGTATGTAAATATACAGATACAATGTTATTTATGCTTTAAATTGTTTGTATTTGATATTTTATTAAACAAACTATATTCATCACTGTAATAGTGTACTTTGGTCCTTTATTTGTTAAGAAGGTCTTCAACCTTATCCACTGCCAGCGTTTATTTCAACCAAAGTTAGGTTGTTGGGTTGCTTTAAGGGTCAAATTAGGTCATACCTGCAACTATAGTGGTAGCCAAAAGTATTCAGACAGCTTAAACAACAATTAGTTCCAACAATCTGATTGGACGAGATGAATTCCACAAATAGTGATAATTAGCCTAACAGCACTGGGATGTTTTACTATATGTGCCTGGTGTTTTAATCATTGGTAATTACAATGTCGGTTGAAAGTAGCTTGGTACAGTCTGCAGTACTGTAAAGAGGAGAGAGCCAACACATTCACTTTCAAAAGCAGTTAAAGAAGCACTTTTAGCAAGAAAACACAATTATTATTATTTTTTTAAACAACTCATTGTCTACTCAGTAATTGTTTCAAAATCATTCTGAATTGCCTTGCATGTTGTTCTGTTCACAGCTAACGGGAGCTATGTAGCCCCTGATCAAAAGCACTACTTGGTATTTGGAACATAAGACTGTACACCCTAAATTTCCATTTGACACTTTTTGTGATTCGACTCTGGGAATCTGAAAGTTATCTTATTCTTCTTACCTTTTGGCTACATGGTCCCAGTACAAACTTTAAAATACTTTCATCCTTGTTAATTAAGCTAGCTATCAGATCTAAACCTTCATTCCGGCAGTTACGGCAGACAAAATAACAGGTAAATAAACAACCAAATCATGAACTGTTGATAACAGAGGGTGTTTCTGGAACTGTAGTATAAAAGCAACAGTAGAGCACAACTCTCCAGCCAGATGGATTAGAACTAATTGAAACATGTCATATTTAAGGAATATCACACTATCACACATCTTAGGCACTCGGCCTATGCCTGATATTCACTACAACATACCACTTTACACACCTGAACATAGATTTTTATACAGCAATTTCATCACATAAAAAAAATCTCATTATCTTGTCATTATTAAAAAAAAAAATAGAGAATGATATTAATATGTTTTGTCTGAATACTTTTGCCAACCACTTTAGTGTTTGAGTGGAAATGCACCATGGTCATCTTGCACAGAAACTCTTACACAGATGTTCTGCTCCACACTCAAGTATGATTGCTGTGTTTCCACAACAGGAGAACCCACAACAGTGCTCACTTAGACAAAACATTAGACAACGCTGTATATGCAAAAGCATTTGCTTGATTAATTGGTTCAGCTTTAATAATAGATATTAACATATGCTAATATGGACAATATGTTCATGGTGTTCGCTGTGAAATTATTTTCTGAGTAACATCTTTCTTGTTCTTCTTCTGGCTGCTTCCACTAAGAGGGTGCCACAGCAGCCTAATGCAGTCAGAACATTTAACTTGTCTTTCCTGACGTAACCCTCCCAATTTTATTGGGGCCTGAGACCAATACCACTGATGTCTTGCATCCAGTGACGAGGAATCACACCTAGGACTTTGACATGCCAGGTAAGCAGCCTCCACAGCAATACCCCCACAGTTAGCACAAGGTAACAAATAAACAACAGTTGCTTAGTGCTTCTTAGGTTGTCTTTGCATCCTATAAAACTGGTTAATTCCAGTAATTCTAGTACAAATAAATTTTAGATTAAACACACTACTGATTGGACTTACAGATTGTAAGGACAGTGGGACTACCACTATACCACTAACTGCTTTTACTAGTCATTAATTTAAATACTAAAAAGTATGCCTTAGGAACTAAACCCTTTCCATGTGTACATTTTCTTCACATGTTAGCACTGTGACGGCTTTTGGTGCTTCATCATCTTGGGTGAATTGTCATAGAATTGGCTTGTGAATGTCTTGCCCTGGATTCCCTAAACCGGTCATTGATGCCTGCATAGAATAAACTACTCAAGGAGGAACATCTAATGTATCTCTACATTTGTGTTTAAGAAACGAAACCAACCAGAGGTGTCAGTTAATTACAACTGTCTTATAACATGCATGCAAGACTGACTCAGTGAACTAATGTGCAAAGCAGTGTGTCTGTTTACATGAATTGATTAATGGACTTTTAACACTCAACTCTACACTTCAATCTACAACATGTAATCCTGAGAGCCACAGCAGAGTGTGGAGCCTTAGGAGGGGAATAATTTGACACTGTAAAAAAAATTTCAGGTACAGTATAACTAGAATCGGAACCATTTGCAGGCAGGTAGTGTCCTTGCCAACACACCCGATTTCACTTCGATCTACAAATGGCTTTTGCTTGTTTATAAGTTTCGTCTCACCACTCTGGGGTGCACTTTGCCCAGTGAATGGCCACAGGGACAGAGCAAGAAAAAAAAAAAGTGTTGGCCTAAGAAGAGGCTAAATTCGCCCTGTGAATCATATCGGCTTGGTATCTCAGGGTGTCCCCTTACACACCAAATATGGACCCTGAGGACTTAAGTGCTATCGCTTTTTGCAGTGGATGGCTATTCTTAGGCTGTCTGTCCAGGCCATTCGTGCAGGCAAGATCTCTGCTCTTTCTGTTTTTCAACTGTTTTTTTTTTCCACATATTTTGATAATAGTCAGGAGTTAAAGTCTGGTTATGCTCTACTTTAGGAGCTCTGGGTTATGGTGTCCTGTCTGTACAGGTATTTGTTGACTAGCTGTGTGTTTGCCCACTCATTCCTGCATTGTTATTGTGTTGTAGAGGCTCCTCGGCGTCCCTGCCCGTCCCCGGGTGTTCGTCCTGACTGCAGGGTGAAGAGCTAACAAGGAAAGAAATAGGAGCTATTTGTCCTAAGGCAAGGCTTTCCATTTAAACTCTCCCCAAAATGAGCAATTACACAATAACTCTGGCTGGACCTGCACCATGGGGCTTCAGACTGCAGGGAGGCAAAGACTTCAACATGCCCCTTACAATCTCAAGGGTAAGACCAGCATTTTTCAAATATGTTAAATACAAAAAAAAGATGTTTAAATTTAATTATTTTCGTACTTCCTTGTAATTGGCACAATAAATTTAAAAAAAAAAAGAAGGAGCAAACCACTTTTAAGTGTAAAAAATTTGATTGCATAGTGTTGGAGTGCAGTTGTTATGTCTTACTGACAGTTCAACCTGACTGCATGAATCCAGCATTGGTAGTCTATGAATATGGAGTATTCAGTGTCTAAGGGGAAAATTGAAGCTTTGATATGAACCTTTTAGCAAATACTGTATTTGATTTAAGCTTATGTTATCTTTTAGGGCCTTGTCTGGCCGAATTACATATGCTGTGTTCAACTGCCAGATGTCATTTGCTTACAGAAAATCGCCATACTCATCACATAAAGCTTTGTGTGATGCCGTTTGACAGTAATTTGAGCAGCACAAACAAAATATTGCCTCTACAATCGAATAACTGAGTCTCAGGCCATGCTTAGGTTAGTTAAATGAAAGTATATTTTCTCTCTGATGCTCTGAAAGCTTTCTGTAAATTAATGCTATGTTACACAGAAAGATGTTTCAGACATTTCAGTTAATCACACATGACAGGCCTTGTTTTAGCTCAGGGCTGGTAACTGCTAAAATAGCTGCCATTTTCCAGGAAATCAGATACTGGGAGTAATAGAGAAGACTTTTTAGCATGCTGTGTTTTGTAGTTAATGAGGCCCATATGGGGAAAAATAAAATATATGATGAAAGTGCAATTTATGTTGATGTAATTGCTTTGCATGCCAGTGTGACAAGGACATACAGTAAGTACAGTAAGAAATGTCGAACAGCATGCATGCTAAACAAAGTCACTTTACGTCACTCAATTCAGTGGTAACTGTGAGGTACAGTATATCTCCCATTGTCCTGGATTTACAGGCCTTATAGACCTGACAGCGTCATTACTGTTCTTTTTCTTTCAAAAGTGACTTGTGCACCCCTGTGGCTGGAGTTCCACTTTGGGTGAACTTAAAATGGAAACCTAGAGAGGAACCAGACTCAAAATGGAAACCATCCTCATCTGTGTGACACCGGAGAGTGCAATTATTAAAAAAAATCGCTTCTATGAATGTGGACTATTTTGTCAAAAGACTACAGCAATTGTGTAACCAGGAAAGCAGTTACAGTTGTAGTTGTTAGTGGCAAGTTATTTTCAGTCACCTAGCAAAACTGTTTAAATTTATTCCAGTCCAAAAGCTACCTTCATGGTTTCTAAGTAAAATCTTTGACTGTTTATATGGGGCCAGCCTCGGCAGCAGCAAGTGGTTTCCAAGTGATGAGAATTCCAACTAAAATTAAGGCGGGATGGATTATGCATGTCCAGAAAACAGAAGGGGTCAGGATCACTGGTGTCCCAGGAATAGTTTGGCAGAGAGATTGGGGGTGGGGCACAGACTATTACATATGCTCATTGTGCAGAGTCTCCAAGTAGGACTACCTGTGACTGCATAACTAAAAGGTAGAGCCAGAAGAATACACAGACATAAGCCACCCTCACCCAGAAATTAGCCAGCCAATCCATGGTCTACAAACCGCGGTGAAAACATTCAAACGTCCCATTTTACCGAAACACTTTGTGGTTGTAAATCCCTGCATGTGACACATGACTAAACAAATGTGTTTCCAGGATAGTCTTAAACACTGAGACTGTGTCTGTGTCCAGAACACTAATTGGAAGGCTATCCTATAATCTTTTTGAATGATTTTTGCCTGTACTTTCTGCTTTTATCTTTTTTTAATTAATATTAAAGATTTAATAGATATAATATATGAATTAAAAATAAGTATTCTGAAAAAATATAAGAAACTTGAGTTTAAAGTGAGAATTATGAGATTAAAGTCAGAATTCTGAAAAAAAATGTGCACAATTCCAACTTCTCCCGGTTGAAATTCTGACAAAAAAAATATGCCAGAATTCTGAAATTAAACCCAGAATTCCGATGGTGGAATTCTTTATGGTGGCCCTTATCCTATTCCATAAGAAGCTGTTGTAGGCATAACTTTACATTTTAAAGCTGTATTGATGCTAATCAGAGCTGAGCAAATGCTATTTTAGGAATTTTGGAGGTATGGAAATGCTGTTTAGATCCGTTTAGCTTCCACAACTGCCCTAATTATTTAGTTTGAACTGTAAGTCTAGGGATACATATTAACCTGCTTGATTGGCGAAATAGTGAAATGGACAAGCAGACAAGTACAGGCTATTTTAACCATTTTTTTTTTAATTATTTTTTAATCATTTGTATTTCTGACTTCCAAAACAAGATTTTATTTGGATTGTATATTTAACAGAGGTGTACATCAGTATTATGCACTACAGGACATGTTACTCACTCCAGATTCCACCAGGTGCACTACAGATGGGCTGAGGTTCTCACAACAAGCAGTTATTTCATGGTTAAACATAAAGAAAACAAGAGAAATACATGTGCTGGCCAGACTTAAATAACACTAAGGCTCAGTAACAGCATTGACCAGTGACTTTTAAACTGTTTGTTGAAGGTGCAAGCCTACCTCATCATATATATTTATTCATTTTCAGTACAGTATAATTTCGTGCAATTAATCAGCTTGCCATATGCTATAACATGAGGCTTGTTATCACTTTTAGTCTAGTCAGTTGAGGCAATGTTGGGGCAAACTAAGCATAGGACTGAGCATGCTCTTGGGGCTTTTACTTTTTTGATAGTCTAGACTAATAAATTCATTATTTTTCCAACCCTGAAAGTTCAACATGATGTATAGTTTGGGTTTTAACTATAATGTTGCCAAAGCTTGCACTTCACTGATTCTGATAAGTGTTCTCATGACATACAGATGATTGTACAAACAGCAGAACCTACTACCTGTTATTATAGAATAATGAAACCTGAGATTAGATTTTTTTGCATAATCCCAGATTTTATTTTTTTTTCCCTAACACTGATTCCATGTGTACAGATTCTATTTGTAAATGTCCTATTTGTCCTCTATGCAGGCACAAGTCTATATGATGTCATACAAATGCATGAACACTATTTCAGAGTTTGACATTGTTGTAATTTATTATATTTTTTCAGTTTTTAAAAAAACAATTACATACTTTATGCCTAAATATGAATAGGACACAGTTATTAGTGTGTACAGGACAATAATCTGGTGTTCCCGTCCAAACAGCTAAGGCAAGGCCAAATTAAGGAAACTATCCCCAATGCCACATTATCACCTGTGTGTTTTAATCACAACATTTATTTTTATTAAATTGAGGCCGGAATGATAATTTTAAGATATAAAACCTAACTTTAACTTTCACAGCACTGATATGAAAGTGTCTATATGAAATATCTTCTTAAATAATGCATCATGCATGATTAAACTTAATGTATGCAAAAGGCTTAAGGGTTTATTCTGAAAGTGTACTTAGTTTAGAAGCTGTAGTAAATCATAACATATATAGTTTAGTAACTGAGACAACAAAGGTTATGTACTAAAATATTTTTCACAAAAGTGTAATTTAAACATTGTGTAAACAGCAACACCCTCATATATAAAGTATGCATTGGACAAAAGGTGCAGCTGACATTTTCCGTTTGACACCCTAAACATTAAGGAATTACTTTAGCAATATACATTTATGGCAAAAAAAAAAAAAAAAAAAAACTTAGATAGATGGTAAATGCAAAATGTATCACAGTGTTTATTACAAAATGTTCTTAATCTGATATAGTGCACATCTGAAGAGGATTCATACTAATAAGCCAGGGACTGTCCAGCATTGGCTTTTACGCCAAGAGGGCTATTTATGTATAATGCTGCAGACACTATGGAGGAATTTTGGACACATTCCACATTTTGCACCTGTGCCCTTTGAAAACTAAAATAGAGTTTCATGCACTAAGGCTTTATCCCATTGTTTAATAATCCTGAACATTGGAGACTGATGTACACCATTTCATGAAGTCTGTCACTTTTAGCACAGCATTCTTTTTAAAAAGTGCTGAAGCTCTCTATGATTCTATTTAAGTCACTTAAATCTTGAGTGCCAAACCTTCCTGTAATTTATTTATTGCATAACATCTGCTAATTGGGTGAAAGACACAATATCTCTTCCTTCTCTTATAGGGTGGCATTTTATTTGTCCTAACTGGTTAACTAGTTAACTTTGTCTGAATTTATGGATTTATTTTCGCCTGCTTTTTTATTATTATGTGAGGTTGCGTTTAACTAAATTTCCATTTCAATACAAATTTGAGTCATTTGTGTATAGACTGTAGTAAATAAGAAGTCAACTCAGACTGGATTCATATTAGGAAGTCTGCTTATACTGCTTATAACAGTGAGGAGCTTTCCTAGGAAGCTAATGTGTTGTACTTACCTAAGTGCTTTTAAAAAATGCATTCATCTCCAGCTTCATAAGTAGGGCGCAACATGTTAATTCAGGCTGTTTGTAGTAAATTGTATGTTTTGTACGAAAAATTTAAATACATATGATAAGAAAGTGTATCTTGATCAGGAAATCTTTAATCAAAGTGTTTGGTATTTGCTGGCAACTGAGCTACCTCGGGGTGTGTGCTGAGTAGCAGCAGCAGGTGGGAGAATAGGGGAGCACTGTGCAGGCTCAAGTGGAAGAAGGTGTGTGCCCCCAGCAGCACTGTTTATTTTTAACATTTTAATGAGCTGCCTGTAAGCCAAGCTACAACCTCACAGCAGGATAGTGTTTCGCTCTCTGTTTGATAATGAACATTTAACAACGATTACAGCAGGTATGTAAGAAATTCCAAACCTTTTATCATGATAAACAGTTAATTAGATTTTTTTTTTTTTAATCACACAGTAATTCAAATTGACACTCAGTGTAGTGATGAATGTGAAATAGATATAAAATGGAAGTTAAACGAAGAAATGCCCCCTTGCCCACAGACTCTATTGGAAATAGTGTCAAATTCCTTTTTTAATTTGTGCTTGTCTTCAGATCACACCGGGCAGCAAGGCAGCCAATGGAAACCTGGCCCAAGGTGACATCATCACAGCCATCGATGGGGTCAGCACTGAAGGCATGACCCACCTGGAGGCCCAGAACAAGATCAAATTAGCCACTACCAAGCTAAGCCTCAGCATGCAAAAGTAAATATTAAAACACACACACGCACGCACACACATACACACACACACAGTATATATACAGTACCTTGCTGACCCCCTTTTTATATTATAGACGTTCAACAGGGACACCAGTAATCCATCATATCCACCTTTATTCTGATTACTTTGTTCTGCTGAATGGATCCAATAAAAAACCTCCAATCTCCGGAATAAACAAAAACACAGTTGACCTGGCGCGTTGCAGAAATGAAAAAGCACACATGCTTCCTGTCAGTTCAATGTAATTTTCCTAAATGCAGCTTTTTAATCAGAGTTGCGACACACAGTCTGTTACCACAAATGAAGATTAAGCATAACAAAGTAACAGCCCGAACTGAAGTAAAAAGCAATGCTTGTTTATATAACACTGATAATGACTATTAAAAAGGCAATGTTTTTGCGTATTCCTTAGTGATAAAAATTGTATCAAGTCAGCGTTTTCTTCAACAGAAACGGGGAGGGATGTCAAACCATCTGTAGTATTTAAGTAGTAGTTAGTAGCTTTCATTAGTCATGTATTACTCTCCAATAAATCCCCTTCTGCACCCACTGCCTCCCTTTACCTGTCTGGTTCTGAGGAGGTTCTTAACCTGGAAACATTATAATGGACCTTTAGAACATGAGCCCTCATTGACAGAGCCCAGACAGGCCTGGAAGCATTTTCATAAATGTAATGTCTTCACATTAAACCATGAAGAATCCTAACAGACATTTTAATGATGCAAGCGTAAGTTTATTACATTTTGGCAAGCCAACTAGGGACAATGTTGTCCCAAGGCGTTTCAGGGGTTTTATAGTAAGATATTCATTTTAAAAAGCCTTGTCCAGTCCTCACAAATCCGAATCTTGGGTTTCTTTATTTTCTATGACTAAGGCATTACAGGACGAGATTGATAGATTAGAGCTTTTAGTTTTTTTCTTTTTCAATGTTTAACCCCTTGATGAGGAGTTACAGCAAATGCAAAATATTTTACCATACAATATTACATAATGAGGCGTCACAGTGGCCCAGTGCTTCAAGTCCCACCTACAAGTCTGTGTGTGAAGTATGTACTCTGCTTTCCTCTCACAGACCAAGAACATGCAGAGTAGGTTTATTGATGTTTCCTGATTAGCCTTAGATTAACCATGATGCTCCTGACCTACCCACTTTGTTCACAATAGCAACAATCACAATAGCTACACTCCATTCTCAGGGCTACACTCAGGAACAACACCTGAAAGGAAATCTATAAAAAAGCAATCACTGCACGACAGACTTCATTCTTTGTTAAAGAATTCAAGTAGACTGTGAGCTGTGAACCTGTTATCCATGAAATTGCCTGTTTTTGTCACAGACTATTCAAGTGTAAATCTTTACTCTGGGTACAATAAAGGTGATGTTTTTGTGTGGGTTTTCAAGGTTACATAGCAGAGAATTGTACCGTTCTTGTTCGACTTATTATATGGATGTGTATGACTACGAGCAGTCATTACCTAGGGTATATCCTCATTTTTAAATAGACAGATGATTTTTTATTTTTTTATTTTTTGCAGAGAAAATTGGTCAACTGGGATACGTCAGTAAAATATACCATATATTATTTGCAGGAGAATTTCAGGTTCTTAATTCTACAGTTCTATAAAAAGCTTGATCCTTTTTTAAATAATAGACTCTAGTTCTAGGTCGAAGAAGTCGACATTGTCAGTGCTGTTGTAATAGTCATATATAAAGCTGTAAACATGCTTTTTTTTTTTAAAGGGAGAAAATTTCAGTTATAATATTGTAGCGTTTTTACGCCGGAAAGGATGGTGGAGAGACGAGTGAGCTTCCTGGCTGCCCAATGCAAATGGCTGGGAGGACTTTATTGAGCACCAACACAAAACAGCACATTCCACAGTCACTAAAACAGACATACACACACACACACAACCTGGCCGAAGCCACTACCCCAAACACCTTTCCCCAACACGGTGAACACATAACAATCCCTCCCGCAAAGCATGATGGTTGTTACTCAAAACCCCACCCACGCCACAATATTAAAATATTTGCAGTTTTTTGGTAACATTGCCTTTTTTTTCCATTATTATCTTTAAGGAAGAAAAAATTGAAATTATCATTTTAATCACAAATGATACCAGGAAATAACTTGTGTCATGGTGTTCCACAATGTTAAAATGTAACAGTAAATGGATAAATGGTATACTGTGTTTTCCCATATTTCATTAGTTCTTATGTAATTTACATACATCTCAGTGCGCCTCCAAAGCTTATCTGTTAATGCCCCAGCTAAAATATTCCTCAGATGGTAGGTATGTATTCTTTGATAACTCAAACACCCTTTACCCCCCCCCCCCTTCTAAACTACATCCCAGAGAACAACAGAGCGAAGCAACAAATAAGGGGAGAATATTTTCTTATATGAGGCCGCAATATGGGGAAAAAATAAGAATATTAATATTTCACAAAAATGGAAAAAGGACAAAAAACATGGAATGTTTAATTTTTACTTTTTATTTGTTTGTACACTAGGAAGGTTCCAGGTTCAAACCCCAGCATCACCAAGTGTCCACTGTTGGGCCCGTGAGAAAGGCCCTTAAATGTAGAAATGTAAAGACCCTAAAGATATCTGAATTTCTAAAAGTGACAAAAAAAAGTGAATTTTGCGTAATGGGTCCCATTGAATAAATTCTAAAGCATTAAAAGCTTTAGCAAAGTGATGTCATACAAAAGGAGAAAAAACACTCATACCATCCAATAACAGCTCACCCTCTTGTGTTTTCCAACATAAAACACATTTTCTTAAATTACCTATTTAATTGTTTTGGTTCTATCAGGTCAAGACGTCCAGCCCCTGTTCCTACAGCTACACCAAGAATGGACTCACCCATGCCAGTTATTCCTCACCAGAAGGTACATGCACAAAGCAAAAATTCACGGGGCAATGAAAGAACAGGGTTTGACATGATTTTTCCCCTTTTCCCCAACATTGTGTTTAAGGTGCCATCCTTTACCATCTTCTTTTAAAAAAATCTAGTGATTAAAATGAAAAGCTGCAATATGTTTTTAAATCGAATCTATCTATCTATCTATCTATCTATCTATCTATCTATCTATCTATCTATCTATCTATCCATCTATCTATCTATCTATCTATCTAAAAAAAACACCCTATTGGAAATCTCTGCGCATAACAAGCACTTATGTATTGGCTCCAAAGCCAAAGAAAAATGTGTTGTAATGTGTTAAACACCTGTCTCTGTGAAGGTTTATCCTGACTATGGGGTAAAAATAACCCTCAACCAAAGGTGTAGCTGTCGCGTCGGCCTGTACTTTGCAGTGGTACACAGCATGGTGCCTTTGATGGAATGCCATTCCAGGGGTAGTTAAAGTTACAAGGCTCAAGGCAACTGGTTATATTATTTACCTAACCAACACCCCTGGCCTTAATTAACCTCATTACATCTGATAATATTTAAATAGCAGAGCACTGGGGAGGTTTTTGGGTGACCTTATCGAAAAGCAATACTCAAAACATTCTATTAATTGCTTTGGAACATTGTAAGTGATCTCACATTCACGTTTTTCCCTACTCAGTCCTCTTCTTTTCCCTTATAAATAAAGTTTAAACAGGTTCTAGTGGGTAGGTTTCTTCACCCACAAACTCTGTCTCTCAAGTGGATCTGCTTTTGTAATGGGATGCTATAAATGCAGATGTGTGTTTGGTGAAACTTTAGCTAGTAAAACCCTCACAACCACAGAAGCATACCTCCATCCATTTTTAGATACAGTGTCTCTCTCCTTTGTAATTAGTGCAAAGGTTTTTTCTAATTTTGGACAGTCCCAGGACATGAGGGCACATTTTGTATTGTTTCCCAGGCCTGGCACAAAGGTAAGCCCTGTGCCACGAGGGATGTTCTTGTCATGAATTAATAGAGGTCTGACCTACCAACAAGTTTTTTTTAATGAACCCAGAATATATCAGGTCCCATAACAGTGTACCCTAAATAACTACACTTATCCTGTCATGGACTGATTTTATTTGCAGGGCACAAGACTAGAAATCTTTTAGCAATATTCCATACCATTTTACACAGCATTTTTAAATCTCAGGTGTATTTTTGTACACTAACTCATGGTTAATGTGTGACGCAATCAGGACTATTTAAAGGCCAGATAATCTTGCACTTAATACAGTACTGATGGAAAATAAATTCACTGGACATTTTCTTTTCTTTTACACTCAGTGTTTGATTTTTTTGTGGTCGAGATCTTACATATGATTTTATATGAACTTGTAAATGTATGTAAACCTGGCTTGTTTTTAGTAGATGGCTTAGATCTTAGTGTTCCTGTTCTCTGGCTGTGTTGCAGGAACAGGAACGTCTGTTGCAGTCAATCATTTTGTATCCACTAGCAAACTGGAATGTCACTCATATGAGACACGTACACCAATAATAACCAATATCTTCATCATGTGACGTAGGAAAGGGGTATTTGAATATGTTTGGGTTGGCATGCGTGGTCAGATTACTGTTAAGCTAGTTCCTGGAAACAGGGGGAAAAAAAGATGCAAATACCATTTGCTTGGCTCTTTGTTAACTTGTTTTTCTCCAGACAACATTCTGTCCTGTTATGTGAACTTACTGTTGATTTAAACCTCATTCCGATTTCTCTTTTTCTGTCTGTGTGTTTCATTTTTACATGTTCCTCCAGGTTATTGCCAACACAGCTGCCACGTCAGTAAATTTCTTAAGTGCAAAAACTTGAGTGTGTGTGTTTGAGAGAATGTTTGAGTATTCACAAGCATGTTTTTGAACATTTTAATTGCAAGTTGCAACTTGTGACTTATTTTAATCAGAAATAACAAGATTAGTCTTCTATAAAAACTCTAAACACTGGACAGAAACTATTAGATTTTAATACCTGACTATTTGAGTATATAAAGTAATATAAAAATATTGTTGAATCATGGTGGTGTGGAAAAATCCATTGGATGTTGCTAGAAAACAGATTTTTTAAAATGGGTTTTGGCCCGAAACGGTTTTCCCCACCAACCCAGCTATAATATGCTTCCACCCTAATGTTAAGATACTGTACGTATATTCATAAGTTTTAATTTATGATCATGTTAATTAAAGAGCTGATTTAACAAACACATTGGTAAAAAAACATTCAATCTGTCTAATCGTACTGAAAACTCTACTAGCTCCTAGTTGAATGCTGCATGTTAATCAAGTTACTGGGTAGTTAAGAGTCTACTTTTACAGTTTTTCTCAGTTGCTTTGGTGCGTTTCTCACAACAGAATTGATCTCTGCACCACTACTAAGGCTCTTCTCAAAACAATTAGTACAAACTGCAAAACATGGTGGATAACTTGCAAAAGTGAGTCACTTCATCAAAAAGAAAAGTCAGTTGCTCAAAATAAGTAGTCAATGCTTCAAAAGCAAGTCCCTTAATCAAAACAGATAATATATTCATCAAAAGCAAGTACTTATATCAATCAAAGTGTCAGGGCTGTCACAATTACAAGTCATTACACCAGCACCTTTGGTCACAAAATCAAATGGTTTGAACATGTTCTCATTGTGACGGATTTCTTTGTAGGTGCTTCCCAATGACATGTCAAGTCTGGACAGCATGCATGGCATGTTGAAAACCATAAATTGTAAAGGAAAATCAAGACACTTCTTATGCACTCTTGATAATATTTAATTGAAACTGTTCACAGCATTGTGCAACTGGGGAAATACAGTAAATTGAACATTTTACAGCAAACATAAACTCTCTTAGACAGTAAACCTTACTGCAGTAGTTATGAAACCAAGAAAATAATTGAAAAACAGACAATGCTGCATATCAATCATTGATATCTAGACGCTCCCGTCTCTCTGCCCACATATTTGCATCAACATCACAGCGAATGTCAGCTCTAACGATGCATCGGGGAAAGTATCTTCTGGAGTGTCGAATCCACCCTCTGCAGGACTCTGCTGTGATGTCATCACAAGTTGCATCCATAGCTGCTAGCAGGGTCATTTGGGTATGTGGATGCCTGTCATATACCTTCCACCTCCAGGAAGAGAAAAACTCCTCAATTGGATTTAGGAATGGAGTGTAAGGAGGAAGAAACTCCATAAGCATCCTGTCGTGTGCTGCAAACCACTGCCTGACTACAGCAGAGTGATGGAAGCTAACATTATCCCAAACCACTACATACATTGTCCGATTGTCACCAGGATCCCTTTCATTTTGTGGGATTAGGTCCCTATAAAGAGCGTCCAGAAAAGCCAACAGGTGTTGTGTATTGTATGCACCAATACGAGGAATATGGGTGTGAACGCCATTTTCTGAGATTGCTGCACACATTGTAATATTTCCAATGGTGGCTCTTTCTCCAATGTGATTTCGTCCACGCCGTCTGCCTTTTGCGAGATTGAATCCCGCTTCGTCAAGATATACAAACGTGTGCAGGGGTTCCCTGGCCTCCAATTCCAGGATACGCTATACAAAGGATGAGAATAAAAAAGTCTGTAATGGTGCATTTGGTACAACAGATTGTACAGGTTGAATTGTAAATAGGATTACAGTAACATGCATAAATGTAAGTGCAGTACATGGCCTAAACTTTTACAGTAAACAGAGGTACATATGCAAACATGTTTTACCTGTACATACTGGTGACGGAGCTCCTTCACTCGATCACTGTTCCGTTCAAATGGTACTTAGCACAATTGCTTCATGGACATTTCATTCCGTCTGAGGACTCTGTCTATGGTGGAAATTGATATTGACTGAATATTTCCGAAGATGGTGTCATCCTCTACGACAGTTCTTTGTATTTCTCTCAGTCTCAAAGCCTTGTTTGCAGCCACCATTGCACAAATGCTTTCCTCTTGCTGCGGAGTTAAAAGTGGACCTCTTCCACCTCTTCTAGGTTGTCTGGCAGTCCTTTTTGAGATGCAGATGAAAAAACACAAACATAAATAAACGCAACCATGCTTACAGTAATTGTTACAGGACTGTCATTCAAAACTCCTTTCTTTACAGCATTACTGTATTGTACCACAGCACACTATGCCACACCTGGGCCAAGTCTGCGCTTCAGTTACAGTACGTCTATATGTAAAGATCTATAAGGTCATGTCCTAATGCAAGTCTCCTGTATGACTATGAAAGTGCAGAGCAAATTAGTTTGTGCTGAATAACTACATTACAGTATGCTCACCTGTTTTCCCGACGAAATGTCTGAATAATAGAACTTACAGTAGTTCTCCCAACATTTGGCTGCACCCTTCGACCAGCCTCGGCCATTGTGAGGCCATGGTTTATCACATGATCCACAAGTGTTGCCCTGATTTCGTCAGGAACGTGTCTATGTGGTTGACTTCTTCTTACCCGGTTTTGTCCTCGTCCTCCACCGATCCTCACCCCTCTTCCACAAGGCTGACGTTCCATGTTCTGCAGTTTTGTAGATTCAGTATGCACCTCATGCCAATCCTGTCTGTTGGTTTACATTATATATATACTTGTAGAGTAGGGGATACTGTAACGCGATTCACCTGTGATTGGGTAGAAGAGGCTTTTCATTGGTTGCAAGTAAGAGTAACACACACCAATTTTCATTAGTGTGAGATAAGGTTCACCTGAGAAAAGTAATTCATGGAGATTTTCCTGGAAACTCCTTAAAAATAGGGTTTTCAAAATAGGTGTACAAATTGTTTGACAAGATGTTCAACAATTTTAAGTGCAATGACACAAGCAATGAAATAAAGACTATTAGTTGTGAGGACAATGACTATTCAGCCGGTACAAGTATAGATAATTGTGACATTCATGATGAAAGCAAGGAGATAGTGATGAATAGCAAGTCAAAAGTGACCATTCTTTAGATATTTATACTTTTTCAACTGCTTCATGTCCAAAGGACGAAATGAACATGAAACCGCCACAAGGTTGTGCCAAAACGACTACATGTTGTGGAGGTTGAACTAACTATTGTGCAAAGTTTAATTCTGTTGTGAGAAATGCACCAAAGCAACTGAGAAAAACTGTAAAGATGTATCATCTAAAAATATAGATTTTACCATGTGAAGGGTTTTCCCAGGCCATCGCACAAATATGTACCAAACACTCTGCTAGCATTGCTTGATTTTAGTAGGTATGTAGCACTTGTTTAATTTAACATCCTTCAAACTGGACTCATTAATTCCAGTCCTGGAGAGCCAGGGTTGAGCACTTGTTGGTGGTTTTCATGCTCAAAGACTCCTGATTGAACTCACCAGTTAATCAGCAGGTTCAGCAGTTGTGTTAAAGAATGCAAATCACCAAATTGCACCCTGACTGGACAACCTGTAATAATGTACTCAACACCAACCATTACTCACATGTTCTCTGACAGCCAGGAGTACGTTCCCAGCTTCAACCCAATTGCACTGAAGGACACGGCTCTGTCCACTCACAAGCCTATTGAAGTGAAGGGCCCAGGAGGCAAAGCCACAATCATCCATGCCCAGTACAACACTCCTATCAGCATGTACTCACAGGATGCCATCATGGATGCCATCGCCGGCCAGGCTCAGGCAAGGGGCAGCGATATGAGGCAAGTAGTGTTTTTAATCTATAATAGATATAGACACAATTTCCCCAAGAACTAATGTAAAAAAATTGCTTCTCAATTTTTGTGTTTTGTTGGCTCCGGCACTCTCTGACTGGTAGTAGTAGCCTTAATGAGGGAACGCACCAGTGATGGGTGGGATATGACTAAATTAGGGGTAAAAAGCAGGTTAACCGCCCCCCCCCCTGAAAAACTTTCAAGAATTTGGCACCGTACTGTATATAGCTTATTTATCATCTGATAATTTGTAAATTAGGGCCAGAAAATGTAGTTTAAGTAACTGAATCTGATTTACAGTTTGTTTAAGCCTAACTGTGTTGTCTATTTTAATCCTGAAAAACTCATATGTTTTCCTTTATATGTACACTAGGGGGTGTTAGTGGTTGTTTTCAGGTGTACATGCAAAATTAAAAGAGAGAAAAGAAAGTGGATTAGGCATGAGGCTCTCATGTGTGTCAACCTCATCTTTCGTCTTCCTCCCTTTCCTTTTTCACTTCATCAACAATAAACCACTCAACTTATCAACCACCCAACTTCACAATTTACTTCATCACTGTTCCACCTTTCTTGTTTTTTTGACCCCATATCGCTCCTCTCCATTCTGGCTCATCATGTGATAATCAGGGGTGAAGAGGCTGCTGCTGGATCTCCACTGGCGTGAGTAGTCACCCCACCTCATACACCTCACACCCCACTAAGTCACAGGTCACCTCATACACTCAGTGTTTTCTCATCCCAAGTGTACTTTCATCATTAAATAAAAATTAAAACCTATGGTACATATCATATATGTCAACCCTGCATATTATCTCCTAAGCAGGAAATGTAGTATAGGTTCAGTGTGTTCACGTCGCTGTTTGGACTATAAATACTAAGGAATGTTCTGAGTACATCTGATATAATGCAATGTGACATCTAATGTGTCATGATGTGCACTTTACACTCACAATGTGGGCTTTTGCAACAACTATCACATTTGTCAGGGGCATTTATTCTTAACAATTCTTTCATAAATTATGAAAACATTTATTTAAAAAAAAATTAAAGAATAATGTGCATAATTTATATGTATTTGTAAGTTGTATGTAAGGAATTTAAACTTTTTTCAGAGAAAAGTTGGTTTTATATATTTTCATGAGCCCATATTGGTCACCTGCAAAGCATTTTCCTGACACAGCTCATTTGCATTTTGTGGGTGCTACCATATTCCACAAAAGATAAAGCACACTGAGGGCCAGAAACACAAAATGACAACAAAAGGGTCAAAGAAAATGTTCGAAAGGTACAGTAAGAGCATATGAAATTGTCAAAATCAAGACAAATGATTAAATGATTCAACAAATAAATAAAAAAAGTAAATTAGGTGTGAATTAAGTAAGGTAAAAATGGCATGAAAACAGAGCAGAGAGAAATATTTACACTGTACACTCCAAATGCATCACAAAGAGAGACTGCTAGTTTTAAATTGTGTTAACTTGCTGGATCTATTGTTTTTAAAGTGTATCTTTTCTCAATTATGAAAAGCATTTCATAATTGATGGATTTGTTTTATTTTGTCTTAAACTAATGCAGAAAAATATAATTTTATTTCAACTGTATTCTTAGTACTTAGTTTTTACCCAACTAGCATGAGGAAATGTAATTTTCATGAATACCAAATTTCTTGTCTAAATGTTCCTGTAAGTAATTTACAGTTAATCCCTCTTGCATCAAGCTTGATAAACAAGGTCCAAAGTATGATAGCTATAATAGACTTTGGGGAGTTGGGGAGCACAAGGCAGCTGAAGATGCATTAACACAGAAATGTAAACCAGATCTTTGTTGTAACTCAATCCTGACTAAAATTGAAGTAACTCATTTGCCTTCGTACGTCAGATTTAATCTGTTTGCACTGTTTTCTCTTTGTCTTTGGGGAAACAGTTCACTCCTTGTCAAAGATCCTCTTGTGGACAGTGCCTCTCCAGTATATCAAGCTGTGATCAAGTCAGGGGAAAAGGAGAATGAGCTATCTGACTGGGCTCGCCGTGCTGCCAACCTGCAGTCCAAGTCTTTCCGTATCCTCGCGCACATCACAGGGACCGAATATTGTGAGTTCTGTCAAATTTCCCTTACAATATCTTACTGCTCAAACACATGCAGTGATGTTAACATTTATATACTATATTGCCAAAAGTATTCACTCACACATCCAAATTATTACATTAAGGTGTTCCAATCACTTCCATGGTTACAGGTGTATATCAAGTTCACTTCCTAATCAAGAACCTAGGCATGCAGATCACTTCTACAAACATCTGTGAAAGAACTCAGCTTGATACTGTGATAGGATGCCACATGTGCAATAAGTCCAGTCGTTAATTTCCTTGCTAATAAATATTCCACAGTCAACTATTTTCTAGTGATATTGTAACAAAGTGGAAGCGATTGGGAACGGCAGCAACTCAGCCACAGGGTGGGGTCAGCGGATGCTGAATCTATAGCTACAGACCTACAAAGAAAGCTTCATCACCAGGCCTTACATCACCAGGTACAAGACAAGGCATCGGATGCAGTGGAATGAGGCACGCCGACCACTAGACTGCAGAGTGGAGGCGTGTTTTCTGGAGTAATGAATCATGCTTCTCTGTTTGGCAATTCGATGGATGAGTCTGGGTTTGCCGGTTGCCAGAAAAATGGTACTTGTCTGACTGTCTGAAGGGAGGATTGTAATGTGGGGGTGTTTTTCAGGAGTTGGGCTCAGCCCCTTTAGTTCCAGTGAAAGGAGCTTTTAATGCTTCAGCATACCAAGACATTTTGGACACTTTCATGTTCCTAACTTTGTAGGAACAGTTTGGTGCTGGCCCTTTCCTTTTCCAACATCACTAGTGCACAATGCAAGGTCCATAAAGACATGGATGAGCTGACTGGCCTGCACAGAGTCCTGATCTCGAGCTGATAAAACACCTTTGGGATGAATTAGAGCAGAGGCTGCGAGCCAGGCCTTCTTTGTCCAATATCAGTGTTTGACCTTTTCCTATTTAAAACCATGTGGTGGTAAGGTTAAGAAAACTTTCATTTTGTATTTTCTTGTATTTTTCATACTTTTATTACAAATTTACAACTTTCATTTTAGAAAAAGACTTTAAGGGCTACAGTAAAAATTCCTACTGAACTATATTCATATATACACTTGGCAGCCTTCTCCAAAAATTAACAAATTATTTCAAGTTTCTCATCTGCCATCTTGAGAATGAGTGGTGACATTTAACGTGTG
Source organism: Clarias gariepinus (assembly GCF_024256425.1). Lineage (NCBI taxonomy): Eukaryota > Metazoa > Chordata > Actinopteri > Siluriformes > Clariidae > Clarias > Clarias gariepinus. Next base: position 22,684,411 of record NC_071113.1, on the reverse strand, counting down.
CATTGCAGTATGTTGTGATAAAGTCTTCCATCTTGTGGTTGGCCTTGTAAATGCAATCTATTGTGCAGTGAAATGTTCTTTGTCTGTCATCATGAAAATGAGTGTGTGGTACGGGATAAAATCATTATTATCTTATAAATTAGTGAGTATTAGGGGGATAAAACCATATTAGTATTTTGACCAATAGGATGATAAATATATGTGCCAAGTTTGGTCCAGATCCCTCAAAGCATGAAAGAGCCTATAAGGAACATACATACATAGCCATGCTGACCTTTATATAGATAGATAGACGGATAGTCTATATAGTCAGATAGTCATATTACATATGTTTACCCAGTCCAGGCTCATGTGTCTTCTTTCTTTGCTTACAGTGCAAGATCCAGATGAGGATGCTCTTAGGAAATCAAGGTACCTTACATTATTTGTTACTATCTGTATAATGTGCATGTCTCAGTTGAATTTTTATTTTAATATTTTTGGAAGTAACATTCTATGTTTATACTAAATTCAATTCTTTACAGGGAGAAGTTTGAATCAGAGGCAAAAGGCCCACGGTTTGCCAAACTGAAAAACTGGCACCACGGTCTGTCTGCACAGATCCTGAACGTTCAAGAGTAAAAACTTCCTAAAGCAGAGGGTCAGGGATTTTAAAGAAAAGCAATAACAAAGAGATGAAAAAAGGTGGAAGAGAAAAAAGATGGTGAAAGTGAAGAGTATTGTAGTGACTGCTTTGTGAGCTAACGCAATAGATTAATATTTAAAATAAAGTGCTCCCCTTGCTGCTATGTGGTTATATGTCATGTATGTTTTGTGTCTTCCTGCCAATACAATATTACATAATTTTTCTTTTTTTTCCTTTGGCTGTTTATTCTAAATTAAAATTAATTATTGATGTACAAACACAAAATCTTAGAATAACTTAAGTCTGTGTATACTGTGCATTGCACCACCATGTCCTACAAACATATTAATCGAAATGTACTGTTGTTAATGTGAATAAAACATTATTCTTTTATCCAAACCAACAAAATGTGCCTATGAGTCAGTGTTTTTATTTTTATTTTTTTTAATGGAAATAAACAAAATTTAGAATGTTCACAATGTACTGTATAAAGCAAACAAAAGGAAATGTGTAACATATTATCTATATGGTATTCAAGATGCACAATTCCTAGCTTAATGTTAAAATGTACACAAATCTGTGATATTGCATATGTTCACTTCTTGGTACAAAATGTCAGATTTTTGATGAGTCTTATCATTTCCACTGAAAGTCTACCGGACAGAAGGTTGTGAGTTTAAATCTGGGCATGACCAATCTGCCACTGCTTGGACCATGAGCAAGGCCCTTAACCCCTTAACTGCTTACTTATGTAAATGAGATAAATACAAAAAGCTTTGCTTAAGGTTGTCTGACGAATGCCATGCATGAAAATGTACTGTCGTGGCCAAAAGTTTTGAGAATGACACAAATATTAGTTTCACAAAGTTTACTGCTAAACTGCTTTTAGATAATCGTTTCAGTTTACATTTGGGCATTTAGCAGACGCTCTTATCCAGAGTGACTTACATTTTTATCTTATTACACATCTGAACAGTTGAGGGTTAAGGGCCTTGCTCAAGGGCCCAACAGTGGCAACTTGGTGGTTGTGGGGTTTGAACCTGGGATCTTCCGAACCGTAGTCCAATGACTTAACCACTGAGCTACCCCTGGCCCCAGGGGTAATGGGGTAATGTACTGAAATATAATTAAAAGCACTTCATACGTTTCAAGGGCTTTTATCAACAATTACATGACATTTATGCAAAGAGTCAGTATTTGCAGTGTTGGCCCTTTTTTTTCAGGACCTCTGCAATTGAACTGGGCATACTCTCAATCATCTTCTGGGCCAAATCCTGACTGATAGCAACCCATTCTTTTATAATCACTTCTTGGAGTTTGTCAGAATTAGTGGGTGTTTGTTTCTCCACCCGCCTCTTGAGGATTGACCACAAGTTCTCAGTGGGATTAAGATCTGGGGAGTTTCCAGGCCATGGACCCAAAATTTCAAAGTTTTGGTCCCAGAGCCACTTAGTTATCACTTTTGCCTTATCGCACGGTGCTCCATCGTGCTTGAAAATGAATTGTTCTTCACCAAACTGTTGTTGGATTGTTGGAAGAAGTTGCTGTTGGAGGGTGTTTTGGTACGATTCTTTATTCATGGCTGTGCTTTTGGGCAAAATTGTGACTGAACCCACTCCCTTGGTAGTGCTCACCTTTTCTTCTCTGGACAAGCCTTTTTTCAGATGCCCCAAACAGCAGTCCATTCACCATACTTTCTGCAGAAGATCAATCTGTCCCTGATTTTTTTTTTTTTTGGAAAGAAGTGGCTTCTTTGCGGCCCTTTTTGACACCAGGCCATCTTTCAAAAGTCTTCGCCTCACTGTGCGTGCAGATGCGCTCACACCTGCCTGCTGCCATTCCTGAGCAAGCTCTGCACTGGTGGCTCTCCGATCCCACAGCTGAATCCTCTTTAGGAGACGATCCTGGCGCTTGCTAGACTTTCTTGGACGCCCTCAAGCCTTCTTAACAAGAATTTAACCTCTTTCCTTGAAGTTCTTGAAGGTGCAATCTTAGTACTCACAATATCCTTGCCCTTGAAGCCATTTTTATGCACACGTTTCTTTGCAAGTCACCATGGTTAACAATGGAAGAACAATGATTTCAAGCATCACCCCTACTTTTAACATGTCAAGTCTGCCATTCTAACCCATTCAGCCTGACATAATGATCTCCAGCCTTGTGCTCGTCAACATTCTCACCTGAGTTAACAAGACGATTACTGAAATGATCGCAGCAGGTCCTTAAATGACAGCAATGAAATGCAGTGGGGATAAAGTTAATTTTTATGGCAAAGAAGGACTATGCAATTCATCTGATCACTCCTCATAACATTCTGGAGTATATTCAAATTGCTATTATAAAAACTTAAGCAGCAACTTCTTTAATTTCCAAATTTTTGTAATTCTCAAAACTTTTGGCCACGCCTGTACCTTACCTTGATCCAACATTTTTTTAAAATCAGGTTTTAGTTTATGTCAAACTAGCGCAAAAAAATAAATAAAGTATGGGTACGTTAGCAGCAGCATGAAATTAAATGATGTGTATCTCAGTAGCAGTGTTATTTTCCATGTTCCGAAGCACATTATTGACACCTGTAAAAGTCCTTGGTCTTATCCTTTAGTAGCACATGGTGATCACATGCAGATAGAGTACTTCTTCCAAATAAATCCAACCAAACTGATTATTTATTTTTGCTGTTTAATGTTTGGAATGTATCCATCTTTTCAAAGCAGTAAAGCAGTACAATAGTAAAAAATGAAGTAGTGGATCAGCTGAATATGGGCAACGAGAGAGTTTATTATGTATTAACACATGTCTAATTTAGTATAATTACTGTAAGTATTATTGCTATCAGTCTGACATCCAACAAGAAAAAAACACAGTATCACTGTTTAAGTATACACTGATCAGGCACAACATTAAAACTGTAAAACATTATTCCTAATATTGTGTATGTTCCCTTTCCACCAAAGCAGTCCTAACCCTTTGGGGCATGACTCCACAAGACCTCTGAAGGTGTGCTATGGTATCTGGCACCAACAGGCTGTGATGCACCCAGTGTTTCTATCATAGCCATTAGTAAAGTTTTCAACCATTTGTAGTACATTTTCCACTTTTATGTGGATTGGACCAGACAGGCTTGCTTTTGCTCAACACAGGCATAAGAAGAATGAGAATAATAACAATAAGAAAAGAAGTAGAAGCATTTATTGCCATTATACAAAGAAATTAAGAGAAATGAACCTAGTGGTGATCCTTGAAATAAGCTTGCTTATCCAAGTCAAGGGTGACGGCTGCAAGAAAAAAAAACTCCCTAAGGTGGCAAAAGAAGAAACCTTGAGAGGAAGCAGACTCAACAGGGAACCTGGTCTCAGGAGACTGGAAATTCAGCATAGCAGGCGATTAAGTTGTTTAAGTAAATAGAATGTCTAATTTCATTATTGTAGGCTTAGGTACAAAACTGCTTGTAGGAATTTAAACTATTGAACAACTGCAAGTCATCAGAGAACAGTTGTCTGCAACAGCCGAGTCCAAGACCATCTTCATGGTAACACGACCCTGTAGCAAGTATAAGTGGTAAAGAAGATGAATAAATGAATGTTAATGTAATGTGGTGTTAATTTTATGGGTGGCCGGTTTACACTTTATTTGAATTTGGTTTAAAAACCTACTGATGTACGTTAGGGTGTCCACAAGGTGGCACTAGTCAAGCATTAGTTTGGGATGAAGCCATGGCCGCTCACCTTGTTGAGCGCGGCTCCACTGCGTACACCTACCCTTTTTTAACACCCCGTGTCCCGTTTGGCCTTCCACACTCCCTCTGCCGCGCACTGATTGGAGGATTGCTCAGCGCCGAGCTGCACGAGCGGAATGTGTCTGACTCCGGTTACTACGAACATAAAAACAACGCTGGAGACTCCGAGCCCCGCTTTCACACCCACAAGAACTGGATAAATCCGCTTTGCGTTTATATTTCTGGAACTTTCTACGGTATTTAGCATTGAAGCTATAGCTGCACAGTCATCCTGTACCTGTCTGTTTGCGGATGTGGTAAATGTCGGTGTGAATTTTTTTTTACATAGGTAAGTGGGGATTCCGTTTGTTTGTTTTTTCCTCTTAGGAGTTTATTTTTTATATTTAAAAATAATTATAATTATTTGTATATTATATATGTCTAATATACTCACAGTGTGCTATCACTTGAAATGGCGACTGTTTCCTTTAACTCGGTGTGCAGAGTTTAAAGGCATTTAAAGCCGATGCGCTCTACATTTAGTAGCATACTAGCTTCCTAAATAGACTAGTGTGCTGAAGGCAGTGTACTGTTGTAGATCCACACTATTTAGTAGGCGAGTATGCGGATTGGCACGTAGCCTGTCTTCATTACTGCTATCATCTGAATTTCTTCAGTTGTGTGTGTGTGTGTGTGTGTGTGTGTGTGAGAGAGAGAGAGAGAGAGTGTGTGTGTGTGTGTGTGTGTAAATGCATGTTTGAGCCATCACATACTACAAGTTATAGCTTATGTGGTTTAGTTATCTACACAACTGTTTTTGTTTAAGCTAGTGTTTTGATGCATCAGGATGTGTGTGTGTGTGTGTGTGTGTGTGTGTGTGTGTTACAAGTTCCAACCTGCAACGTGGAAACATACCTTGTAGGCCTTGTGTGTGTGTGTTCTAACTAGACATACTCTTTACTTGTAGAGAAAACCTGGGCCTGAGCCGGCACTAGACACTGCTTTGCTTTGTTTAAAGAAACACTTGTTTGTTTAAAAATTGTGCCAGGTTTTTATTTGTTTTTTATATACAGAGCTGTGTGTGTGTAAGAGTGGGAGAGGCGGAGGTGATCAGGCCAACAAGTATCTGATATTAACACAGAAAATAACATCAAGATATGTAAAGTAAGACCTTGTTAAGTATATCACTTACACACACATGCATAAACACTTATAATATATGTATGTACATACACATGCCTACACAATGCATATATTTGTACATTTATTTATATATATATATATATATATATATATATATATATATATATATATATATATATATATAGTGTACCGAATGTAATGCAAAAGTGATATAACTGATTGATTAGCTGATATAGATGGTTGAAATTGCACATGTTGGTGAAGTAGAGTAGTTCAATTTGTATAGCGTAACTCTGGTCTGAGTAGTACATAGAAAGTCTCCATGCATTTACACCATTGTCGAACCCGACTCGCGAATGCTCTTTGAATACCCCCTTTGTATCACGACGTGGTTTGTCTTCAATGCTGGTTTCTTCTGATCTAAACTTCTGCCATAGAGACCATATTGAGTTGTACCTTTGTAATGAGGACGAGTTAGTTATTTAAAGAACTTGTTAGTCGATAAAAAAAAAAGTAATGCCAGTACAGCCCTCATATGTACAGTATATGTTGATTTAGGGTTTGATTCTGATCTCAGTATTTCTTTGCAAAATGATTTAACAAACAAAAACATAACATGAAATCATAATCCTTTTTGTCATCATCTGGAACCCTACGAAAGAAAAAAAAAAGTAAAAAGTCTGCATGTACCAACATGGCCCTTATGCCATCACAATCCACCCTCATGTGTTTGTATGCTGCTGATTAGAAAGTGCAGTGTTGCTCTTTAAAGTGGTCAGCTTCAAGGGCTCCCTCACGTACAACGCATATTCAGTAAATCTGTGTTCGTCTCAGTCCTGCCAAACATGAAAAGTGTGACCTGACTTCTGATTATTCCCAGTGGACATGTGTATATAAATAGTATTAGGGATAAAGTTCTCGAGAATCCAGGCCTCGTGTCATGGTTAGAGTTGTATCAGACTTCTCGCGCTCTGGGAAGAAGGAGAAAAAAAACGCAAAGGGAAAATTAGAAGCTCGGAGTGGGCCGTGCTTGCACGCTGGCTTTACTAAAGAGCACGTTTTTGCCTCTTTTTTTTTTTTTTTTTCTTTTTTTTTTTCCTTCTCCTTCTTTTAGTGCCAGGCTACAGAAACACAAATGGGCAGAGACCTTACTGTCTGTGGTTTGTTCTCCCTGTCTCAGTGCAGTGAGTATGAATAGACTCACAAGTAAACACTGGACATTTTAAGCGTCTTAGCTCACCAGGGTAGTTGTAAATGTATGTTAAATGATTTTTATGTCAAGATTTATTTAATTTACAGATTTTAATGGTTTCTGAAGGAAGATTTTAGGCAGAAATGTAGCATGTCAGTTTTTCATATTGTGTTTGGACCATGGCTTTAACTCTTACCTCCGTGTTGCGGCGTCTGTTCGAAGGTTTTATCACCGAAGTGCATGCAAGGTTCAGATTGTGTCACGCTGTCTGCCTTTCAACTAATTATCATTGGGGACATCATTGTGTGTGAACAAAGTAGCAACTGTCTCAGAGTTGCCTGTGAATTCTTTCTTTATCCTCTGTTTCTTCCTTTTGATTTTAGATAAGGCCACAAAGTAAATAAATAACTAAATAAGTAAATAAAAAAATAATCCACAGACAGCCTCAGGTTTCTTTCTATAAGTTGCTTATTATTCAAACGTACGATAAGAATCTGGATATATATATGTTTTTAATCAAACAGACTCGTACAGCCAAGATCTCATGAATGAATCCAGGTTAGTTGTAACTTTTATCACTGAAATCAGGGGAGAAAATGCTATACTCTATGAACCTCCTTTTTGTGAGCTATTGATTTAGATGACTAAAAGAGATCAAAATTTTAGTTTGGGCGAGAATTTTGGACATTTCTTGTCTGTGATGTGAAACTGTTGCCTTGTGAAAATATTTTGTTCTCATTAAAATGAATAGTAGGAGTGTTGCAGCTGGTATAACTAAGGAACTGGTGGGTAGATTTCTCACTGTAACATCTCTCAATCTTTCAGACACATTTAAATTTGCCTTTCAGTAGGAGTAGAGAGTTTAAACTCATGCTTCTATAGACATTCATTTGCGTTGTTAAGTTTAACAAACTGATTTATTTCACAGACAACCTGCCAGTTTTTAAGACACTTACATATGAAATGGTCTTGCCTGTTTGCCTCATTTTTAACAGCCAAGGCTCTTTTCCGACCCCTCAAGCTTTCACCAGGAAGAGTGTAGTGCTGCTTTGGGGTTTGGGGGTGGGGGTGTTCAGGGCAAGCACTAGAGTCGGGTTACTGCCTCAATCTGTGTACCATGAGTCGAAGTACAGGAGAATGCAAAATGCTGCATTCTCAGCCTGTCTTCTTCCAGTAGTCTGATGAAGCTGTTTTACCCAACTTACTTCAGTTAATTACTTGGCAATATTATTGTCAGTTGTAAGATGTAGTGTGTGTGTTCACAGTTTGCTTTCAGAGCTTTTCCTTTGTAATACAGCCCCTTGGCTGACATAAGACATGGTTTTGAAAAGCCAAAGGAGGGCTACGGTAACGGCAATGAATGTAGGCTGAAACAGTGTCTGGAGAGATCTTATCACCCGCCACAGCAATAGCCTACCTGTTTACTTCCCTTTTTACTACAGAGCCAGGCATGCACTTCCTGGCTCTGCGACTTTTTTTCTCACTGAATGTTATCGACAGATCTTAATGAGCGCTCAGTCTACAAATGACTTGTGTGGGTCTGGCAACCGAAGAACACGTCTTTTCAGGAGCTCTGAGGATAGAAGAGAAGGTTAAAAAAACAGAGAGAGGAAAAAAAAAGACAGGTTGTTGAATTCAATAGCATTACTTTTTTTTCTCTCTTTCTGTGGTTTTGATTGAGATTATTCCCAGAATAGTAAGACTAGTCTTACACACTGTTACTTTCATTTCCTCAATTGCCTGGTTGATGTAATGGTTTAGTCCAGGTATTTGATTTCCTGTACTTGTCTTTTTCTCTTTCTCTTGCTAAGTGTTTTTAACGGTCTTTCTATTGACATGGGAGCTATCAACTATCGCACAATAAGCTAATTCTTATTCAGCCTTCAATTTGTGTTTTCATCAGGATAAGTCCCACTGTTCATGGCCACCTAAGCACATTTCAGATACGAGTCCTAGTTATGACCGCTATTTATTTATTTATTTTTTTTGTGAATAAACGTGTTTGGTTGGTTAATGGAAGCTGAAATGTGTAAAAGTACACACACTTGTTCAGAGCCATACAGGACAAGTGTTGATAGTTGCGCGCCATAAAGTGGCCTACAGGTGGTCTGTTTCCTTAACTGCAGTCCGATTGAAATGCCTGTTCTTTCTTGACAAATCTAAAATCTTTCCGTAATGCGTTTTCTGGTGTCAGATTCCAGCTTGCTTATTGTACAGTGTATCTGGTATGAATCATTGCTTGTTTACCTTGTAGTAGAATTCAACCAAAGCAGCAGGAAATCATCAGGTTAAAAGCTTATGAAAGTGCCAGTAGATAGCTGAGGGAGGTTTGTTCTTGGGATTAAAACCCCTCAAACCTGGAGTAGATATTTAAATTTGTTTGCAGAGTAAATAGTTTTTAAATCTTGATTTCTTCTAAATGAAATTAGCAAAGACTAAAGATACAACAGTTTGTAATAATATGCGTTTTACTACACTGAAATAATGTCAGCCTGGTCTATTTAATTTGACACAAGTCGTGGTTTAACAATAGGACATTGTCACAAGGCAGTTTAACAAAGTTCCAGATGTAGATTAGGATTGCCAGTAAAAAGACCAGAGACTGCAGTGTCAGTGATAATTGTTTGCATACTGAACATGTGTGTTGTTTGTCTGGCACTGAAAATCCATATAGTTACTGCTTGTTTATATTGTAAATGGTAATAAATAGGCCATAGTCACATTTGGCTGTTATATATCAAAGGACCTTTTTCCCCCCCTTTTTTCCAAAACAGTACCTTCTGTTTGGGAAATGGCAATAAAAGCCACTTTGACTTATAATAACAGACGGTACTGTGATGTTCTTAATCATTAAAAAAAAAACATTAAAAAGAAAGATAACTGACCACTCGTGTCATTCTGTTTGTATTAATCTCAGAAAGTGCCGCGTGTTGTGCACAGTCGATCCACTAATCCATTTGCTAATCTATTTCTTTACATTATAAAAAGAACGAAAAGCACATCTGCTTTCGTGAGCAACTTTTTTTTTTTTTCTTTTTTTTTCCAGACATGCTCACTGTGGATTAGCTGCAAGACTGAAATGCATACAGTATTTATTTCTTAAATGTATTTTGATTGTAATTTGATTTTTTTTTTGTTTGTTTCATGGCTTTTTGTTTTATTATTTTTGATTTGCGTCACAGTACATATGTGGAGCGATGGCGGTTAAGCAGCCATTCATCCTGGCTGTGAAGCTAAAGTTAGATGGTTATCTACGTAAATGTGCTGTATGTAAGCGAAGTGTCTCACCAGGATGTCGTTGATGGTGTGTACACCGGGTGTAGTGAGCATACAGTCTCATTTACTGTACTTTTACTCAACTGTCAGCGTCTGTGAATCCAGTACTATGGATGCCATGTTGGTCCCCTTAGGCACATTTATTTAGCAGAGTGACCTTTGACAGTCTGCTCTTTAAATTAATGGATAAAAGAATCATTTTGATACAAATTAGCTCATGGAACAAGCAAAATGATAATAACCACCTTCACACGTATCACCTTTGGCACCTTTTGTTAAAAAATCAAACCTTTGACTCTATCATTTTAAGGGCTGCTATTTGACAAATTTCTTCCTCAATGGCTCGGAGAATATGAATATGTACTATTCTTAAGATAGTAAACTAGCATAACTCTAATAAAGGAAGCTCATAAGAGTAAAAGGTTTATTATTAACTAGGGATGCACCGAAATGAAAATTCTGGGCCAAAAACGAAACCGAAATTTTTGGATGCACTTGGCCGAAAACCGATACCGAAACCGAAAATGGCTTCATTAAAAAACATGTTTAAAATATTTTCTTTTTGTTTGTATAAAAAAATGTTGCATATTGCAACTTTGCTGTCCTTATCTGAAACTTTGAAGTGCTTCCAAACCGCCGACATACTCCGTGTTTGATGCGTAATGACAGCGCGAACGAGACGGGAGGATGGGAGAGGCGTGGCGACAATTTCGGCTTTTATTTTTCGGCGCTTTCTTACGTTTCGGACGAAAACGGTTATGCTATTTCGGCCGAAATTTCGGTGCATCCCTATTATTAACACCTTTTATTAGCATCGCTGCTTTATCTCCTAAGACCCTGCCATTTTTATGTACTGTATATAGCATTTTATGAGACAGTTCTGGGCCAAAAAGCCTTGAAATCTTTATCTTTAAATAATTTAGTTTGTGTCTTTGGTCGATTTTCTGATTGTTTACAACCAATAACATTAAAAATCAACCCTGCTTGTTTAGCGGAACAAATCTTTTTGGGAAAAGCTCAAGTACAAACATATATAAGGGTCTTGCTGTTACAGGACAATATTCGATGTAAGGGTGACGTGATATGACAACATGATGCAAAGTAACTTTTAGCACCTTAAAGTGGTTTATTTTTTACAACTTGTGTTGTAGCACCTCTATGCAGTTGTGGAAACAGTTTGTCAAGTTGAATATCAGACCCAAAAGTAAAAAAGTGCACTGCTGTAATATTAAAAAAAAAAGGTCTCACTATGGAGAAACATCACCATATCAGTGATATGTACTTATTATTAGTCTTTGGTTATGTGGCGCGTCCACCGTACAAACCCTTGTGTAGGAGATACTATAGAAACAGTGACTGTGTTATTTTTATGTCAGTGGGTTTATTCTATCATTAATGGAGCTGTTCTATGATCCGCTACTCTAGAAAATTCATCCATGCTGTCTAATTTGAGAAAAAGCAGGTATGTGGTGTAACAGCTCATTAATAACACTGGACAGTATCATCTTTCTTAATCTTCCCTCTTTGTTAAAGATGCAAGACGTCTTTTCTAGTGGTGCGTAATGGAAATCCTGTTTCATACAGGATGGGATGTCGGTGGCCTCCCACCAGTTTATCTGGTTTCCATACCGATAGCTCTCGTATAAGCCACACTAGCTTTCTCATTTCATGGGCTTTAATTTCAATTAGAAATGGTCGATCGTCCACTTTGATCGTATTCACCCCAGATGCTTTTAATACACCCACAGCCTTTCTGTTGGCTTTACTAAACCCATCAGCATTAATGGTACTGAGGCCATCTTCATACATTTGACTCGTGCTTCCTTCAGCTGTCGGTCATCTTCCGCCTTAATTTAAAATCATTAAAAAAACGATGTTCAGGCTGCAGTTATTTATGTAAATGCTGTTGTGCGATTCACGCATCACCACAATGACTCCAAAAATGTAAAGAAATATTTTTACATGTATGATAGAGAGGGCCCGGTTAATCGACCAGTGACCAGTATTGGCTGGTTTTCAAATTGACCGGCTATGACTGTTGATCAGCTGAAACTCTGCAAACTCTGTCTCAAAATCCACTGATTACATACAATTACACCAGTCTCAAAACAAGACAAGCGCAAATTAGTCTTAAAAATCACCCGTGTTGGAAGACGTACTAGCACTCAAGTTAGTTTTGAAACTTTTCGGAGGCTTTTGAGGCAGTAATGCATTGGCGTTTCTTTATAATCCTCCAGTTGGTGCACTCTAAACAATTCACATCTTTTCATCACAAGTGGTAGGAGTGAATTATAAAGTTATTATGAAGAATAAAGTTTGTTTAAAAGTAATGACGGAGATGCAGGCTGCTCAATCAAAATTTTACTTAATCTGTTGTATTTTAAGTGAGTTTGTATCATTTAAATGCTGCCCTTGGTTTATAAGGGCAAGAATTTATGTTATAAGGAAAAGGCTACATTTAATTACTAAATCAATTTAGTTTGTTAATTTTTTTTATTAATTAATTTTTTTAAGGTTCATGGTTTTAAAGTACATACAGAATTACAATACAAAATGAATTGGCACCTAGCTATCGCAGTATCATATCAGGTGGTGACTGGTGATTCCTATCCCTATGGTAAAGTACAGTCACTGCTTTTTGTGTGTGTGTGCGCGAGTGTGTGTGCGCGAGTGTGTGTGCGCGAGTGTGTGTGCGCGAGTGTGTGTGCGCGAGTGTGTGTGCGCGAGTGTGTGTGCGCGAGTGTGTGTGCGCGAGTGTGTGGGCACAGGCTTCATGGTAGAATGACACATTAGACAACTAAATATACGTAGAACATTTTCTGCTGGGTGGCCCAATGATTGAAGTAAATGAAGGGAAAAAAAAAAAAACTATGCAAAATTCCACATGCGAGCATGTGCAGCTTGGTTTCAGAGAGCTTTGGAAAACTGGCTGCCGTCCTCGTCTTGGCTGAGGACAGAAGTGTCAAATGCTAATGCACGTCCAATGTCTGGTTGATTTTGTGAGGAATGAAAAAGTGGCTTGGCATGAACGCAAATATTAATGTTACAGTAAAATTGTAAATTGTAGTTTTGATGAGCTCATTATACGCCTCACCAACCTGAATGGTCATAAAGCTCTTAAAATGCCCAGCAGCTTCTAGTCTGAATCCAAGCTGTGTATTTGTGCATTGACTGGGCGCAACTATGAGCACAGGCTCTTAACTCAATATTCTGTAAACTGAAACCTCTCTCTCGCCCAGCGTAAAATCAGAAACATCAGCAAATGCTGAAGGTGGATCATGAAACCTTTTGCTGGCTATTAGTGCTTGGTATTTTATTTCCAATGTACAAGGGCTCTTTAAGGTTATCTGTGTGTTTTACAAAAGTCATCACTTTTGGGGCCACCTTTTACACACTTTTCAGCAAATCTTAGATTTTTTTTTTGCGCGTTTGTTTTATCTGTCTGTTATACGCGTGTACAGTATGTGTGTATAATATATTAGAATAGAATATAAATTTTACTTTCCATTTTCTTAACTTTTTTTTGTGTCTTTCTGAACCCTCTTTGCAGTTCCATTGAGGGATTGTAGGTACGTCGTTGCCGCTGCTTCTTGAAAGTAGCCTGGAAATTCTCTTAACGTGGGACATCCTGTCCTTCAACACTCATGAATCTAGCCAGTCCCTGCACTCTTAAACATCATGTCTTGTTGCACTGGCTCCCTTCTCAGGTAAGATCTATCATCTGAAAGAGGTGCTAAAGAATGTTGATCACTTTGCGTTGCTTTTCCTCTTTAGAATAAACCAGTATGTGTAGTGTTAATACCAGAAAGATGTCCTAAAGATGCATTAGTCCTAAACTCAATTTTCTGAAATGTTACTGTGGCTCTCCTTTATTTGAAGCCATTTCTTCCTTACATTTATGCTCCCCTGAGTGTGTTTTGACCCTTAACACTGTAGAAACAGACCTGAGCAATCAGCAGGTTTCCTGTCTCCTGATTATCCAAGCTTGATTGGTCTTGATTGATTCCACCTCACTATGCAACTTGACCCCGCACCCTACCCCTCTCCACTGCATTGAACGTTAACGCCCCCCCTCCCCCCAATCATGTTAGGTGAGTGTGTTTACGCACAAGCAGAATTGCGCCACTCTGCTGAAAATGACTGCCAGTAAGTCCTACCAAATTGCAGACCTTAATTTTGATTGGCCCCCCGAGTGAAAGTTTAAGTCTGGCTTAGAGAAGTGGATCAGTCGGGGCTGTTCGAGTGTGGTTTTAGCGAGCCAGGCAGCACAGCGATGTTTACACGCCACTGGTGAGATGGCGACCCGGGGGAGGGGCTGTTCCACTCAATTGCAGCCACATGTTTGCAAAGGATGTTGAGCTGAACGCGTCTGTGTGATCTGCCAGACTTTAAACAGGGTCCTCGCCTGTGGGCAGTTCAGAAGTTTTCCAGTGTGTTTCTCCAGCCTCGCCGTTACTGTGGTTGCAGCACAAACACGCTGCCATGCTGCCTTACACTTTTGCATTCATAAGCCATAGACACATTTCCAGTCATTTCCACACACTCGTAAACTTTCTCATGGAGCTTTGAGTTCAAGTAGTTGCACAGACCACACACAGAAAGCTGAACTGGAGAAACTACGGAGTTTATGGTTAGAGTAGATTCTCACAGTTATGTACACCTTCGAGGGAAAATGCCTTTTTTTTTTTATGTATTGATATTTCTTTGCGCAAGTTTTTGTTATCAAATAGTCACCAGCTCTGCCCACTGCATTTAACCATGAGCATGAAATCATGGAGGCAGGCAGAGTTTCAGTATAACTGTGCCCTTGAACGTAGGATCAAACAAATCTAGACGTCATGTTTGTTCTTTGAAGACATTGTGGCGTTGGAGGAGGCCGACGGCTTGAGAACGTGTGTAAAATCTGTACTTTTATAGCTTTGGCTTAAAGCTGTAAAATTGCAACTGCTTAATATTTTTGCAGCACTTTCTAAAAGGGTGCACGTTTTTTTTTTTTTTTTTTTTTTTTTTTTTTACAAAAAAAATCAACAGTTTGTCACCTTTTAATTTTTTTTTTAAGATTTTAAATATTTTAGCCAACAAAAAAAAATAATAATGAAAAAGTTTAATTCATGGACAGTTATTGGTTATGCACTGTATGTCATTGGCTAACCTGTTTTGTTATGGTGGACTTTGCAAAACGAGCCGTGTGTTTAGTTTGAGAGATTTTTGGGTGTCAGTACCCCTGTGACTCCTACATCTTTCCTCATATGTAAGGTGGTTCCAGCGAATTAGCCAAGACTCTTAAAAACTCAGTCTGCAATTTTTAACATTTTCCAAACAAAACCATTGCGTGTTTATATTATACTTATTAACTAACATAAATATGATAGTGTTTTGAATGTTTTCACAAGTCGTACATTTGCCTGTGAGAGCATATTTTGCCACCCGAAACCAAATCCTCAGTGTCCATCCATAGCACTGGGTAATGGTTCAGTGAGTATAAGTAATGAGTACTTGTTGCAGGGTTCCTGGTGCGATCCTGATTGAGTTACTGATCATACATCTGTGGGGTTCCCTCATTTTCTCCAAATTTCTGCAACGGTGGTTTTCGGTATAATCACAGAGTTGTATTTAGGTATGATTGTAGAGCCCTGAATAAGATAAACACTGATGAAATGTGAATGAATGAATCTATGTTGACATGCAATATAAGCATTTCTTTTCGTGTAACTTCATTTATAATATCTTTCTACTTTAATGATGCTTCAGTAATATTCTCGAAATGCCCAAGCTACCATAGGGATTGAATCTTGTCGGTCTTGATATAAGCATTTCGTGAATCCAAACCAGACACGTTTAATGGCACGGGTGGCTCAGTGGTTAAGGCGTTGGACTTCTGATCGGAAGATTCCAGGTTCAAACCCCAGCACCCCCACAAAGTTGGCCACTGTTGGGCCCTTGAGCAAGGCTCCTACCCCTCAACTGCTAAGATGTGTTATAAAACAAAAATCACTCCATGATGTTGACGGAAATGTAGATTTTTTTACCCATTCCGTTCACTTAAAAATAGGTAAAGATTTGTGACCAGCTCTGGACCTACCAGCACACTGTCAAAGGGAAAAAGGCTCATATAAGCATCCTTTTACTTCCTGATCCTAGTTGACCTTTACACAGTTGTAAAAAAAAAAAAATCTGTTTTGCTCCTCAAAGCAGGAAAGGCATTGCAAGAAGGAAGGTTTGCTACACAAGATAAGGCCTCTTTATCGTTTGCCTCCCTTGGAATGCGAAGGCAGGTAATGGAGGGGGGGGAACCTCTCCCCACAAGTGTCGGGCCCAAGTGCCTTGTGAAAGCGAGTGGCGAGAACGGCGGCACCAGATGAGCTCGTTTTCACAGGAAAAAGCAAAACAACTGCCCTCCCTACCCACCCACTCACCCCCAGCGATAAGAAAACAGATCTCCAACAGTAGCCCAGCATGTCTTCTCAGTCTGTATGGATAACAGAGGGGAGGGGAAGGCATGCTTTTAAACCACTGTGTGGCAGACATCTAGATTGTAAGCCCATGGAAGATTGGCTGTGCAGACAGTGTGGCAGCACAAATTCTGCAGTGTGTGAAAATGATCTGTAAGAGAAGAACCTCCTCATGAATCCATTAGTGCCTTTTTGCTTGCAGTGGCAGTCGCTCAGACTACCTGCATAAAGTAAAATAAATAAATAAATAAATTGTGTCTTTAGTTAATATACCATCCTGTCTTTCAACTTTCCCCCCACTTTAACACCACACTCAATGTTTGTTTTAGCATCTCTTAACAAGCAATGTTGCAAACGTTTCTTCATCTTCATGGGGAACATATGAATAAGGACGTTGTTTTCCCCTGAATGCTTTATCAGGACGGTTTTCGAAGGTCTGCATTCATTAGAATCAGTGACTTGGCAGGCAGGAATTCACTCTCGTTAAAAGGGCCCACATTATGGAGAGAGGTTGATCTTTCCCAGGTACAGAAAAGTGTGTTTTGAAGTAAAGCAGACCGCTGGAGTGGAATGCCTTTGGTTATGGCGTATGAAGTCTTTAGAGATGTGGTGTTCCAGTAATGATAAACAGCTGATCAGGACAGTGAAACTCGCTTATGTTTCTGTCAGCACGAATGTGTTTTTTTTTTTTTTTTTTTTTTTTTTATGAAGATATAATGTAATGTTTTCTCTGACCTTTTCAGTGTTTTGGGACATTATTTTCAATGGAATATTCCAAATATTTAGCAAATTCAAATCACTACGTATTATTTTTTTTGCACAGATGACATGTTTTTTTGTTTGTTTGGCAGCTGTTTTGTACCAGTGTGGGAAATTACACTGTAGCAATCAAGAGGTTGGTCTGCAGAACTGAAATATGGATGTTGGCCAGTCCCTTTCAACCATAAGCCTTTTAACCTTGTATGTGATCGTGTGTGTGTGTGTGTGTGTGTGATGACTTGAGCTGGGTCCAGACAGCACAGTTTTTTTTTTTTTGTTTGTTTGTTTTTTTCTTGGAATGTGTCGGAGCATATGGGTCTTCTAAAGCTCTGCCTTATTTTCAGCTGCATGGACTAATTACAGGCCACCCTGACAATCTCCAGCCAGCCAATCCGCAGTAGTCTTTGCACAATTTTCCCAGGATCTTTTAGAGGTCAAACTAGAGCCGCAGGTCTCAGATACACGTTTTTGCACATTTGTATTAATGCTTTTACTTTAAATGAAATCAGCATGATTATACCGACTGCTGTCACCTGCACAAGAAATACCAGAGCGCGCACATCTTGGGGAGTGAGCTCTGATCTTCTGAGAGAAAACAAAAGAGACTAAAGGATGGACACTGAGCGTCGGCATGGTCCTGAGAGTCTGCTTTTTGAAATGAGCAGCAATCTGGAAACAGTCTGCACAGTTTGAGTTTTGTCTAGACTGTTGGACCAGACGACATTTTGGAACGTCTTCAAGAAGCAGCAACGGCAAACTGGAAAAAGGCAACAAAAAAAGAGGGGGGCAAAAAAATTAACTTGCACTGGATCTCTGTGGCTTTTTATGAACATTTTAAATATACGTATAAAATTCGCTGATGGTTTATATTTGTTTATTTTTCCATTTTCAATTGGAGCGAAAATGTTTAACAAGACATTTTATTTTCTCCTGGAGATTATTTTGCTTTTCATTCTTGACAACCAGAGGGAAAACAGACACAAATTAAATATTATATATAGTGAGTGATATACGGAGTATAACTATATAGACAATTTGTAGACTTCTTTATGCAGCTCTTCCAAACAACTTGTTTATCTGATCTATAGTGTTTTTTTTTTCTGCTTTAAGAATCAAGTCATGTGTTCCATTCTTAGACCGTGACTTACCTGGGGTCCATCACTGTCTCTGTCTTGTGGCGACGGACATGAGAGAAATTTTTGATGTGTGCAGCCATGGGAAAATGGAGCATGGGGGAAATTGATTTCCTAGCTGTAAACCTTGTACTGTGTTTAATTTTTACTACATCTGCTTTTATTCTAATCCGTGCTGCAGTGCATAATTGTTTTTGCCATGCCTTGTCAGAGGAGACTATTAGTTTTTCCTGTTTGACTGGAAACTTTAAAAATCATTTTTGTATGTTCCAAGTTATCTTTAGTGACATCTTAAAAGGTGCCAATAGTTCTGCAGTTGACTAATATACTCCAACTAATGTGACTTAACATTTGTTAAATTAATGCTCCCAGTTTAATATTCAGCTGGTTTCCCCGTTCCTCGTCACTGTGCTCGGGTGCAGTGCAATCTGTCTCTTTAGAGATGTACATACATTTGATAAATCTCAAACGTAAGCCAAAGACATGCTGTGGATGTGAAAGAGCCAGCGTGTTGCCAGCAGCCGAACATGACTGAGGTTTCTGAGGGACTACAACCAGCAAGAAATGATAGATGGAGGGGGGGGGGGGGGGAGTATAGCAAAAGGGCTGGAAGAGGGAGTGCTCATTATTCTTATGCTAATCCAGCCTGGAATGAGGCACAGGAGCAGCCAAGCAAACAATGTGAGTGGAGCCGGGAAGTCTGCTCTTCCCCAAGCCTTGAGAGGCAACCGAGGCACTGCATTGCCTCCAAGGGGGGGCCCCAAGAAGGAGAACACATGCCAACACACACAGGCCATATATGCCATGTTGACTCTCACATTTCACCAGTTATGAGGCAGGCAGCAAAGTCAGATGCTTTGGTAAGTGTGTGTGTGTACGTATAGGTGTTAAGACTTTCTATTAATATCTATTAGACATGATCAGGGCAGGTTGGACATAACATCATGTTCATTTAGACTTGTTTTGTCATATTTTGCCAAGGTGGTATGATTTATTCACATCTGAAAGGACATTACAAATACAAGAGATTTGAAATAAGTAATGTCGAAATGGGGGAAATATATTGCATATACCATACAATAAAACACATGCTTAATTTGCATTAGTCAAATCCCCTTTTCCATATTGAGGTTTTATATGGCTGCGTTCACAATACAAGCCTTATTGGTCAAATCAGATTTTTTGCCCGTTCTCATTTAAGTTGTATGGCTGTGTATTGAATAGATATCTAATCTAGGACCACATACAACAGTGACTCGGATCCGGTCTAAAAAACATCAGATTTGTGTGTTTAGACAGCCTTAAAAAATTATGACCTTTGTCACATAAGGCTTAAAAAAAATGAGAATTGATTCTAATGAGGGTTCAGCGGTAGCTCAGTGTTTAAGACCTTGGACCACGGTTCGGAGGATTTCAGGTTTAAACCCCGGAACCACTAAGTTAGCACTGTTGGGCTCTTGAGCAAGGCTCTTTACCCCCAACTGCTCAGATGTATAATGAGATAAAATGTAAGTCACTCTGAATAAGGGTGTCTGCCAAATGCCTGAATGTAAATGTAATGAAAGCAGGTGAATTGTTTCTATAATTACCCTGCTATTAGTGGGGCAGGTACGCAGACAGAGGGTAATACACACTCACCTATTAGTGTAAGAAGAAAACACATTTCAGTTGTGTATATTGTATATATTTGACAAATATATGTATGTATAATATCAAAATCTCAGTTTATTACCCAGCCCTACTTCTGAGAGACCCTGCTGTGTAGTTAATTCTAATATTAGCTCATGTCGAGTCGCGTCAAGGAAGTTAAAATTAAAGAAACACAATGCTCAAACTTAGTTTGTATCAGCAAAATATCATGGCATCGTCTGTTATTCATTGTTTCAGTCTGAAGGTTTAGGAGTGGGGAGAAGAGGTTGTGGAGTTCAGCACGTGGTTTGTGTGTTAAGCAGTGATGGTGTGACTGTGTGTAGAGGAAGCTCTTGTTTACAGATGGAATTATGAGTGTCAAGGGGTCTTGTGCGCGTGTGATGAAACTGTCTTCCGTCACAAACCCACAAACTTCTCACAAGCCTTTTTACTTAAGCGCAATAACTGGACTAGGATAATCTTGAAAAATTTAGTTTAAAGTTTTCATTCTCATGTGAGGTGCTTTGTAGGTTTTGCATTCCTTATCCCCGGAAAACTAATATGCTGTAGTTTTGGATGTTTTGTGTGTGGTTTATGGCTGCTGTCCGACCAGAGACCAGGTTATAGCTATGCCTGTTGTTCCCTCTGGGAGGAGGAAACATTTCAAAGGATCTTCCTTTAGTCACCCCTTATATTGGAAGTGTGAAAAGTAGGGCACCGCTCAGGGATCTTTGTCCTCATTGGCCAAATGAAAAGTGACAGAAACCAACCTCTTGCCCTTCTGAGCTCTAAGCAGCCACGGAGACCCACTAATTGCACAGACATGCAGGAGCAATGATGGATCAGACATGTTATTAACACTGGCTAGAGCCCAATGCCAGCTGTTGAATAATATATACAACCCTGATTAAAGCTCTGGGGTCAAGCACCACTAGAAAGAAAATGTATGATGGGAAGGAGTTAAGTCAAATGACCTTAATATGCTTGACTTTACAAAAAGCTATTTAGTTCATGCCACACAATTACAGGAGGCTTGTCACTAATCAGTTTGTACCCTCTGCATTTTGTAGGGTTATAACCGGAAGGAATCCATGATTAGGCTTTGAAGTCCTCACCACTCTGTCTTGCTGTCCTGCTGTCTGCATCCTAAGACGCGTCCCTCCACACTATCACTCTACAGCACCAAACTATCTGCAGCCTCTCATCCTTTAACTGCCATAATGAAGACAATCAGGGTCTTCTTTGCAGTGTTTGGAGTTTTTCTTCTCATCCACCAAACAAAAGGTAAGACTGGAAGCTCTGTTTTCACCTTGTAACATTTCAGCAAACTATAAGATTGTCATTCAGATAGAGCTTACTTTTATGTAAATGTTACTTGCAGTTTAATTCAAACTGTATGTACATGATATTTGTCTTAGCTAGCTAAAATGTTAGTGTCTAATGTTAATTTATGTCCTTACATTACTTTGCATGTAATGAACTCATTGTCCTCCATGTCCCATATTCTACATTTCATTACATATCAATTTATTAGCAAGATGTTTAGCTAACTTTACATCTTAAACAGCCTGTTAGTACAATTAAGCCCAAAGCAAGACATATAATATCTCTAAAATAATGCTCGACAATGTCTACACAGCTGGAATGTCAAGTTCATCGATTCCGGATCTAATCAGATATGAAAGCAATTGTACCTGAAAATAGAAGTGGGCATGATGTCACGGGGGCCAGGGGTAGCTCAGTGGTTAAGGCATTGGACTACGGTTCGGAAGATCCCAGGTTCAAACCCCACAACCACCAAGTTGCCACTGTTGGGCCCTTGAGCAAGGCCCTTAACCCTCAACTGCTCAGATGTGTAATAAGATAAAAATGTAGGTCGCTCTGGATAAGAGCGTCTGCCAAATGCCTAAATGTAAATGTAAATGTTACCAGTGCCACCTGTCTTCTCTGAAATCTCTGTATGCACGCGGCTCTCATCCTTTAACTTGCACAATCATAGCTGGTGAAGTAGGAGGGCATGCGAGAGCAATGCTTTTGATATTTTTTCTAAAATATCAAAAACAGAAGGAGAGAACAATAAATCAATTTGTGCCCAATGTTGGTGTTAACTGGCAGCTCGCAAACCAACTAGGTGCACACTGCCACCTGTTGTGTTCGAGGTTGAAAATACGAATAAAACCGTGCCTAATGTGTGAAAGAGACCCAACATGGGGGTCTGTGGGGATTGACTCACTTTTTGCCCCTTGGTTAGTATGTCATAACATACATGTGCAAGTCTATGCATAAATGTTCCTCATAAAGTTTATACCTGTAAAAAAAAAAAAATAAGTTACTAATGTTGACGAATAAGATTGCTTGATTACAATCTAGCATGACTAAATCCAGTGACCTTCTAGTTGTAATACTTGTTGAGAATCCACATCTATCCCCACCTGGTTAGGTGTGAATGAGCCATTGCTCTCCTTTGTCTATGCATAAGGTTTGTTTTTTTGTCAGTCACTACATGGGGTTAGTGTCTGTGTGTAAAGCAAATGGTGTGGTTAGATGTATGGAGGACATTTAGCATTGCACTCATTGTTTGGGAGGTTCCAGATGACACATATCTGTAGATGGGGCAGATTGTGAAAAGTTGAATTGGGCTCATTGTATTTCTATAGATAACATGGTGTGTTATCTCTAAAAGCACTTTAAAGAAGCAATTGTTTGACTAATCCTTTAGGCAGAAACAATCTACTTCTAGTAGAAGACACAATTATGTTAAACTAGCAGTATTTACATTTAAATATACAGTTTTCAAAAGGTTTGTCAGTCAGATTAAAACAGAAACTACTTGTGTTGAATGCAGAATTAACTCAGTTATACACGTTATAGTTCTAGGCTGTAATGTTTTGTTTGGTTACCTGCTTTGCTAATTTTACAAGGATATGCATTTAGCTAGTCATTTATTTGTTTTCCATGGGTTTCTCATTAATATAACCGACTATATCTTTTTTTTGTTACAGACATGTTTGTTTCTAAAAGCCCCTCTATTTTTGTGTATAATTTCCTCCAGTCTTAAACAGTGTCTATTATTAGCCGCAGGAAAACAGCAGTAGGACTAGCGTTAGCCCGAACTGGGAAAGCAAATTTTAAAGAGGTCAGTCTGCTTTGCTTTGAAGCTGAAATGACTCAGTCATAGCTCACAGTCTCATTAGTCTCATCGAAAATGGTTATAATTCACGCACAGGGTCACATGCAGGTCAAAGATATAATTTTGTTAAAAGTTTTTGTTGTTACTGCTTCTCGTGACCAGTCCACTGTTCTTTTTCAAGTCATGTGACTGTATGGAGCGGTCATCGTCAGCCTAAAATACGTTCTTCGTGTTGCTATTTGTATCTCTACCCTGGGATGGGTGCAGAAACAGACGTTGAAAGCTTTTTTTCCCTTCATGACCATAAACTAAAGATTTGGCCAGAGCCATTAAAAACAAAGGGCAACCACCTCGTCACTGCAGGGCTTCATTTTAACCCGCATGAAGGAGCTGTATTAGGAGGAGGACATGGGGTTATCCCATTTGTTCCTTTTGTATTTAAAATAAGTAAATAAATAAATGTTAAAATCAGTGTTTTATGTTTTTTTGGAACATGTAAAATTAAATGGCGCCCAAGTTTAGACTAACTAAGGTTGACTGAATTAAGCCATTTTAATTTGTCTTGTGGCCCAGTGCAGTAAAATCACACGGGCTGTATGCTAAGAATTGCATGTCTGCTGTGGCTCACCACTTTCACTATTTTACTCTTTCTCTTTTCAGTCATCTGTTTAGCACAGCCCTAATTTAATACTTGAATGGCTGGTGATTGCTCTGTGGTGCTAACCCTGCTGTTTCTCTGAACCCCTCACACTCGCTCCTGTCCTGTGAGGGCTTGATTATCCCTCCCCCAGTCGTTAACTCCTGTGATGGGCCAGCCGCCCAGGCCCTACTCCAGGAAGCTTGTTGAATCTATTGTTGGTGAGCTGCGTTTCCCCAACACTTTAACTGTTTCCTGTATTACACTGTGCGATGGCCATTATTCTCAAATAAGCACAGAAAATACTCACTGCTGTCCGGAAATGATATTCCTACGCTGACAGAAGGGGATTAACAAGACCCAGCCATTGTGTGTGTGTGTCAGTGTAATAAGGCACAGAAAGCCTCAAGGTTGTGGAGAGCTTGGTTCGGGTGGTGTCTCTCGACCCGTTAGAAACGCACTTTAATAAATCCAGTCATTAAAGTGTGCAATTTGCAAGTCTGTCTCAGGCAGGCGCTTGTTTTTTCACATGTTCCCCTTACAATTGCCTTTTAACAAGCTAGTTTTTAAAATAGCGACGGATTATTAAGTGTTCGAGACTCTCTTCTGAAACCTGAGGCCATGTCTTGGAAACCTGTGACCATTACAAGCACTTTGATTTACTGTTAAGCCATGCTAGTGTTAACAATCCAATTTGGAGAGCTTTTGTTTAATCACCTTAAACTTTCAGTGGACTTTCTCGTACAGCTGTTTTAGAAAGTTTAAGGGTTTTGTGTCTGAACTGCTTTAGACTATGCTAGACTATGGACCACGGAGTTAACTACTACGTAAGCGCACTTCCTTATTTACAAAATTGTGACTTGTTTTAGTTTTTTGTTGTTGTTGTATTTTAGAGAATGAATACACTGAGCTTGTTGTGATGGAGGATTTGGGTTTCTCTACTGCTCTAGCTTAGTCGCTGAGGCGCAGTAAGAATGAGCTCTGCCTTGATTACAGACTTCGAGAGACTTGGCTGAGGTCTTGCATCATTTCCTGCTCAGACTTTCCTGTGGTTTTGAGAAACTCAAATGCGGAGGAAAAAAGTGTTAATACTTCATGAAAAAAAACACCTTTCTTTAATTTTTTGTAAATTTCTGATAATTCTAGTCATCGTACGTAGTGTGGTTTAGATAAATCTTACATCGCAAAGTTTCAGGCATATCCTGTTTATCAAGGTGTGAAGTTTCTACCACTTTGCATCTGCATTCTCAGCATATCCCAGCTCACATATTGCTCTGGGCTCTTTTGAGCTTTGCACTGGGCTTTCAGAGCTGCCTGCACTGCCCTCACATTTATGAGGGTTAAACCCCAGATGTGTGAGAGCTTTCGCAAACTGCATAAATTCCTTCATTCCTATCTGACATGGAGTAAGTGGATAATATCTGCATAGATCAGGCAGTTCGACCCCGCCGTATTCCTTCACATACATAGTCACTCATAATTTGTTCTAAGCGTTGAGTTTTGCTCTAGAGAGCGATGGCGACTGAACCAGGGTGCGTTTTTTTAGCTACTGTCTCTTTAAGAGCAGTCTGCAGGCTGGGAGAGTGTGGTCAGAGGGACTCATTACTGCCTGAGCACTGCCAGACCTCAGACTCCGCTGTGACGGCCAGTCAGAATTAAGCACACATGTAGAAGCAGGGAGACACTGCAGCTCTTTTTAAGGGAGGAGCAGGGAGAGCGAGTATATTGGATGGGGTTTTGGAGGCTGGCTCTGTTGGTGCAGTAATTTGAGCTGTCGAGGTCCCTCAGAGGCACACACTTACCAAGCTGCATGTGCTCTGATTTAGAGGCTAATGTGCGGTTCTAACCTGTATCTTATTTGTCTCCTTTTTTTCCCCCCCAGTTTTGTAGCCATCACTGAAGGCAAGCCGTACACATCATGACAGATCTGACCAACTTTTACGGGCTCACTTAAAAGTAGCCTGTATCATGGCCCCACAACTCGCATTCCTTCCTTAAACTTAGTACTGTCTCGCAGAACGCGGGGGGAGGCCGACAAAAAACAGGCCTCTATGAGCGTGTTCTCTGAGAGACTCCAGAGTGTGGACTCTCACCTCGCAGGAGGACGTTTTATTTTTTTCCATCAAGCAGTGTTTACATTACCGGCTTCCTCCTCCATTATCGTTCAGAGTTCTGTTTAACAGCGGCGGCGCCTGGCCTAAACTGCGAACTGATCAAAGATGTAAAATTAAACGCTTTCAACATGTTTTTTACGCTTAGCTTAATGGAGGGGCCGAGGGACGCTTTTCACTGCGGCATCTAACGAACATTGCTCAACTGTAAAAATCAAACCCTGACACATAAGCAAAGGATTTATATTTTATATCCCAGGCACCCAGCAAATGTCTGAAAAGGTTTTCAAACACTGCAGTGTGTGTTTATGTGACGGAGAGAGAGAGAGAGAGAGAGAGAAGGCACAATCTTTAAAATACTCCTGATAAAATATTTTCTTTTCTCCTAACTCTTTGCTTACAGTTTTGCACAGTGTTTTATGAAGGATGCTCTTTATCATAATTGCTTTGTAATAAAATAAACCACAAAGCAGCTTCAAATGCTGCCGATTTTAAATTATAGGTGCATTTCAGCTGCATGGATTATGAAAGAATGCAGAAATTGTATGCACAATCTCTCTTTTTAATAAATTAAAGCTGATGTTAGGTCTTGAACCTTACAATATTTTGATGAAGAAATGAAAATGAGAACCATAATCTGTTTAACAAATTAAGGATGTTCAGGTAAACTTTAAACACCAGTACAAGAAACTGACAGAACTCTTAGCTTGATATTTTTATGAACATTCATAAATTAAATGTTAAACAGGATTGACATTGTTTATAACGTACTGCAAATTTACCTGCGAAAAAAAAGGGAGGGGGAAGAGAAAAGTTTCCACAACAGAATGTATGGACAGGATTTCTGCTTTCTGGTGGAAACGTAAATTAAAACCTCATCCGAGAAAGGCATGCTTCTCATTTAGGACCATTCTAGAAATTCTTGGTTCCGGAAAAAGGTTCAGGAGCTTTTGGTGGAACATGAGACCTTTTTTTTTTTTTTTTTTTCCTTTCTTTTTTTTTTTTCACGACTCTAACGGTCGAGAGTTCATGCGTCACAATTATATGTTGCAGAATAGTTTCGTAGTAATTCACTGATTAAATCTGAAAAAGAAGTGTTTATATTGCACTTGGGGTTATCTTGGTTGCTGTCCTGCTTTTCTCATAAAAGGCTTAAATATATGCATATATAAACATATATGTGCAGGCTAAATCATTTATTCGCCAACTTGTTTCACAGTTGCCTAGCAGCAGTGGTCTCGTAACTTTAACCAGTGATCAGTTTCCTTGAGTCAGAGCCCACGTCTTTGAGTTCCATTTGAACACGGCGTTATATCATGTTATTTTTCTCTTGAAGGCAGGCATCAGGGCCTCAGAGCTGTATCATGAACTCATTGATTTTTTGGAACATGAGACGCTGAGGGTAGTAAAGAACAAAAGCATTGGGACACCGGGGTCATTTCCTATGTAGCAATGAGCAAAGGGTACCACTCCTCCCTTCATGGTTTTTCATATCAGTGGTTTAGTCGTTGAGCCCCCAACACACACACACACACACACACACACACACACACACACACACACACACACACACACACACCCCGCCCGCCGCCCCAAAGTGATATCAGTGTTGGAGTCCAAGGCGCTCTGACTGCCTGGCTCCACACAGCTGACAAGATATCATGGCTGTATATCAGTGAGCTCAACTCCACCCTGTCTTGATAGAGGTAGAGGTGTCGCTGCTTGCTATCTTTACCGATACATGACTGGATTTGTCTACTGTATGTGCTCCAGGTCTGCCCCCCCCCTCCCTTCCTTATTCCGGTAATTCGGCGAGGGGAAACGTGTGGCTGTGATTTATGGGGTGATTTCATACATCTCTCATCTTCTGTCCATCTTCAGTGTTGAGGTGTGTGGCGCTGAAGCAGGATTCTAGGGGTGGAATGTGTTGATTGCGTAAACGTTAGCGTGGGCTTATTTTGATGGAGATGAGGCCTCCAGAAGGCCTGTCTGGACCTGCAGGCTGAGGAACAGCACCGTGACTTTAAGAGGAACCACAGCTAACAACACAGGAGCCTTTGTGCTTGGGGAGTAGGCACACTGCTTGTCTAAGACAGACACACACACACACACACACACATACACTCTCACAGAGAGGGATCCGGTTACAGTTTTCAGACATCCATGACGCTGCCTTCCCTCCGTCCCTGCTTCAATCTTTATCTTTGTCTCTTACTCACAGCCTGAAAGTCTGTTTTGGTCATGGTGTACCGCCTGCCATGTATTCGATAAAGATTTTCCGTGCCGTAACTGAATATACGCTCCGCTAAAAAAATCTATGGTGCTGGTGAGTTGTGTAGAGGAAAATGTAGATTGAAAGCTAAGGACATAGTATTCATTAGCTTCCTCATCAACTACCAGCTCTTTTAACAGTCTGTATTATCTTTTCTTTTAGCTAAAGTTTTTGACAGCCCATGTTTTTTGTTTTTTTAAGATCTTACAAAAGAAGTGTTGCATATATATTTGTGATAGTTTCCCCAAAGAGGCGCCTTAATCAGTAATGAGTCAGCTTGGATTATTGTAGTTGGGTAAGAAGAGTCAGTCAGTAAATCTACCAGAACAATCCATTCTGCTTGTTTAGTCTGAAGGTTAATCGTAGCATTCACTTGGAATCACTATGAACCGTGCATAAATATAAGCACAAACCCTGTTACACAATCATCAGACAAAATGAAGAGCTGCATTCTTAAATATAGTAAACATGACAAGCCTGATTTTTTTGGGGGGGTGGGTGGGGGTTGGGGCGGGGGAGATTGGTGTCATCATTTAAATAGCTAGATAGTGTAGTGGATATAAGTACACATCAGTATGTACTCTATTGTAAAGCATTTATTTGAAATATACAAGAGCTAAGCCAAATTTGGACACATGTTCTTATTAAAATACACTATGGGTACATAAATATGCCTTTTAATATGGTATCCTTTAATCTGGCAAACCTGTCAACATTATATTCATAATGATTTTGTTACTCGTTGGCTAATTAGCTCGCTGGCTTGTAAACTGAAAAACTAGATTTTATTTGTTACAAAGTGAATCTGTTGGGGTTTTTGTTTTTGTTTTTTCCCTTCCCCAGTGGTCTTGATTTTCACTTCTCACTTTCAGCAGTTTATTTAACAATAATCAATCCTGTCAAAATGTACCAAAACAACCCCCATTTTATTTTTTACCACATAGTGTACATACCAAGCAGATTCTCTGGATA
The DNA here is from genome assembly GCF_024256425.1 of Clarias gariepinus. Classification (NCBI taxonomy): domain Eukaryota; kingdom Metazoa; phylum Chordata; class Actinopteri; order Siluriformes; family Clariidae; genus Clarias; species Clarias gariepinus. The sequence continues at coordinate 22,655,365 of NC_071113.1, read as the reverse complement.
ACACGCATCATCCACTGATATTCTGCATATCAGATCCGTCGCTGATGAACCCGAGTTTATATTTAATAATTTAGTGTTTCTAGGAAAGTTCTGGACAGTTCAGTAGCATATGAACAATGCAAGACAATTTAACCATTCAAACATCCTTGAGCCAAGCATACTTTACTCCAAAATCTCCTTTTTTTGTATTCACAGTCCTTGTACATTAAACTCAAGAGTACAACATGCTCCTCTTTTTTTTTAACCAACAGTGTGATGGTTTTTATTCATAGGTGGTCAGAATCCAGACTACGTGCTCCATGGCACGGGAGTGAAACATGGAGAGCCAAAAAAGTCTCTGGCAGCGGACGGCTCTACCGTGGCTCCAGAAGACGCAGCACGATTCCTCAGCTGTTATTGTTTAGGTCACTGCCCAGAGGACGCCACCAACAACACCTGCGAGTGAGTCACCATCTTACCCCACCGGCCCTAAACTCTAATTATTTGGCTCTTCTTATCCTCTCAGTCATCCCTACATTTCAAAGCCATTACACATGATAAGACCTGTGAGTAAAGGATCTGTGTGTGTGTATGTGTGTAATTAGGACCAATGGGCAGTGCTTTGCCATTATCGAGGAAGATGAGCATGGTGAAGCTGTCCTTACATCTGGCTGTATGAAATATGAAGGCTCCCACTTCCAGTGCAAGGTAAACCCTTTATTAAGATAATGTAGTGTTTAAACTGGAAAAACTGTTCATCTTACTCTAGAAATGAGTGTAATTTACTTCGGTCAGATTTTATTTGCACCAAAGATACATTTCTGAACACATTTACAATATATCATCCTGTTTTTAGTTTGTTTGTTTATTTAAATAGCAATTCCTAAACCTTAATAAATAACTTGGTAGGTTTTGGATGTTGACGAGTGTTTATTTTGTGACAGGATTCTCCCAACGCTCAGACAAGGAGGACGATCGAGTGTTGTTCCACAGATTTCTGTAACAGAGACTTGCAGCCTACTCTTCCGCCTCCTGTTATCCAAGGTGAACTTGAGCTTAAAGCTCAAATAAGATTGATCCAACATAACTCCGATCAATACTTTATTGCTACCTCGAGCTCAAGGCTGTTAGGAATTTACTACAGTTAACTTGGAACTAAACTTTCATAAAACATAGAAATGACGAGTGAAAAAAAAAAACTAAATAAAGCTATTTAGAGAGATTTAACATTCAGGAGTCATTCAGTGGGCTCTAGTTTCTTGAACCTGGTCATCATTATGAGATCAGTGCTTCACCACAGGATTAAAATGTTCAGTCAGAAGAACCGTGTAACGATTTGTAGAATTCTACAGATTTATTGTTCTTTTGTCACCTGTCCATAGTACACCAAATTTTAAAAAAAATCCACTGCAGACACTAGTTATGTAATTATTTTTTTCTCCTTCAAATCTAAACATGTGTTTCTTAATCCAGACCCCTTGTTTGTGAATACTCACTGGCTGGCCTTCCTGATCTCTGTGACCGTGTGCTGCTTCACACTCATCGCAATTACTGTTGTCTGTTACTACAGGTAATACAGATTTGTTTTGTGAACGATTTCCAACTTACTGAAAGTGAATAGACTCATCGACTGAAAAATTCACTTTACATGATAATGCTGCATACATGATAATGCTGAATTGTGATGCAATTTTGTGTGTGTGTGTGTGTGTGTGTGTGTGTGTGTGTTTCAGGTATAAGCTGCAGACAGATAGGAGACGCTACCAAAGAGACCTGGAGCAGGATGAGGCCTTCATTCCTGTTGGCGAGTCTCTCAAAGACCTGATCAGCCAGTCAAGCACTGGCTCAGGCTCAGGCCTCCCCCTGCTGGTATTTTAAAAATATTAACTTTCGGGGCTCCCTTTATTTTGCTTCAGGCCCCTTTGTTGCTCATGTTGTACATGTGTTTTTCATTATTTGAACATTTCATCAGACTGAAACAAAGTATATAGGCATAAGAAACTTATTACATCTAATTCCTGGTTTAATTGTTCAGACTCCATCTATGCTCTATTGTAGCACCTTTGAAAATATAATTACATAACTTAAATAAGGGAAAACTTGCTAAAATTAAATTACACATGAAAATGGTATAGTCTTGGCCTCCGGTCAAACCTTACTTTTCTCTTTTTAATAAAACACATTAAGCATGTCTACAGCCAAACATAATTAGGTAATTGAAAATGGAGGAAATGAAAAATCTTCAATTAGTTTTGCTTATTAAAGGTGGCCTATTTAAAGGTGTGATCTCAAGTTCTCCTGTTTTTGTTTTTTTTGTTTCCCCCAGGTGCAGCGCACTATTGCTAAACAGATCCAGATGGTGCGTCAGATCGGGAAGGGGCGTTACGGCGAGGTGTGGCTTGGCCGCTGGAGAGGAGAGAAAGTGGCAGTAAAGGTGTTTTTCACTCGTGAAGAGACCAGCTGGTTCAGGGAGACGGAAATCTACCAGACTGTTCTGATGAGACACGAGAACATTCTTGGTATATCACTCCCACAGTATTTTCATCTGACCAATGTGTAGATAATGTTTAATTATCATGATAAGAATAAAAATATTTAATTAGTTCAGAAACAAAAGGGGAAGGGGTCGAAAAACTTTCCCTTTTGTGGGTATATTTGAATTACGTTTATAATCAATTAATTAATATTAATTTCTAACTGTATATATAGCTGCAGTCCAAAGTGGAACAGAATAACATTCTCCCAGGACCATGATGCTACATGAGACTACACATATGACTATAAAAGATACATAGGAGTAGTCGTTGTGTAGATGTGTGCAAACAGCACAAGACACTATAATTACTACTAAAACATCATTGACGGTGATTTGATTATTATTATGAGGAATGCCAGGTACTTTATATGCAAATATTTACCTTTTGTGTCAAATGTGTTTTGTGGTGAACCAGGAGGTTAGCCAAACCTAAGAGCTAAGCTAAAGGCAGGTAAACAGGTACTTGAAACATCCTTGTGGTCGAGCTGACTTAGCTTACTGCTCGCTGCTCCACTCTCACTGAAAATAAATGGCAGACAATCGAACGTCTGTAAGGTTAAAAGCCTGTAATGTATACAAAAATCCATATTCTTTATTTAAATAGCTCTCATCAGTTAAAGGGCCAAATTTACTTAAGGTCCAGATCTGGCACATAAGCACCGAATAGCACTAAATCACAATACATTTTCAGTTTTGTGGCCAAATATCTGCTCAGACTTCATTAAGTTATCAGGTTTTACAGGAATATCCTTCCTGCTTGCCAGGGTATGTCTTAGTGTATCTAAAAAATAAGAACACCCCAATCCCATTCAAAAATTGTACAATTATTTTGCAATAAGATTAAAATTACAAGATTACATTTGTGTTTAGAATTTGCAAATGTTCATACAAAGTTAGCCCAAAAATTTATGATAATTAATAATGTTGCTAATATTATATTATTATAAGATACATTATACTTTTTTCTTTACCTGAAATGTGGAAATTCTTATTATTTATTTATTTATTTATTTATTTAGTTTTATTTTTTTGCAGACTCTGTATTTAGGTGCATTAATTCTATTGCCAGAACGTTATGTTATGCTATACCAAAAGCATAACATAACAGTTATCAACTTATATCACTATACCAGTGTGTTGCTGCACTTATCATAATCAGCCTGCTCTTTTCTGTCCAGGTTTCATTGCAGCTGACATTAAGGGCACAGGAGCCTTCACACAGCTTTTCCTCATCACAGACTACCATGAGAACGGCTCTCTGTACGACTACCTGAAGTTCACCACCCTGGATACTCAGTCTCTGCTGAAGCTAGCCTACTCTGCAGCATGTGGTCTGTGCCACCTCCATACTGAGATCTATGGCACTCAAGGCAAACCAGCCATTGCTCACCGAGACCTGAAAAGCAAGAACATCCTCATTAAGAAGAACGGCACATGCTGCATCGCTGATCTTGGTCTAGCTGTTAAGTACAACAGGTACTCTGACAATGCACATACGTTACCTGTCAAAAGTTTGCGTTTATTTTCTATATTCTAGAACAATACTGTAAAGGTCACATATGGCATTGCGTAATTAAGTAACAACAATACAAAAGTCAGATGTAATTTGAAGGCACAAAGGTCAGCTGTTCTGGAATAGTTCTTGCAAGAACACTGTTGTCAAGGTGTAGCAGACACCCGTCACAAAAATCAGGAAAGTAAATGGAGTTAGAAGGTGCTTGTTTTCTAAATGCACACATTCATACAATTTTCCCCTGTTTTCCCCTCAGTGACACTAATGAGGTGGACGTCCCTCTGAGTACACGCATGGGAACACGGAGGTATATGGCTCCTGAGGTATTGGATGAGACGATGAATAAGAATCAGTTCCAGGCCTACATCATGGCAGACATCTACAGTTATGGCCTCGTGGTTTGGGAGATGGCCCGGAGATGTGTGACAGGAGGTCTGTTTTGCTGTATAACTGTTATCTTTACGCCCCTTAACATGCTACATGATACATCTACTGTACCTCGTAAACATGAATGCTCCTGGCTTAAGATCATTAGGTTCTGTTGTTTCTGCAGGCATTGTAGAAGAGTACCAGTTACCGTACTGGGACGCAGTTTCTTCAGATCCATCTTACGAGGACATGAGGGAAGTCGTATGTGTGAAGGGCATGCGACCTACAGTCTCTAATCGCTGGAACAGTGATGAGGTAATGTGTTATATCTTTATTGTAAAAACATTTAAATTCCAATAAACATAAGCATGGTTTTTACAAAGGCAATTTTGTTAATGTAATTATAATCATTGGTGCTTGTGTACTTCTAATTATTTCTTTAATTTAAGAAATATGTTATATGAACCCTTTGACGTTACAAAATCTTGTGCATACGCAGTACGTAACATCATAGTGGGATTGGTGGGACACTGCGCCTGGAAATTATCTAAAAATTTGATCATATATTTTGACATATGGGCCTAAAGATTAATAAATCCTTTAGGATATTGCATCAGATTTCTGGATCTTGTTTATTGCTAGTAGAAGTCGGCTAGTTTAGTTGCACAATTTTGGTCATATTAAGCTGTTTTGTATTTTACAAGGACGTTTATTAGCTCCATCTTTGTAGATTCTGGACAGCGACATAGATGCTGTGTATTTCTGGGCTACTTTGTCTGAACCATTTTATAGGAATTAATGTTCCTACAGTGTTTCTTTAAGACTTAATTTGGTGATGTGATTCTGCTTACTGAATTGAAAAAGAAATTTTCTCCCTCCTACAGTGTCTCAGAGCCATGTTGAAGCTGATGTCTGAGTGCTGGGCACATAACCCAGCCTCTCGCCTCACTGCTCTGAGAATAAAGAAAACACTTGCCAAAATGGTGGAATCCCAAGACATCAAAATCTGAAAACGTATTTCACTACACTGGGTACTTCAGTGGCAGAGTGGAAATGTGAAATCATTTGAAACAGGAATTGTTGACTGAGTTCCCAAACCTAAATGTGAAGCGGAGTGCTACGGAGCAAAGTGCTTCTCCTTCACCTAAATCCCTAAGCGTCCATGTAGCACCCTCTGCTGGACCAGGAGTGCCATGCCACCACTACAATGAAAAAAAATAAAAATAGACCTAGTGTGGGACTTTTCAAACCTAAACACTAACTCAAAGTAGATGGATCAACCTGCAGCCCTACTTTAACCGTCCATCCTCTTTTACTTTAGACACTCTATTGGGAGAGATCTGCCAAATAATTTGCTTTCTGTGAAAGCTGTGCGTGGTGTGGCAAATGGCAGTGCATGTCGACGAAGTAAAGGCCTGAAGAAAATTTCGGAGAAAGCTGATTCATTCATTGTATGGCATCTTTCTTCCATTCCTGAGTGGCCACAGAGGCATGTGCATAAAAGTGGCGGTATTTCTCCACATGTACTCAAAAGGACTGCTCTAAAAGTGAACGGTGTGTAGAGCACAATGCAGGTGCAAATAAAAATGCAACATTATTTTAAATGATCTCTGATATTGTTATAGATAAGTATTATTCATCAGTAATGTTATTGATATTTAAAAGAATACTCATGAAGAATTTCTTATACATTTCTTATACATTTTTTTTATTTTAAAAATCTGTCCAATTAATTTTGATATGTTGTCAAATTATTTGGATGATGTAATCAGTCAGGAAAGAAATCCAACCACAGGGCCGTTTAAAGGTATAAGAGGTGTTGCCAAAACTAACTAGGAATGCATGGTTAATATGCAGGACTTACAGAGGATTAGGAATGGCCTGGGTACATGGGCATCAACAATGTCCTCAAAGATTTTCACACCAAAAGAATAAAATAATTCTACACTTTATAAATGGCAGGGTTTGCAGTCATGTATTCTGTCCGAATAATAAGCATGGATTAGTAGATGTCTGATATAATGCAATGTCTCCTCACATCACCCTCTACATTACATTTTACATTCATTACATTTCATCATTTTTTGCCACTTTGGATAAAGTGACTTAAAGTTGAGACAGAATACAACTGAGCAGTTTAGGGCCTCGCTCACAGACCCAACAGTGGCAGCGCTGGTGTAAACCAAAGCCCTGACCACTAAGCCATCACTACTTTAAACCTGCCAATCAATTCCATTAATGGTGCCATGATAGAATTTAAATAGGATACAAGTTCACGTTTTACGAGTTTTCTATGTAATTTGATTGATTACATATAGAATATCATAAATATTCATCAGGATTGAAGAATACAACTGCATGGGCTATTTATTGTAATCATGTCATGTTGTGGTAAGAAAAAAATACTCATTTTACTAAAAGTGATTTACTCAATATTGTAACAGAGCAGCTTATTAGTTTGTCATGTTATTCCTGTATAGTTAAAACCAGTTTAAAAAAAGTCAAAATACCAGTACTCCCGAATTATTTCCTTAAAAAAAAATGGTCACCTCTTAAAACTGATCTTTACAGCATTTGGCAGAGGCCCTTATCCAGAGGTACTTTTATGTCTTTGTACATTTAAAAAGTTGAGGGCCTGACAGTAGCAGCTTGGTGGTGGTGGGATCTAAACCCAGGGTCTTCTGGTCAAGGATCCAATGTCATAACTGTTGAGCTACCCCTGCTAAGCTTGAACATATTTTTTTCCAGAAAATATACAGAGTATAATGATTCCTGAGTTCACATGAAATCTACTTAAATGGGAGAAAAAAAATGGCACTCATTGTGCTTGTTGACTGTGTGCCTATATTTAACCTGGAAATTTGAATTTAATGAAAATTGTTTATTTAAAGTGACTTCCGTTTATTCCCACCAAAGTTCTTAGTACCAAAAGAACACTCACAGTGTTGTGTGTCTGAGATAGAAATGCAGTTTCTGGGAATTGTTTCCACACCACCGTGTCTGTGTGTTAATATGCATCATGGGATGTTTTGTGGAATCACTAATGCTTAACATCCATGCAGTCGAAACTAGATTCTCAGTGCATGCCCATTATTTTGTTTTTAAATAAATGTGTTTTAGCCAGTAGAAATTCATCTGCATCATTAACTGACTACAGAATCTTTTCTCCTCATCTATGTCCAGTGTTCAAAAGAAGCTTGTGCAGAAAGTTTGTCTTTTGTGTGTTTGTTCTGTACGGCATCTGGGTTTAAAGAAAAGGTGCCTTATGTTTACCAAGAAAAGCTGTTCTGTACACAGAATTTGTCCAATGTATCAATTTTAAAGTAAATTGCAATATTTTAGTATGCAACCCTTTGTAATTCTTTGGACTGAAGAAGGCTGTCTCTTGATTTATGCTAATTAGAATATAATATTAAAGTGCAACATTAAGGAAATTACTAGTAAGGTAAGAGAAGCATGGGCCCTTGTCCAGATCATCTCTATTTTTTTTAAATTTATTATTCAAGCAAAACTGGTTGATTTAATTCAGCAGTGTGACCCTGCTGGAATCCTGAAGGAAGACACGTAGTATAACTAACTATACAAACAAATTTACTTAGGACGCTGCTGGTTGACTTCGATCAACAGCAAGTATATTTCTGCCCTTATCTAGGAAATGCACAGCTTTAAAATGCACTTAGAAAGAAGATTAAGCAATGTAAATAGCAAACAGGAAGAGCATTATCAACTGCTATCAACTTGTGTTACATGGCAGACATCAGTTTTAAAATCTTTTTTTTTAAGGGAAAACCTGCTATACTTAGCTCTTTCATAGATTATTTCCTCTATTGAAGTTTTATATCTTAGCAATGTTTTAGTGTAACAAAATACATCCAAAAGTCACGTTTTGTGTTACCATTTCTGTTATGATATCTTGAGAGCCTTGAGCTTTTATTTGAAGTGTCATGGCTCCTGTTTGTAACCACCACCACCACAGGGGAAAAAAAAAAAAAAAAAAAAGCAGGATCTGTGTTTTTGCTGTTCTACAAAAGTCCACAAGGGGGCGCTTGAAAACAAAGGTCTACTCCTAAAAACAAGAACGTGATCTTTGTCAGGTCTGCAGAGTGCAGTTAAGGATAACTTGAACTTACCTCTGCTTGGCCTCTGCACTAAACAAGACTCTGACAGTGTGTGGCATTAGCCTCGCTTTGGACCAGAGTTCCATTCACATGCTCCAGTGTACCTTACCTGCTCCTGTCCCAGTTTGAGGGATGCTCCAGGAACAACCCCCTGCTTCAGTTGGGGCAGAAATGTCAGTATGAGGTACATAACAGTCCTTTAAATCCATGCCATAATGAATGCCATGGGAGGAATAAAAAAAAATATATTGCAATACCATAAATAAAAATGAGAAAAAGAAATATTCTATTATAATAATAATTTCTATTTAACATTTTCACAAAGAAAAAGGAGGGAAACTGAACAATTTATGTAAACAGATTAATATATATTTAAATACTTATTACAGTAAACATCTGTGGATTTTGAAAAGCACCAACCCATAATAAACAAAAAAATGTAACATTCATGTACAGTTATTATTATAGTATCACATCATCTAAGTCTAGTGTTCTTGTAAAAGTTGCTTAAAAGCCATTATGGCATTAAACTAGTAGATAATGTGATCTTTTGTAGTTTTATATAGAACAACTTTATATATACTTTATATAAAAAACACATTTACAGTATTCACAGTTTTGCATAACTTTTGCATTAATGTTATGTCATAAAAGCATCATGTTTCTAAACACACATTGTTTTCGTTGTCATCTCCTTGGTTCTTTGCACCAGTGACTGCTTCCTAGTACAACCCTTTTACACGGTAAGGAACCACTGAACCACTTAATCAAAGAGTGTTTACCACCCAAACAACTGCTTCTTTTTCCTGCCCTCTTACTAGTGTTTACATGTAATAAAGTTATCAAACCACCCACGGTCTAAATGTGGTGTCAAAAACTTCATTCCAACAATAAGATGCATTCAATTGATATATTGTTTATCCAGTATTTTAACAGACAAATCTAAAGTCTAGAAGCTCCTTTTTTGTGCCCCCATGATTTTATGTTGCTCTAACAGAATAGTTGGTGTTTATAGTCACTATTCGTGGTCTTACTTTTCCCCAATGTTCCTTCTGCTGCGCTTGCTGCTTGCCTCTTCCATTCTCCTGACATTTGGTCTTTTCTTTCCCCTCCTCTCCTTTGTCCTCATCATGGTTTGCAACTGGTCCAAGTCGACACCATCAGAGGAACTAGCCAGCTTTTCTGTATATCTGAATAAATTCCGGAAAGTTCTCAAATGATCCTCCAGAGTTTGTTGCAGGGTTCCAACATTTCTCTGCAGTTCTGCTACACTACCACTGGGGGCAGCAGTGTGGTTGCATGGTTGCTGTTCCAGCATGCTTAGTCTGTTAGCGAGCTGCTCCACCTCCCTCCCAAGGCTCCAAAAGTCACTAACTGAATAGTCCTCATCGTCCTCCCTTTTTGTAACATCTGTTAAAGTGTCTGGATTATCTTCAGTATTACTCCCCTGACCTTTTGCGAGGCTCCATTCTGTGAACACCGCAGGGTCATCGTTGAACATCTGAGCTTTCTCTGTACTACTCTTCCTTAATGAGGTCAAGCCGTTCTCATGACTATCGATCTTTTCCTGCATCAGACGCATTTTCTGTAGCAGTTCAGGAATAGCAAACTCCTTCTGCTTGCTGTTGGACCAGCTTGAGAACTCCAAGACCTCATCTCCTAAAAGTACTTCAAGGACATCAGAGTGGCGGATGACATCCTTGAGTAAAGAAGTGAACACTGCGAAAAGATGTCTGATTTCAGCTTCCTTAGCAACAAATTGGTCTTTAAACCCTACAATCTCCTTCTGGCTGTCCAGAAGGGAGGATTTTAACTGGGCTATATTATCATCAAGAGTCTTTCTCTTGCCTTGCTCAAATGCTAATGATTCTCTTACGTTCCACAAGCCTTGATGGAGATCTTGAACTTCTGGTGCCCACTGGCTAAGCCCCCTCTTTGCTTCAACATCCTCCAGTGCATATCGGTTCTCTTTGGCAAAGTTTGTAACATTAGCCACCTCTGATTCCAACCTAACCAATGAACTGCTGATTTCTTTACAGTTACAAATCTCACTTGCATGTTCAATATTTTGAAGATGCTGATAAATATTGTCCACATCAAGCTGAATCTCTCGCAGTTCTCTTTCCTGGGCACTGAGACTAGAAGTTCGATCGTTAATGATTTTCTCCATAGCCACTCTAGCTGCATCCACTTCAAGCATGATCTGTGCCAGATTGACCTCTGTGCTGTGGCTGACATGCTCCAGGTTTTGACTTAAGTTCCTCAAGCCATGGTCCAGCATCTGGACAATATTAACCAAATGTTTGGTGTTTTCAGTTAGGGGACTGAGCTCCATTGTGTTATTCAGCACCTTCATGTCCAGACTACTGATGGCTTCCCACACACTGGTCTCCAGTGGTGTCTGGCTTCCACTGGCGTTAGCCGAGACAGCATGTCCTCCCTGTGTTGTCTCCTGCAGCCTTTCATAATTAAGTCGAATTTCTTCCACAGACTTATTCATAGACTGTAAGCTCACCTAAGTGGCACAACAACAAAAAAATGTAGACCCAAATACAGTCTAATATATTTTACAGCATATTGCAAGGTTGCAAACTCTTGCAACCTTGAGTTTAATTTAGTATAAACTAAAGGCTGTTTTAATAGTAGGTAATGATGTGTTACCTGCATTTCCTCATGACTCATGTTGACATAGTGGTCAGTTTTGTTCTTCAAATTGGTCATGTTATGAAGCAGATGGTCTTGTTGCAATTGTACGGTTTGTTTGATCTCTTTCTGTTGTGAGTCCAATTCTTTCCATATCTTTTGCATCTGTTCACTGCTGTCCTCTTTGTATTTCTCAAATTCTTTATCATGGGCATGTCTGGCTTTGGAGATGCTCTCTTGCTCATGCCTCAGACTCTTCAGTTCTAGGGATAGCCCTTCCACCTCTCTGGATAAATTCTCCAAAGTATGATTAAAGCCGTCCAGCACTGGCTGAAGTTTAGTCATTACTGTTGCAAATATTTGTTGAAATGCCAAGAGGCTACTGGAATCGATGAAAGGCGGAGAAGACGAAGGTAGAATATTTCCCCCACTGCCTAGAAAAAAAAAAACACTGATGTCAGTAATCCTAACCATTTCACCTACTCATACTAGGACACATAGCCTCGGCAAGAACTTCACCCACATCTGCGTCTGTGTGCAAATCATCTGACTACTTCTTAGTTTTCATGTTTACTCTAAGTCTCAGTTTCTACAGGGTGGGCCAAAAGTCCGGATCTCTGGCCAAGTTTATTTAAAAGTTTAAATGAAGGCAAATACTCAAATTCATGGCACTTGTGTATTCAACAAAACGTTTAACATTTTAAGATGTATCAGAACTAATACAGTACAGTACATCGTGTTACATGCAAATGAATTTCCCCTTTGGTGTGACGAGTGTTTTGGGCCTATTCCTGATCTTAAGAAAACCCCCTACCACCACCTCCAAAAAAAATTTTTGAGTAGGGTTAGATCTGGTATGATGTTCTCTTGTTATTTTCAAGCCATCTCAAGTTTGAAATAAAAACTTTAGATGATGGCTGAATAGTAAGGTTAAGTATAGCAATAAGTACAATTATAACTTGCATCTAATTAACGTCCACACATGATTAGGATCAACTCAAACTGTGATTTTTGATTGTGCAAAATAATAGAACACAATTATGAAAGTAAAGACTACCTTTATTTCTAATATAACCCCCTGCTACACTAATCCACATATCCCAGCATTTTATAAGTCCTTGGATACTTTTAAGGTAGACATTTTTCTCAGTATGTCTATAACGCTGGCCTTCCAGGAATTCCCTTAATGGCACAAACATGCAGAAATAGTTTGGAGCAAGGTCAGGACTGTATGGGGGTGCCTCCAAGTGGTGTTCATGATTGATTTTGTTTACAGTTCCCATAGTCAGATGCGTCTCCTCCAAGATGGTGACAAGTTATCCAGTGATTTCCAAAAATCACGCATTCCATTCGCTGATTGTTCATGGGAACAACTGCAGTGAGCTGCTATCATCGTTCACCTAGATACAGCCTTCTTTAAAATGTTTACACCATTCAAATGTTACTGCGTCCAAGGGTCTCATAACCGTACTGTACTTAAAGTTTTCTCTAAATGTCAATCGGTTTTACCCCTTCATTTATGAGAAATTTAATTACAAGTCCCGGTTTGACTTGAACACCCCTCATATTAGGAGCTTTTTGTTTATTTATATTAAATCATTGTTGTACTGACTGTTTTATCTTAAAAGTTAAACGCTGTCTGATTATTTGGATTAATGGAAATTATTGAGCCGCCCTCTTTGTTTCCCTGACTACAATTCCTTTCCTGTTTGAAGACACTTAAGAGTCCATTAGAGCGCCAGATAGTTTTTGGTTTTTTTTTTTCTTCTTCAAGATTTTAGAACCAGACGTCACTGGAAAAAGCAAACAAGGACTGTAGTGTGAGTGATTATGGGTTATGGGCCAAAAGTGAGATCATTCAGACCAAGACCCAATTCAAAATACTTGCCAGATTCAAAGTCATCAGTCTGTAAAACATGTGTTGGAGGTTTTTCTGGATGTTCTTGACTTGACTGACTTTCTTCCATCAGACTCACTGTGGATAACAGAAAAGTGGGTACATGAATAAATAATTAATTAAAGCATAATGCAGGGGTGCAATATCTTATCTGCAACATAGCAATGTGGCTGCATGTTGCATCCAAAAAGAAGCTGCAAATGATTCCACGTGTTTAAACAGTCAGTGTTGTTCTTTAGACTATTAGACGTGGCTTCAGTTTGGCTGGAATGTAAACATGCTGCCATCTTGGACTTTTCCTAATAAGATTTAAGACCTCTGACATAACATATCTTTTTAAGATTCAAGATTCAAAGAACTTTATTAATCCCAGAGGGAAATTGCTTAAATTTCTGGATTTCTGGATTCTGGAAGGAAATTGCTGGATTTACCCCCTATTTTATACCAGGACAAACCAATAATAAGTAAATACACTATTCATGTTCTATTCAACAGTCTATGCCCATAATCTAAACAAATCTGGCTATTAGTATTTCATCCTGTAATTCTTATAAAATTGTTAGAAAAACAGACTTTTATGAGACCTTGGAGTACAGGAATAAGTTTTACATTAGAGCCATGAAAATTATTAGATTTTCATTAGATATACAGTAGTAAGGAATTTCCATAATAATCTTGATTTATATTCAATAACCCATTTCTCCACATAATACCCTTTATTGTCTGGTGCAAACTGAAAAGCAGTGAGACATCATTTTTATAGTGTATCCCATAGTGTAAAATACAGTGTAAGGTGATTGTGAGCGTGTATTAATGTTTACCTGTCTCCTGACAATCGCTGCCTCCATGGCCTGGGCAGCACTTCCACTGCAGTGCAGTAATAGTTTTCTGCTTCTGTTTGTATGTAGGCTGTGAGGTGAGCTGGTACCTTAAGCATACAGTTAAGACCAAAAGTTAAATCCCGTGTAGAATAAAAAGAAAGACAATCAAACTCAAGTTTTCATACAAAGTTCCTGTGTAAAAGTCCATTAGGCTAAATTATGTACATATATTTATGCAAGAGACATTTCATCTTTCATCAGAATTTTATTGGGTCTAAAATTTACATAGACTTTATTAGGGTATGATATCATTATCTTATAATTGTTTTCAAACCTGTTCTCACAATACAACAGATATGTCCTCTTCCTCCAGACAATTGTGAATCTGTTAGGTTTGTGAGCCTTGTTGCATTAATTTTTTTTTTCATTAAAGTTTTGTATAAGATTCAGATGGTTTTGTAATGGTTCCTCCAAAATGTTCATTTTGTGTATTTATGCCATACTATATAAAAGATGTGCGTAGTTCCGCACTGCAACAGTGCCGCCCCCCCCCCCTCCCATACATATTGGTCATGGTTAAGGCCAAAAAAAAAACAGGGCATGTATTTGAGAACAGAATCACTGCTAGGAATCACGCTCAGAGTTAATTTATGACTAAAAATACTCGGAAATGTTCGATGATGGACAAGGTGGATACCACACAAAATCCATTTTTGTCCAAATGATATCTTTTAATGAGCTCAGTGTTACCTAACCGTCTCTTCTCTGCAGATGTCTCTGCATGAACAGCGTTTCCTTGCAACTCCTAACCAGATATGACACCTACGGAGCTCTCCCACATTTCATTTTTTTGGTGGTGGTATGTCTGAGTTCCTACTGTATTTTTAAAATGTTGATAATGTCTTAAAATAAGTGGCCAAAAATTCTCAGATTCTTGCAATTTTTGGTCTCACTTTTTTCAGAGTAGAACCAAAATTGCGTCACTTTCAGAGTTTTTGGCCACTTAGGAGTGTTTTCTTCTCTGGGACACACAGGCCCAACAGGTCTTCATTCTAGTGATCACTGGCCAACTTTCAGTTTGTTTTATGGTGGTCATGAAGAAGAGGGTTTTTCCCTGCATGAAGTCTTTCAGGTTTGGATGATGTATAACTTGGTTTATAGTAAATAAACTGAACATAATTTGGGACCTGACAAACTCCTTAACTCCACCTTGTACAGAAAAACAAAGCCTGATGCATAAACAGGAGAATTGAGTTCTTACAAATTTGAAGTAAGGGACTCACTTGAGTGTTTGGCAGTCAGGGTCACCATTGACACAGGGGTTGACTGACTTGACCATATGTTTCTCAGGATCACTGAGCTCAGCCACATTTACCAAACGCTGATGAACAAATGAACACCAGTTTCTGGATGAAGAAAACAAAAAAGGAAACAAAAAAGGAAAAAAGCTTGGTTAAATAAAGAAAAGATTAAAGCAAAAGCATAAAAGGAAGATGGGAACTGAGATATGACTTGGAGAGGATGAATGAATGCATTAAAGAGGCCCTGTTTCTTTTGGCTTTTTTATGTTCTAAAAGAAAGGGTGTGATTCTTTCAAAAACTGAAAATAAGGGTTTTTTGTTCTATACCAGCATGTACATAAATGATGAGACCTAGAAGCTTGCTCTAATACTAATAGGAATTTGATTTGATACCATTATTGGTGATATGAAGGGAATAATATCTGTACTAAACATGGTTAAAACATCAACCTGGGACTTTTGAACGTGAATGTGTAAAAACTCTTGAATGTTATAAAAACGCTTATATTATAACTCCCTATATAATCCCCTGATACACCAACACACTTAACCCAGCATTTTATTATTGCTTGGATATCAAGGTAAAACATTTTCTCAGTATGCCAGAGCCATGATGGAACCGAGTGCCTGCTTCACATCTGTCTGGTCTCCCAGAAGCTCCTCTCCTTTAGAAGTTCTAAGGTCTCCTTTAATGACCCAAACATGTGGAAATGGCTAGGAGTGAAGTCTAGACTGTACAAGGGATGCAATAACTTCCAAGTAAGTTCCTGTAAAGGGCAGGCAGAGTTTGTGAATGATTGTGTGTACAGTTCCCACAAACAGATGCTTCTCTTATATATGTTGACGTGTATGTTTTTGGGAACTTTTGTAGGAATAGATGCAGTGAGTTCTAAGTCACATTGGCCACTTCAAGGCACTATTCAAATATTTGACTGAATGTAAGAATCTCATCACTATACTGTGGTTAAAGTCATCTGTAAATGTCAGTTAGTTTTACGCCTTCATCCAAGTACTGATTTTGACTTGAACATACTCGGACTGCCCCTCATACAGTACTATTAAGGTAGTTCAAATTATTTAAAAAAATAAAGATTAATAGCACCAATGGCGCATTCAAGCACTGTTAAAAGGTTTAAACTGGATTGGCTTATGATCTGTTATTATCAAATGATCATGTTGTTTGACTGTCCTGTCCTTTGTATGCTATACACTTTTATCTACTGTATTACAATTTGCTCTTGCCTCTATAGCTCTCATCTCATCTCTCTTTAATCTTCACTGTATCTTTCATCTCTTTTGGCTTTTATCAATTAATCTCTTTTTAAACATCTCTTTATTTCTCTCTGATACTCCTTTGTGAGTCATGTCTGCACACTTAAACTGGTGGATGCTGGTACAGACTCATACGCTATTCCTTTCTTCTCTGCCTGCTGCTGATTGGGTTACACTAAAGGTTCCCAGTCTAGAGCAACACCTGTGATCATGTTTACCGTTCACTGGCGTGAGTGTGCGCATGAGTGTACGTGATGTTGATGACACATCAACATCAGCACATCAACATCAGCACATCATGATAAGACTTAAGACTTAAGAAAGAAACAGCCTTATATACCAACTAGTTGACAATATTTGAAAACTTTAATATACAATACAGTACTAAAGTCTTAGGCATCATGTGTTTTAGTACAAATTCTGTTATAGATTTTTTTTATTTTAAGACTTTTTATGATATTATTGAGTCAATACAAAAACATTTCTGATTTTCAAATATCATTATTCCACCAAAGAAATTGAAGGTTAACTTGTGAAAGTGAAAATATTTGGAAGCTAGATAAGAAAAAAGTATATTATATACTGTAAGCGAACACTTTTTGAACCAAAAAAAAAGGAAGCTGCTGCGATTTGCATACAAAAAAAGAAGCAGGTGCAACAGTCAGCGTCCTCAGAAGAACTGTGGGTGGTTCTGCAGAATGCTCAGTAAAATTAAGTAGATCATTTCCTTACAAAAATTTAAACAATGTACTTGACATTAAAGGGTGCTCAAAGCATTGGCACACACACACAAAAAAAGAAGCTTGTTTTTATTTTCTATTTCTTTTGAAAGCATCCTTACTCTACAGCCTTTATTTGCATGTTTTTTTTTCTTTTTTAAGACTTTTGCACAGTACTGTGTTTTCAATGCATAAACCCCAACAATTATGTACATAATATTTGCTTACTTTGTATTTATAAATGACAGTGCTGGAACTGATTTAATCTGATTGATTTAAAAATAAGTAAAGTTATGCTGAACAAGTTAAACTGATAGTGAAAATATTTAGATACTATTAATATATAAAATGAAAAGTGTCTGAATACCTAATACACTCACTGAGCACTTTTTTAGGAATACCTGTACTAAATCATGTCTGCAGTTATCCCATAAGCCAATCATACAGATATGGGCCAGGAGCTCTGATAAAATTCACATCGATCAGGAGAACGGGGAAAAATATTAACTTTAAAATGTTGCCCTTGGCTTGATTGTTAGTGCCAGACAGGCTGGTTTAAGTTCTTCTGTAACTTTTGACCTCCTAAGAGTCTTTAGAGTCTACTCAGAATTGCACCATGGAGAATAAACATTCAATAAGTAGCTATTTTGCAGACGGAAATACTTTGTTGATGAGGTCAATGGAGCATGGCCAGGGTTTGAGCTGTAGGTCAGGGAGTCGCTCACAACACATGAGAGAGATATATTACAACAGCAGGTTGCACAACAAAAAGTTAAAGTTGCAGTGGGCACAGACTCACCAAAACCAGACAGTTGGAAACATAACCTAGTCTGATGAATCATAATCACTGTTAAGAGACACAGATGGTAGGGTGAGAAATTGGTGCCAACAGCATGAATTCATAAACCCAACCTGCCTTGTATTATTATTCCAAGCTGGTGAAGGTGGTGTTATGGAGTATTGTGGGCTAGATTGGCACTTGTTAGCACTTTTAATACCAATCATTGTACTGTATGTGCTGACCATGTGCATCCTTTCATGGCCACAATTACGTAATAATTACATTCCATAGATTTTTCTAAAAAAAAGAAGCACATACAGTAGGTGCACATCTAAAAGCATGTAGACCAATCAAAATTTTGGAACAGTATAGAAATATGACCATATAGTTACAAGTGTGTGTGTGTGCGCGTGTGTGTGTAATGTGTTACACATTACATATGTGGTGGATATCTATACAAATAATACAACTGTAAAGTCAAGATGATTTTTGGAATTCAAAGTCGCAGGCACATATAGTACTGTATGTATTATAATACTGTATGAAAGTCTTAAACCAGACCTCATTTCTTTATCATAAATCATATAATGTATCGTATTGTATCACTAGATGTTATGAATTGCACACTCATAAGCATAATGTTAAAAATTAAACACCATCAGGTTAAAACACCATCTGTTGAATTTCAATATGAACTAATTATTTTTTTCAAGGTTGATTTTAATCATAAATTTTATGATGTGTTTTTAAATTAAAATTTATGTTTATATGTTACCTCAAACTCTGCCAACTAGACATGTTAAAACCCTATTCAAATTAATTTTGTAATTTTTACGTGATGCATGCACAAACAGACAGACAAAAACCATCTTGATGTGTTCTATTACTCATCTTATGTCCCTTCTAAAATATCTTTTCACAATTATCAACATATAGACATGACAACTTTTCAGTTTTATTATACGTATAGATAATGTATTATAGTACATTACATTTATGTAATTGGAATAAGTGTTTTTACTGTCACAGGTTGCAAAGTTCCTAAAGATACATTTAACAAAAAGTAAAAAAAAAAAAAAATTAACAGCCTCAGCAGCAACCTCATTTTCCCTCTCATTGGTTCCTGCATCTAAGCATGCAGCATCACCAGTACACTCATCACTGGCCTGATCATCTGTTATTATCTGCACCTGCTTTTAACTGCCTTAGGTTGGATGGGTTTTTTTTTGTTTGTTTGTTTGTTTGTTTGATTGTTAGCCAAAAAAGTCCTTCATGAATCCCAAAAAACTATTCCTTAAGATTTTTTTAAAAATAAAAATACAAGTGGATCTTGCTCTTGCATGTAAATGCAAGTCTCTAAAAGGGAAAATTGTATAGATAATCTGACTTCAAGAATCTCTGTTTTTAATTTTACTTTTAAGAATTCCTTTATATTTTTTGTTCAATGGGAACCAAACCTGTACCTCAACAGTAAATGTATTTGTCAGTAAATCTGTGAATAAAAACATTAAAACAATTAAATAGAGTAATTACTCAAAACTATATATATATATATATAATGTATAATAGCTATCCCTGATTTCTGTACCTGTTTAGAAAACAAAATGTATCATTTTTACTTAATGAATTGAGAAGCACTGATGGTCTGGTGTTTACCTTTTTCCAAGTCTCAGTGTATCAATCTATTGTTTGTATTATAATTTTAAGGTAATAAATCAGATCTACTTACCCTCTGCGTGCAGGATGGTGTGAACTCTTTTTCAAAAAGGGCAAAGGGCTCTGAAATCTCCCCGGTTGAATATCCAGGTGTCCAGATCTGCTGAGATGCTCATGTTCAAGAGGTACGGGAATGTCAGCTCTGCCCTCGAGCCCTGCCTTTTCTTTTTTCTCTCCCTCTAGATCCCTGGCTCCCAGCTCACTGAAGCAGGATGAGCATAGCAGCATGGCCAACAGCAGCATGCTGAGTGCTGTGAAGTCCATCCTCCTGCCTCGTACATGAAAACACACAGACAGCATCAGGAAAAAGGCACTAAAAATGTTTCTGCAGTATGTGCTTTGCTTCTGGGAACAGACTGAAATGGTTTTTCCCTCTGTCTTTTTATCTGTGTGCTCTTCTCACTCAGAGCATTTTCATGCAACTTTCTTAGTCCCCACCCTCTCTGCACCCACTTCCTGTCTCTCCTTCGCTCACCCCCACCTCTCTCTTGAGATTAACACGCCCTCCAACAATCGAGGGAAAGGGGCTGCTGGCTTTCAAGGGTTAAAGGTGTTAAAGGAGCAATAAACCAGTTTTCAAATGTATCCTAGGGTTGAGCTTACACACACACACACATCTATGTGCCCTTATGCTTTCTAACTAGTAGGGAAACAGCTGAGTTTTGAATTAGAATGTGTTTTGCATATTATCACGGACCCCAAAGATTTTATTTTTTTATCAGATGTCTTTTAACACAAAGTTAACCAGAGGAAAAGAAGATAAATAAATAAAAAGAACCATTTCTAAAGCCTGGTTTCTTGTCTCTGTCCTCAATTATAAATCAGTGTACTCGCACACTGGAGGCCTTGTTCTCAGTGCTGACCCCAGACCCTTTTAGCAGACATCAGCTGCTCTTTCTCAAGCTGAAGAGACAATATCCCACCAACAAAGCAGCTGCGCAGGGCTCGCCCTGTTTGGAATAAAGGCAATCTCAGTGAGAAGGGTCCTATTGTGTGGATTAATTGAAGAAAGACATGCTTCAGTGTAGATCTGCAGCCTGGTGCTCTTTAGAGCTGCGCGTTCAATGTCCGTCTGACCGGTCGGTCATGGCTCAGCTGTGACAACAAATACGTGCTGCTGGCCTCTGAGCCTGTCAAAACTTCACTGTTTCCTGCACACTGATCAAGAGCTTTCTGTCTGCTGAGCTTTTTGTCTTAGTGACCTCATATTTCAGAACCACGCTTATCCTATTTTAGCCGTTATTTATGTTCTATCTCTGGAATAAAAAAACTCAATTCAGTTCTTCAAAATGCATTCAGGCAACCGGCCATTAAAGTTGATGTGTAGCCAATTCCAGTACATTATTTGGAATGAAAACAAATTAAATGTGTCTTGAATATAGATACAGATAGGATGTATGCTATTTTTCATTTCTAAAAAGCTTACTTTTTATCCACGAGAGTCTAGAGGTGTTCATGACTCAGATTCTGTGAGTGGGAGATTCGTACTTCAGACATGAAGTAAAAGAATTCGTTCATTTATCCTATTCGTTTATTCACTGCCTGTGCACAGTCACAGTGGTTCTGTTCACAAAAAAAAATACCCTCTAGTTACTCACGTCAACACCCACGTCAGTCTCAACTTTACTTCAACTTTCAGTCAAAACCTCAACTTCCAGTGGTTCTACAGGCATCTGTGATTGGGAAGCCAGTAAATTATAGACAATGATACACAATTAATTTCCACTGTATCTTTACTTGTATATAAAAAACATGTACAAAATTGGAAAGTCAGCACGCCCTTTCAATCACATTCAGCTACCATGTATCACTGCAAAAGTGGTGGCACAAAAGGTTTGGTTTCTATCTTCTCTTACCAGAGAAACCCTTTCAGACTGGCAAACGTTATCCAATAGAAAAAAGCAGGCTATTGTACACTTTGTACATTCATCTGGATATACAAACAGCTTCATAATGAACTTTCACCAAAAAGACTCTTCCCAGATACACAGAGCTACGTAGTTAATTGTTTAGATTTAAGATTGGTTAGGAAATTTATCAAAATGCCTTTCAGAGCATATCATTAATATTTAAATATATATTCAATCCTGTGTGCCTTTTTAAGTACTATATCAAATTACATTTTATGCGCAAATTTTGTACATAGTCTGGCTAATAAAAAGTCACCATTTTAGAAAAGGTCAAATCCTTGTTGAACCGTCAACTGCAGGAAGGAAATGTGGTTAAAAAAAACCTGATCAGAGATACTGATTGCACATCAGTAGAAATGACACCTATGTTTATTAGTGAAACTTGGAAATTAAGTATTTCCATACACAATGTGATGAGAACGCATAGGATTGGGACTAAACAGTTGTGTGGCCAAGGATAACTACTTGTTAATGAGACTTATTAGACAAAAAGGCTTCAATTTGATAGATAGATAGATTAAAGATTGAACTTCAGAGCAATGGAACAAGATCATGTGGTCTGATGAGTCTACATTGATTCTATTTCAGAACAATGGGTGTGTTGCATGGAAGGAGGTTGGGATCTAAGGTTCCTTCTACTGTTCAGATCTGTAGGCTATAATCAAAGCTAAAGGTGGTTGAACAAAAATATTGGTCTGTGTGCCTTTTTTGTCCAGGCAGCATATCTCTTAAGAGGAGGAGGAAAAAAATGGAAGGACAGAACAAGAACAGAAAGGATGTAATTTACAATATGGAACACACTTCACATAGATATGACAGTGAAAAGCAAGAGTAGTTTGAGCTATTTACCCGTACATAAGCATATATTGCTAACAGTGCAATTGCTAGCAGTGCATTTCAGTCATGCAATTGGTTTTATGTCCGTTATATGGTCGTAGTCACTGCGAAAGGGAGAACAAACATGCTTCATGTTTTGTCTGCTCTACTTGATGTGTTTGATCCTATCCAACTCATGCTGTGTCTAGCGCTAATGATAGCCGGCTGGCCACATGGAAGTATAGCAATGAGTCTGAAGAACAAGAGAGCTCCCATCTGCTGTCATCAGGACTTACACCATCTTACAGGTCTCAGGAGACTGCCGCTGTCCTTGTCAAATCCACCCACTTTCCCATCACGGACCAATCAGCTTCGAGCACTAGGGTGGATGTTCAGCATTTCACAGCATACTGGATAAAAAAAAAATCTGCTGTGTAGTCATATCCTTTCCCAGGATACAAACAGAGTGATTCAGCTGTTTTTGGTGGTCAGGTTGTCTGCTATTAGGAAATTGGTCAGTTTTTTGGCTTTAATCATTAGAGGACTTTCCTAAAGAATATTTTTCCTTTAAAGCTTCTTCATATATACGTGATCAGAATGACTATTTGTTTGTGGGACAAAGAACCCTAAGGAAATGTCACAGCATAGTTTCACTGTGTGAAGGAAAATCCCCAAGTATTATCACTTTTACTCTTAAGCTACTAAGAAGCAAATAGAAACTGCTGAGATGTTGAGCCACGGTACATAAAGCACAAATGACAGTCAACAAGAAATGACTTGGTTGCAATGTAAGGTGGAAAAAATTAATACAGTTCTGATTAAATGATGATGATGATGATGATGATGATGATGGTTTACATCTGTGATGTTAAAATGCTTATGGTCAGATGAGTGTATTTCATTCATGATCGATTTCTTTGACGTGTCTGTGTATGTATGTGCGTATGTGGTGGGGGTAACGGGGAGGTGGCCTGTAGTTTCAGCCTGATTTAAATGCGCTGCAGCATCCAGCAGCTTCTGTTTCTCTGCACCGTCTCCTGGTTTGGCTTCTCGCTCTCCCTCACTCACTCACGCACTCACTCTCACGTGCTTGATTTACCAATCTCTACGTCAAAGGTGGCTCGGTGTGGTTCTGCTTGAGCACAGAATTGCTCCATAATCCTCTCTCTCTCTCTCTCTCTCTCTGTCTGTGCTGCTCCATTTACTCACACTCACACACACATTACCATAGAGAGCTGTCCCGACTTCCTCTGTCTCTCTGTCTCCTTCTCTCTCTGTTCCATCTCAGCCTCCGCTCCATACACAGCATCCAGGATGGATGTACTAATGAAGGGATTTTCCATGGCAAAAGAGGGAGTGGTTGCCGCCGCAGAGAAAACTAAAGCTGGGGTTGAAGAGGCGGCTCTCAAAACCAAAGAGGGCGTCATGTATGTAGGTAAGTGCCAGTGAGGGAGGGAGAGCAGAGCAGAGCTGGATGGTGTGTCTGCTGTAGGTGCAGCGCTGACACCGGTGATGATCTGCTTGTTATGTAAAAGAACCTAAGCAGAGGACATCGACGTGGTCTCTGTGGATTTTAAGTGAATGTGATTAATGGCTCCATTCTGTAATTCCTGTGTGTCTGTGTGCATGAATGTCTATGACTGAGGTCTCATGGGGATGCTGTATGTGATAATGCACATTTATTTTCTGCGTGTCTCAGACAGTTGGAAGGAATGAGAACGACAGATGAGCAATGCTACTGCAGAGCCAGTGCAGGGGAACAGAAAAGGACAAGTGGGGTTTTGGATGCAATCAAATGGAATGAACTGCGAATCAGGAAAATAAAAGCATACAAAAAAGGCATTAGGCGTGGGAAACAATTATTCTGAAATAATTTTGACTTACGATACAAAAATGTGGTAAGAAAAAAAAAATTATGCAGTATTTTATATTGAAGAGTAGTATTTAGCCTAAATATTCCCATGATAGTAGGTATTGTTATATTAAAGGTTTCATGATAACACTGTTCACTGGGACTTTTCAGAATGCATGTTCAGGTCAGTGAAAGATCAGCTGAGCACTGCTGCAGTCATTTCCCCTCCCCAACGCATGTGCATGTGTCTGTGTGTGTCTGTGTGTGTGTATGAGGGAGAGAGAAAAAGAGAGAGCATGCCTCTGCGGCAACCTGCTTATGATCAGTAACTCCACCACTGAACGAAAAAATAAATCTGGAATCGGAGACATGTGGCAGGCATGTAGCTCCAGCTGTGTCCACATGTTCATTAGTCAGCTGATGTAATGTATAACGCTTCAGTGGTCAAACTGCATGTCTAAAAAGTCAAACAAGATTAAGTGTTGATCGATGTCTCTACCAAAGCAGCAAGAAGCAGTACATATGCAATAGGCTAATTCCAGAATACGATATATTCCTACAGGAAAATTTTAATGAGAAGGGTTTATTGCTGATTCATTCCTCTCCTGTAATAAAATGAATTAATCCAATTTAATCAGTCATGTTTAGTGTTCTGCATCAGCATTAATGTCCTAACGCTGCGGTAAAGGACTGCGTGCTCTGTTTCTCCAGACTGCACCACTCATCTCACCAAGGTCATTCCTCCAAAGCTTGCTCTCATTTATTTAGTATCTTATGCAATATTACTGAACATGCAGCCGGAGGTTAACGGATAAAAAAAGATTATACTGACTCACAGCAATACAACATTTATATCATTTATAGTATATATTATTGGTAGTTATATACTATGGATCCGTATGATGTACGATAGCGTCATGACCAAGATGGCGAGTCACATTTATCAGTCACATTTATAGCTCTGCAGAGAATGTCTCAGTCTGAGGCCTCACAAAAAATGGCTCAGGATAGGACTCTATGATTTAGTCACTGATATGAACCAAAATGCATAGGGTTTTATTAACCCTGTGGGCCCCAAATTATTTATGGTGTGTTACTACCATCATATTTTTTCCCGCAGTCTTTTATGTCTTTACATATTTCACATATATGTGGTGTCTTTTCTGAGACATGAGGCAAATAAACCGTTTCTGATTGAGTTTTAAAGCACTAGTATACATTTGAGTCAGTCATATTAGTTTGTGGGTAACAAGTGATGAAATGGAAACAAGTGGTATGTGATAGTTGGATTTCTATGGAAGATTAAAAGATTGTTTAATGATTCACAGAATCTTACTATGTCTAACTAATTTTATACTGGTTCACTGGAAGCATTCCTGTGGTTTTAACAGGGTTTTAAAAAAGCACTTAAATAGACACTCTTCCGAAATTTTTATCCTATAGCATATGGGGGCAAAATGCAGGCTGGGGAGAGGGTGGTGCAGTTTTCAGAGATAACCGGAATAGAAACTGCAGATGATGCAGACATGCAGACGCTTGTCACAGAGGCTCGCTCAGGCAGCCAGAACCATGTGGCTTCCACTAAGCACTGAGTGTTCAGAACGAAAGAGAGAGGGGTGGGGGTGGAGGGCTAAAATATTTGGATGTAAGAAAAGATTTAAGATGGACCCAGTAACAGATACTTTAGGCTTGAAACACACATGCTTCCTAAAGGTCACAGGTGAAGTCTATTGCACATGAACCAATACTGTAATGTGATTAGATGAAAAGCTTAACGGCATAACATTAATATTAATATTATTTTTCTACAAATCTGGATCCTTTAGGCAATTTTCTTTCTTGTTCATTTCTCTGTCTCTCTCATCCTGTCTTGCTCTCGCTCATCATCCATCTCCATCTTTCTCCCTCCTCTCTCCTCACAACCATATTCTCAGCCTCCCTAGAGCCTGTTATATAACTGCCATTTAATCAGCAGGGAAGTATCTGAAAGCAGGCCTGTGGACAGGCATGAAACAAGCCGAATGCTTTTAGGTTTAGCCATTAACAGCAAACACACAATTTTTTTTCGGATAGATTTTTGTAATCCTTCCAGGGAAAAAAATAATAAAATTAGAGTTGAGATTTCTTTACCTAACACACACTGTATATTGCATGGGGAAAAAATAGCCTGTTTTTTTTTTTTTCAAATGTGCAGTTTGAGTAAGTGTCTGTGCCCACTGTAACGTCCCCTTCCTGTTAGTGAGTGACAGAAGTGGAACCAAATGTGGTCTTCTGCTGTTGGCGCCCACCCACCTTAAGGTTTAACACAGTGTGCATTCTGCAGTGTTTTTCTGGTTATAACAATCGCGGATATTTGTTATTCATTTTCCTTCTATCTTACATTCCTGTCGGCTCGAAAGATCTGGCGCTAACCATATTTATCTTTTCATGCAAATCCCAGGAAATAAGCAATTTACACTTAAACCATCCCATCTAGTATCAAGAACTATGCCATGATTATAGACACTGAAATCACATTTTCCCCCTTCATTCTCATATTTGAAGCTCTTGACCTATATACACACACAAAAAAAAATTAAGCAAAAATCGTTTTCTTTTTATGTTACAGGTACTAAGACAAAAGAGGGAGTTGTATCAGGTGTCAACACAGGTAAGGGTAATTAACTGTAATAGGGTAACTATCTAAAGTTAATACCTATGATTGGTTAATCAATACACTTTTATCTTTGTGTACCTGCACCAGTGACGAACAGGACTACAGAGCAGGCAAACATAGTTGGCGACGCAGCAGTGGCGAGTGCTAATGAAATGGGACAGAAGTCTGTGGAGGGAGTGGAGAACGTGGCTGCGTCAACCGGTTTGGTGAATCCAGTAAGTGCACAGCAATCCGAACCAAACACTTTTTTTTTCATTGCCCCAAAACGAGTCCTTCTTTCTGCATCAACTGTGGCACTTAATTAAAGGAGCAGTATATGATGCTGTCTGTAATGTGAATTGCAATTTCAATAAACCACCCAACCTCACTAACTCAGTTAAAACTAGACTATGTACAGTACTGTTTGCCAAGTTGGGTATCTTTAAAAAAAAAAAAAAGAAAAGAAAAGAAAAAAAAAAGGAGGGCCCAGCAGGGGAACAGGGAGGAGAGGAGGGGCAATCATACTTAGCCATGGTATAAATTAATCCTGTCTAGTGTGAAAGTAGCTTTATGGTGTGTTTTAGCTAGTGCCAAGAAGAAAATAAAACACTTAATCTAATTTTCTATCACTTAGCCAATTTTAAAGCTGTTTTGTGTAACTAACCATTTCTGTCTGTCTTTATCTCCTTGCCAATAACAGGATGAACCCGTATATGAGGTGGCTATTTATGGGATTGGGGGGGAAAGCATAACTGTATGATTACTGAATGCAGAGCATGTATGCTAACGTATAGGATAAGGCTGAATGCAAGAACCTTAGACCTGATGCATATCAAACAGATAATGGCCCTGTGCTTAAGATATTGCTCTTCATTAGGACATCAATACTAATGTATGCATGTCCTGTTGTCTGGAAGAAATTCATACTAGTGTCCCTATTTTTGTATATGAAGAGAGCCTTGAGGCTGGCATAAATTCCTACATTTTGATATTTTTTTAAGTTTCTAATAGTGCTTGCGGTTTTAATGCATCACTACTATTACACCCAATAACAAAAAAAAATCCCTACTAACACTACACAGCAGATTCCAGATAAATTAAATGAAAACTTGTGCTCCAGATTCTTGGGGTTTTATTCTATTAAAAAATTATATCTTATACAACAATGCCAGAGACATGAATATTTTTATAACCATGTTTGTTTCAAAAGTTGATTGGTAAAATGTTTAAGAATGGGTCAGCACTTTACACCAAGAAATATGTTCTCCAGCCCTATACAGGCCCTTACCAGTTTCAAAGGAAAATCTTACAGTGACCTATAAATCATTAAAGCGTAAACCAAGTCTAATATAAGGCATAACCCAGTGAGAAACAGGTGCGGATGATGACAGCTGATCAGGCAGGGATTAGTATATCGGTGATGCTGAATGCTGAGTGGATGGAACAGACAAGAGGGGAAATGAGGTTGATGCTGAGGTTGTTACATAAACAATGTTTTTTAATTGTATTTTAGCCACATTTGTTTTAATTTCTTTAATTTATATACAGTACATGATTAAATTACATGCAATGTAAAGAAATGATCCAAGACTTTTGCACAGTACTGCATGTTTAGCTAACATTACAGCAAATATTAACTAATACCAAAGATGCCATAGATGGTACTGATAACCAGAAGATTGGACCAGTATGAGTATTGGTCCAATACCAGCCAAAATGATGGCTGTTGAGAAAACATATTAGATGTTTTCTAACTGTAAGATGTTTTTTAAACAAGAGTTTAACTGCAAAGCCCTTCAGTTAAACAAAAACATTAAAATAATCATTATTTTAGTACATAGTGGATGCATGAATACTTGCTTTTGTAATTGCCTTGATTTTCCCTAAGAGATGTTGCATGCCTGCACTGAATTAAATAGAATTCTTAAGATACGTCTGGAAATACAACTCTGGACATGGACAAGTAAGATTTCACGATGCAAAATTTGTGAGATTAAAGTCTTAAAGTATGAATTTCATTAGGAGCCACAGTACATGTGGGGTGTTAGATGTAAGGCCGACCGAGACACTCTGATTTACTTTGATGCACCCCCCAGAGCCGATGAAACAGACTTGTGTTCTTTAAATTGATTAATAACTTTAAAAATAGCCTAGGTGTGACTTAAGCAAACTGAAATATGAACTGAATTAGAACAACTAATTATCTTATCAGGTATAACCAGGAATAACATTTAAAAAAATTATATGTAATAAAGACCATTATTATTGTTATTATTATTATTATTATTATTATTATTATTTGAAATAGATTTTTTTGTGTACTTCTATAAATTTCCACTGTACTTTGATGTCTAAGTGTAATATTTCGTATCAACAATATCCAGGAGCAAAATGTTTCCATATATTCAAATAACATAAAAATCACTGCTCTGGACATGATGTTCGTCTGGTAGGCTTTTTATTTTTTATTTAAATGACAGTGTTGTAGACAAGGTGCATGAGGCAGTGACCGTTTGTTCTGTAGCAGTTTGCAATGACAGATGGAAGATTTAGGAGAATAGAGGAGTGAAGATTTAAGAGAACTGAAGGTTTTATTTTCCTGGATCAGTGACTCAGCAGAACCGTCTAGCTGCACTGCTGGGAGAAAGAGAGAGAGAAGGAGTAACACTGACTAACACTCCATCCAAAGCAATAGGGAAGGTTTGCCAAAAATTACATACAGTACATATGTTCCTGTATAACTCCACAATCCCACAAGGTAAACACTAAACTTTCGCTACATTCGTTTATTTAGTAACCCCTTCATCTTTGTTAGGGTTCTGCATTTAGAGCCTTTACCAGGAACACCAGGTTTGAGACAGGAATAAATCCTAAATGCGAAACCAATCCACCTTGGTGCACCATGCAAACACAGTTTACACACTCACTCACGCTCAGGAGCATTTCTATATTTATGTAAGGAAACAGTAAAACCAAGAGAAACTCAGAGAGAAAATGCACAGCAACTTAACACATGCAGAACCCCTGGTCCCTGGTTGACCCAAGAGCTTTAAGGCTGCAATACTAACCAAATCTTCCACCCTGCCACCCATAGCACACAAGTGAAAAAGAGTTAAGGTTGGGGTAGCTGTAGAATAGTGTTACTTGGTTGCATAAAAAAAAGTCAGTGGAAAGTCTTCATAAGGAGAGTAATACGTGTGTGTGTGTGTGTGTGTGTCCTCAGGCGGACTTCTCCCAGGGCGGGATGGAGGGTGGAGATGGTGGCCAGGTAAATTCCTCAAAAGCAATCAAACATTCATTATTTAACACCCACAAATTGTTTGAATAATTAACTGCATGAGTATGAGGCTAATAAATCTTTCATCTCTTTCAAACAGGGTTATTAGTCCTGAAGTCAAAAACAACACACTTTCGTTTCCCTCGACACTCAACATTTGACAGTTTCCTCCTCATCACTCCTGTCCTCTCATCCCAGCAGCACTTCACACGGCTCTGAGAGTTTCTTTTTTTTTTTTGTGACAGTACAAAAAAACAAACAAACCGGAATATGTCTTTCCCAGGCTCCTGTTTGCGTGGTGTAATGCTCTCGTTCCGTCAAAGCTCCAGTGTTGGTGTCGTCATGCTGTTCTCCTGGTGTTGTCACCCTGAATCCAGTTACAGATTTCACACATGAGCAATGTTACTTTAAATGTCAAATATGAAGAAGAGCTCATGCTTGGCTATGTGTAGTTTTGTGAACATTTTTTGACTCCCGAAATGTGATTTAACGTTCATCTAGGCATTCGAATTTAAAGACACTACAATTTACAGTGTCATATCTTTCCTACGAGCAGATTAAACAAGTAAGGTCAGTGATGTGAACCTGTAGGAAAATTATCACGTGTTTAAAGGATGGTGACATTTTGCAAGACATCCATTAGAGCATGTAATAATCAGTGTTGCGTCCTTGTAGTTCAGGAATGCAGTCATTTTTCAAGTTATTTTGTATTTAAGATGCTGTATGAGGTGTGTATACTCAGATACATTACATTCCTTTAGCTCGGACTGAAGGACAGGATTCGTGTGTGCTTGATCACCAATAGTAGACAATAGTAGATTTATTGTATAGAGAATTCTATAATGAAATAAATGGATATTTATCCACATTTCAATACATCGCTATTTTAATTAGTCTTTATGTAGCACTGGCAGATTTGCATCTATTCCTTCGCTTGTCTTTGTACATTTGTGAAAAGGCAGAAGTCGAGAAGCGAGTATTGTTATTTATTTAAAAGAAGCAATGTGTGTCTGAAAAAAATGATGTGAGCTGGAGGGGAAAAATAGAAGAAAAAAAAAAAACTAACCCATCTTGTTCTGGTTGATTTTTTTTCCTAGAGCGCATGTTGTGAATTCGGTGTGCCAGCCTAGCAGAGATTTCCAATGCCTGTGATGTGAAGCAATAGTTCTACCACTGCAGAATTCATTAGTGGTTTGTTCTGTAGCAGTTTGCAGTGATGATGTTTTAGCACTGTGTTTTATTAACTGAATGCCAAGATGTGTCGATAGTTGATAACTTTATTCATCCCTCTTTATCCCCTCTCCACCTGAAAAACCCTCAGACAGTGTGTCCCAGCTCAGTCTGTGTACGCTTATGTTGGCTTTTAGCAGGGAAAATGTTTCGCATATTGCTGTTCTTCGCAAATGTTCTTTGATTTGAAGCCACTGGAACCTGAAGTCTGCATGTTGCCTTATCAGCACTCTAATCGTCATTCATGTGCAAACAAATTCTGGTGTTTTTCCTCACACTCATTTCCGAATATACACAAATTCGCATATAGACATGCATGCATACACACGCACATGCACACACATACATATACACACAGACACACACACATGCACACACACACACACTCACTCCCCAATTTGATTGGCTTTAAAGCAGAAAAGTCGATTTTATAGAGAGTATAAATAAAATTAAAAACTGAAATAAAGTTTTGTTGAAATCTATTAAGGTCTGGTAAATCTTTGTGATTACTTTAATACTTAAAATAAAATGCAGGATCTAACCAACTTAAGTTAATACTAATGTACAAGGGGTGCTACACTAATGCACATATCCCAGTGTTTCATCAATGCTTTGTTACCGAACGTTTTCACATCATCATCATCATCCCTGCTGAAATGCTAGTGCTTCCAGGAAGTCCTTTAAAGGCCCTTTCCATTAATGGAACAAAACAGCCTGGCTTGTTTCACAAAGGCATTCTGTTTTTGCAGGACAATGCGTGACCTCATACTGCCTACCGCACCACTTGCACATTACAGGAACTCAGCTGGGAGTTATTGCCACAACCCCTGACAGTCTTAACCCAACCATTTCTACATGTTTAAGTTTTCTGGAGGCCAGTGTTTCAGCAGTGACGATAAAGTAAAGCACACAAAGCACATTCTACACAATCAGAAGTCCCAGTTTGACTTGAACGCCGCTCATACTTGCCATTAAATGTACCTTTGAATGACAAAGGTAAGTAAATATTTTACATGTACTGTATATAATATTACCTATACATACATATTTAAATCAGGACAAGTTACTTTTTCTTGCCACAATATTTTTCATGTTTTTAAAATACATACATATATATATGGGCAAGTATGGTCAATTTGGGAACGCCAATTAGCCTAACTTGCATATCTTCGGACTGTGGGAGGAAACTCACCAAGCACAGGGAGAACATGCAAGTCCATGGACACAGAGACGGGAATCGAGCCTGGCCAGAAATCGAACCCGGACCCTGGAGGTGCAAGGAGAAAGTACTAACCACTACACCACCATGCCCATGTTTATACTGTATTTGAGGAATATAAAAATGTAATAATTGTATTTTTACCTAATTACATTCACAAGACTAAAAAGAATTCTAGTCAATGAATTATGCAGAATTATGTTTGTCATACACTGTGAACTTCTTATGCTATACAGTGCGCAGCTAATGCTATAGCCATCCATGTGTATTTGTTAAGGGATAAACCAGCAGACACAAACTTGAGGATTAAGCTCAATAAAATAAAATAAAAATTAGTGTGATAATGTAAGAAAAAAAAACATTCTCACCTTCTTCTGAGAAGTCTTACTAACTTAACATTATCTCTGTAGGTTTATTTTTAAAATAAACTGTTGTTTTGCTAATGCTAGGTTGGACCATCAGTTCCAGGAGCTAACTTAAATTAGCTAGACAGAGTCGGATTCTAGCTAATTATAAGTATTTGTTAATTACAGAATATTTTTTTTATAATTAATTTATTTCCAAACAACACATTAGTATTATGATTAGTCACCTGGTCATAATTTTTTATTCTGAATCTTTATGAATTTTCTTAAGTTCTGAATCTAAACGGAAAAATTCACAAAAATCTGAAGTCTTATTGCATTATTTAGATGAAACAGCACATAAGGTGTGTGTGTGTGTGTTTTTTTTTTTTTTTGCTAGTTTGTAACAGATTACTGTGGAACCGTCTTCAGTAATCAGTGAGCTTTTTTATTGACCTGGTAATGCAGGATCTTTAATTAAACCACAGTTAAACTTCATAAAGAAAAACAACATCAAAGCAAAAATGGTTGCACACTTCACCTTAAACACAAACCCAGGTAGTACAAGTCGAAAATGTAAGAAGTGAGCCAAACTCAATGGGAGATACCCTGTCTTGTCCGCACGAATAGCACAGAGAAGATTAAGTGAAACGCAATTATCATTTAAGTATTTTTGCAGGTAATTTTTAATCAGTTAACATCAAGTTTTATTTAAAAACCATAGAAGTAGAAGTTTTTTAAAGTTTTATTTGATTTGATTACATTAAGGTGTGTCTGTTTTGTTCATGTTTTAGATGATGCTTACATAACTACATAAGCAGCATACATAACTACCCTAAAAGGGAACTTGTAAATTCTGTTGAACATTAAACCGCCCATACAGAGAATGTGTCATTCAGTTTCTCATAAACAAGATGCAAGTGTGGGAAGATGATTATTATGAATATTATATACATCATACATATTAAAATACACGTATAGTCATTTGAATTATTATTGAATTATTGACATTTATAATCACAATATTTCTATTTTTATACCTAATCAAACTATTCTTCCTGTTTTATATATATAAGCACTGAATGATCATTTGTATGCTGCATGATTAGATAACTTTTATATAAAAAAGCATCAGGTGGCTTCAGTACACAGGATTCTCTACAAGCACTAGCTTGCTTGTGCATTGTACATGGAATGAAGGCTGAACCACCATGGGTGTTTGTGTTTATGTTTTTCTGGGGTGTGTTTGGGAGATTGCTCTATAAGTATGCTGACATGCACACATGTAAGCACAAACTTAGCACTCATCTCAACAAGTTAAGCCTAAACTCTGCAACATGGACCTTGTCATGGGCAAAGGTATTGAAGGACAGGTCAATGGGGCCATCGATCAGGCAGGTGAGTCAATAAATGTATTAAAGCGATTCCTACAAATGCTACTTGTGATCCAGATACATGTTATTAAAATTATTATTATTATTACAAACCACTTTCCCTTTTCATTTACATATCACTATTTGTAACATTAAATCTATTTTGTTTAAAGCTGGTGTTGCAAAAGATAAAATTGGTGAGCTGACTGGAGGAAAACAAAGCAAGGACAAGAAACAGGGGGGAGGTAATTATGTTCTTTTTTGATTAATTTTCTCATTTGATTATTGAAAAAAAAAACACTGTTTACTGTTGTATACTACAAGCAGTTTCATTCTCTTTGTAAATTATATTAGTTTTAAAGCTTTCTGATTCCTTTTCAAATAATAATAATAATAATAATAATAATAATAATAATAATAAACATTCTAAAGCAGTGGTAGGTTGTGTTATAGGAATAAAATTATTAATTATGATCAAGGTGTTGTAATAAGGCTTTAACTGTTGCAGGTCTCAATGACATGGTGAGCGGTGCGGTCGGCAAAGCTGCAGCAAACCAGGTGGCAGATCAGGCACTCACTTTTGGAAAAAACTTACTTAGCAAATGTAATGCAATGTAATTCTATGCATCACATTATAACCAGTCTTTGCATAAGACTCTTTAATTAAACAGCAATTAAACAAAAAATGTTTAAGATTTTTTTCTGTGTGAGGTATTTTATGAATGTTCTTCCCCAAATATAAAGACATAATTCCTCCGAGTATAAAACTCCTGCTCTAAGATCAAAGACATTTTTAGTGTTGCCTTTTAATACTCATAATGTAGGGTCACAAGCTTTGGGACAACAAACAATGTGAATGAATGAATTAATCTAAACGTGTTTTGAAGGCTGGAGAATAAAAATAACTCACATTTCATTTGCACAATGGATGCAGAGCCAATACTGCCAACATTAGTTAGAAACAAATTAGTACAAAACTAACACAGTAAGATAGTGAATAGCTTGGGAATGTGAACGTAAGAACAGTTTCGATGTCATACAGAAATTACAGCATAGTTAGAACAAACTTTATGGAACAAAACTTGGCACAATATGAGTGGGACGATTTAATATTTAATATAATTTACTTTAAATAACAAAAGGCTGTGGGATAATCGGGCACAGGGTTGGTCTAAGGCTGGTCAGGAGTCAGGATGAATAAACTGAAAGAGGTCAGTCCAGCCTCATTGTAGACTTTAAAGACCTTCTTGATGGCATTGACGTAAGCTGCTGTCCTGAGGTCCAAGCCCAGGTTGTGTTTGTTTGTCGTATGCATAATTTGCTACAAAAGACAGAAATATATAAATATCCCTCTTAAATAATAATAATAATAATAATAGCAATGCTTAGTTAAAAGGATAAGTAAGTGTGGGTAATCAGTGTAGACAGGTTGGCCTACTGATTACTCATAAAGCAATCTCATCACCAGGAACATCGCAATGCCCTGGAGGTGCTTATAAACACTATAGTGATAAATCAACAGAGAAAACATTTTCATAATTATCATTTTCTAAGCACACTATAAACATAACTGTATTTAAGCTGTTACTGTAATCTCATATTAGGAGACTGGCTAGCTTCCAGAATTCATTTGACAACAACTTTTCCCAGATGGCCAAGCAGTATGTTAATCTACAAGGTCTTTCCTTATATATTTATTTTAATCAAACTGCACTTATACCTCTTTGTTTAACTTTAAGTAAACTTTTAGCTCTATTTTTTACATGCTTATCCATACACATTTACTAAATTAGAATGTTGTGGCAGCAAAGAAAGCATGCCCCAGATTAAAAAAAAAAACTGTAACCCCATGATCTTTACTAGGGTTCTACATCCAGAGCCCTCCCCAGGATCACCAGGTTTGAGACGGGAATAAATCCTAAATGCAACACCAATCCACCTTAGTGCACCATGCAAACACAGTTTACACACTCACTCATGCTCAGGAGCATTTCTAAATTTATGTAAGGAAACAGTAAAACCAAGAGAAACTCAGAGAGAAAATGCACAGCAACTTAACACATGCAGAACCCCTGGTACCTGGTTGACCCAAGAGCTTTAAGGCTGCAATACTAACCAAATCTTCCACCCTGCCACCCATAGCACAAGTGAAAAAGAGTTAAGGTTGGGGTAGGTGTAGAATAGTGTTACTTGGTTGCATAAAAAAAGTCAGTGGAAAGTCTTCATTAGGAGACTAATACACTAATACATGTGTGTGTGTCCTCAGGCAGACTTCTCCCAGGGCGGGATGGAGGGTGGAGATGGTGGCCAGGTAAATTCCTCAAAAGCAATCAAACATTCATTATATAACACCCACAAACTGTTTAAATAATTTACTGCATGAGTATGAGGCTAATAAATCTTTCATTTCTTTCAAACAGGGTTATTAGCCCTGAAGTCAGAAACAACACACTTTCGTTTCCTCCTCATCACTCCTGTCCTCTCATCCCAGCAGCACTTCACATGGCTCTGAGAGTTTTTTTTTTTTTTGTACAAAAAAAACAAACAAACCGGAATATGTCTTTTCCAGGCTCGCGATAGCGTTGTGTAATGCTCTCGTTCTGTCAAAGCTTCAGTGTTGGTGTCGTCATGCTGTTCTCCTGGTGTTGTCACCCTGAATCCAGTTACAGATTTCACACACAATCTTTTGACTCCCGAAATGTGATTTAATGTTTATCTAGGCAGTCAAATTTAAAGACACTACAATTACAGTGTCAATTCTTTTCTACGAGCAGATTAAACATGTACCTGTAGGAAAATTATCACGTGTGTGTGTAAAACATTTTAATTTGTCTGTATGCGTGTGTGTACAGCGTGCATGTAAAGCAAAAGCAAGTCTCATTAGAGATGTTAAAAATCCATATTCTACCTCTATTCAAGGCTCAGCCTGCTCTTTAACTGCTGTGTATGTGTGTGTGTTTGTGTGTGTATGTGTGGGTTTTATACACACACACTCTTTCTCTCTGCTTTACACAGAAACACTGCTCTGTCGTGTAAAGTGCAGGTTAATTTGTTTTATTTTTACTTTACAGCAGTGATTCCGTTAGTGTTTTTAAAAATTTTATTTGGTTTTCGAGTGTTTTGGAATAAGAGCCGGTTCTGGAACGAATTATGCTCGTAGGTTCCACTGTATATATTTGACAGATGTAAAGCATACATGTCTATGTTTTTTTAGTCAATTTTTATTTTATTTCATCATTATTATAACAGCTCAAGGAGCAACATGACTGCCTTTCCAAAGATTTTAGTTCTGTTTTTGAATAAAGGGTTGGAATGCCTTTCTTGCTTTTTGTCTTTTATCTGATTAATTGATTAATCGAAAAATAATCAACAGATTAATCGATTATTAAAATAATCGTTAGTTGCTGCCCTATAATTTACAGTGTCATATTTTTTTCTACGAGCAGATGAAACCAGTAAGGTCAGTGATGTGAACCTGTAGGAAAATTATCACGTGTTTAAAGCACGGGTGACATTTTGGCATTTTGCAAGACATTGATGCGAGCATATAATAATCAGTGTTGCATCCTTGTAGTTCAGGAATGCAGTCCTTTTTAAAGTTATTTTGTATTTAAGATTCTGTATGAGGTGTGTATACTCCGATACATTACATTTCTTTAGCTCGGACTGAAGGACAGGATTCATGTGTGCTTGATCACCAATAGTAGACAACACTCAAAAAATAGCACTTTGGTTAAACATGATTCAGTGGTGGACAGTGGTTCCACATGATTACACCACATTAACGTACCACTATTGGATGATCTTAAACCAACTTAAAATATTTGTGTTCATTTAACATGAACAGCTAACTTTGATTGAACATTATTTAAATATTTCTATTTAACTTGAATTTTTATTTGTTGAACTTCAACTATTCATGCTATTCCAAATTTATTCCTTGATGTTAATCCTAAATGTTTACATCGATTTCAATTAATCCCATTTAGTCATGTAACCACAACTAGATGTTATACCATGATAAATAGCAGCCCTATTTTCCCATGCTTTAGTGACCCTTAAAGACAACTCCAGAGGCAGCAAATATGTAATACATCCTTTTTATTAGGGACCAACTTATAACAGGTGCCATACTATCATAAAACACTAACAATCTAATTCAGACACTCAAAAAAAATTAAATGTTGGGTTTAATTTTTTTTTTGTCAACAAGTTACACACAAATGACATCAGTAAACTCAACTAACATTTGTAAGGGCCTTTATTCACAACAACATAACAGTCACAAGCATGTTAATAACAATAGGCACTGATTGAAATGCAGCACAAAAATCAAGAAATTGAGAATATTGAGTACACAATATGCAACATATTCTAATTTTTTTAGTTTTTCTTTTCCAACTTTTTCATAGCCGGAGGTCTAGAAAGAGCTGATTGGCTGAGCTCTCTCAGATGGGAGGGATGAGAGGTACTTCGTGCTCCCACATTAATCGCGTCTGTGAGCTCACGCACGTGGAGGGAGCGGTCCTCCAGGTGTGTTACGCCGCCCCTAACGATGCGTGAGCGAGCAGTTCGAAAAAGATACGGTTGGCTGGCGTCACGTGGTTTGTAGGAAACACGAAATAGTCTTTGGCCCTCCCGACCAAGTGGTAGTAGTGGCCTTAATGTGGGAGCCCCCTAGTGACGGGGAGGAATTGGACATGACTAAATTAGGGAGAGAATCGAAAAAAAAAAAAAGAAAAAAAGTTGGTTATCTTTAATCTTTCTTTCAACAGTATTTTGGATTTTGGGGAAAAAAAATCATGTCACCCACAAAAAAAAGAAAAAAAAAAGGTTCTCACTGTATGAATCTTTAAAAAAAATGTAAAAGAAAAATGCACAACCTTGTCCTTAAGGTCAATAATACCAACTAAACATATTTTTTGCTATCAAATACAAACAAGTTTTTTTAAGCTTCTGCAAAGCCTAAATATATTGCCTCCAAAACAAAACCTCCAAATATTTTCAATAAGAGCAAAAAAGGCCTTCATGTGGAACTCAACAAACTCAAGTGCTCAATGTTGGTTTACTCATAAAGGTTTTTTAAGCATCTGTTCCTTTGGTGAAAGTCCGGTAGCATCCAGCTGGAGGAATCTTCTGCAGTACCTCAAAGAATGTTTTCAGTTCCTGAGGTTCATTGCATATATTACACCCATTAAGGGCACACATGCAGTAGCGATGTGTCCCAAGTCGTGAAGCACTTCAACAACTAGAGGGGTAGTGGCATCACCTCCCTCAACATTGATGCTGTAGATGCCAAATACAACATGTTCAAGATTCCTCTTTGCAGCATGTCAATATGTATCCTATTGTTACACAAAAAAAGCAAAAATTTAATCACTAGACCAATACAGAATTCCAAAGAGCCTGCATTTTGCGTTTTTCTCTGTAAATGTTGTTTAGTATTTGACCACTAACTTTTGGTCCACACTGATTTCTCACACACTTAAAAACACTTTCCGAAGCACCTGTGATCTGATGCCACCTAATAGCAGCTTTATCCTGTAATTTTTGAAGGCTAAATGGATATTGCGGTATTCTGAAGAGCCCAATTATTATTAGCATTACCTACCAGATATTCTTTGAAGAGACTGTCCGGATCTTCATTTATTTGGACACAAAGAACAATTTAAAGTTAATACTGAAAAAATTTTGTTTATTTTTAGCGGGATTTAGGTGTGTGTGTGAGAGAGAGAGAAACTATTGGAACAATCGAGACTCGAACACAAAATTTGCAAACGACTCCCTTAACGATTCCAGTGGGCACGAATGACATCATCACGCGTATCGCATAACTTACGCACGTTGCGTAGCTTACATTTAGCAGACGCTCTTATCCAGAGCGACTTACATTTTTATCTCATTACACATCTGAGCAGTTGTGGGTTAAGGGCCTTGCTCAAGGTTATATTGGTGGTTGTGGGGTTTGAACCTGGGATCTTCCGAACCGTAATCCAATGCCTTAACCACTGAGCTACCCCCCACTTACGCTCAGACAATAGTAAGCATGGCGCCTAAGCGGAACAAACGCTCAAAAGTCTGGTTGTATTTCACCAAAAAATGTTGGACATTCTTGTAGAATTGCAACAAAATAATTTGTTGTATTTTGTTAATTTTACAGAAGAAAATTAATTTTATTATTTAATAATTTTTTTCATTGGTGATGCTAATCAACAATTTGTTGTCCCTTTTCTTTCAAATGAGAATCGATAAGGGAATCGATAAAGAATCGAATCGTTAAGCCGAATCGAAAATAGAATTGGAATCGTAAAAATCTTATCAATTCCCATCCCTACTCTTATTATATATACTTATATACTTATATACTATTCGCCAAATAATGGAAATATATGCAGTAGACCGAACCGCGGTGAAGTTGGTTTGACATTGGATATTCAAGCTCCGGCCTAGGGGTGGGAATTGATTTGGGCTGGTGTGGTTACACGTGGTCTGTGGTTGTGAGGCCGGTTGGATGTACTGCCATATTCTCTGAAACGCCTTTGGAGACGGCTTATGGTGGAGAAATGAACATTCAATGCACGAGCAACAGATCTGGTTGACATTCCTGCTGTCAGCATGCCAATTGCACGCTCCCTCAATGCTTGTGGCATCTGTGGCATTTTGCTGTGAGACAAAACTGCACATTCCAGGGTGGCCTTTTATTGTGGGCAGTATAAGGTACACCTGTGCACTACTCATGATGTCAGATCAGCATCTTGATGTGGCACACCTGTGAGGTGGGATGGATTATCTCAGCAAAGCAGAAGTGCTCACTATCACACATTTAGACTGATTTGTAAACAATGTTTGAGAGAAATGTTAATATTGTGTATTTGGAATGAATTTTAGATCTTTAAGTCCATCTCAAAATCGGAGCAGAAACAAAGGTGTTGCACTTATATTTTTGTTAAGTGTAGAAACAACTTCTTTGACACATATCAATCAACAAGTTGCCACAGACCGTGAAGATGAGGCCAGAGGGAAATGCAGGAGCATAAAATAACAACACTTGGGGAAAGTAAATGGGAAAAAAAGACAAAGAAGATGACAAAAATTATTACAGAAATGTAAAGGCAGGGCCAAAGATGTCGGTTGAATTGTAGGTAATTAAGCAAAAACATTGAAAACAAATAAAACCTGAACATGGAACAAAAAATCTGCCCATGGGCAGATATTTTTTATAAAGAATTCTTAAAAACAAACCCATGTTGTACATTTTCTTTTAAGTACTAACATGTAAAGATGAGTCATAGTCGAAAAAGAAAATCTCCATTTTTCCATGCCTCAGCAAGATGCAAATTTGATGGATGCAAGGTTTTTTTATATATTTTTATAAAAAAAAATATATAAGCCAAAATCAACAGATAAAAAAATATGTTTATGGGTTAGCAGAAATGTAGGGTAGGGTTAAGTGTAGGGTATGTAAATATAGGGTAGGGTTAAGCACCTTCAAAAACAATGAAAATGTCAAATACCTGCGATGGGGGAAAAATTGCAAAAGCTCTAAACACAAGTGTCAGCAATTTTTACTATTGCATGTTCAAGGACCGTCTTCAGTAATCAGTGAGCTTTTTTATTGACCTGGTAGTGGAGGATCTTTAATTAAACCACAGTTAAACTTCATAAAGAAAAACAACATCAAAGCAAAAATTGTTGCACACTTCACCTTAAACACAAACCCAGGTAGTACAAGTCGAAAATGTAAGAAGTGAGCCAAACCCAATGGGAGATACCCCGTCGTGTCCGCACGAATAGCACAGAGAAGATTAAGTGAAACGCAATTATCATTTAAGTATTTTTGCAGGTAATTTTTAATCAGTTAACATCAAGTTTTATTTAAAAACCATAGAAGTAGAAGTTTTTTAAAGTTTTATTTGATTTGATTACATTAAGGTGTGTCTGTTTTGTTCATGTTTTAGATGATGCTTACATAACTACATAAGCAGCATACATAACTACCCTAAAAGGGAACTTGTAAATTCTGTTGAACATTAAACCGCCCATACAGAGAATGTGTCATTCAGTTTCTCATAAACAAGATGCAAGTGTGGGAAGATGATTATTATGAATATTATATACATCATACATATTAAAATACACGTATAGTCATTTGAATTATTATTGAATTATTGACATTTATAATCACAATATTTCTATTTTTATACCTAATCAAACTATTCTTCCTGTTTTATATATATAAGCACTAAATGATCATTTGTATGCTGCATGATTAGATAACTTTTATATAAAAAAGCATCAGGTGGCTTCAGTACACAGGATTCTCTACAAGCACTAGCTTGCTTGTGCATTGTACATGGAATGAAGGCTGAACCACCATGGGTGTTTGTGTTTATGTTTTTCTGGGGGGCGGTTGGGAGATTGCTCTATAAGTATGCTGACATGCACACATGTAAGCACAAACTTAGCACTCATCTCAACAAGTTAAGCCTAAACTCTGCAACATGGACCTTGTCATGGGCAAAGGTATTGAAGGACAGGTCAATGGGGCCATCGATCAGGCAGGTGAGTCAATAAATGTATTAAAGCGATTCCTACAAATGCTACTTGTGATCCAGATACATGTTATTAAAATTATTATTATTATTACAAACCACTTTCCCTTTTCATTTACATATCACTATTTGTAACATTAAATCTATTTTGTTTAAAGCTGGTGTTGCAAAAGATAAAATTGGTGAGCTGACTGGAGGAAAACAAAGCAAGGACAAGAAACAGGGGGGAGGTAATTATGTTCTTTTTTGATTAATTTTCTCATTTGATTATTGAAAAAAAAAACACTGTTTACTGTTGTATACTACAAGCAGTTTCATTCTCTTTGTAAATTATATTAGTTTTAAAGCTTTCTGATTCCTTTTCAAATAATAATAATAATAATAATAATAATAATAATAATAATAATAAACATTCTAAAGCAGTGGTAGGTTGTGTTATAGGAATAAAATTATTAATTATGATCAAGGTGTTGTAATAAGGCTTTAACTGTTGCAGGTCTCAATGACATGGTGAGCGGTGCGGTCGGCAAAGCTGCAGCAAACCAGGTGGCAGATCAGGCACTCACTTTTGGAAAAAACTTACTTAGCAAATGTAATGCAATGTAATTCTATGCATCACATTATAACCAGTCTTTGCATAAGACTCTTTAATTAAACAGCAATTAAACAAAAAATGTGTAAGATTTTTTTCTGTGTGAGGTATTTTATGAATGTTCTTCCCCAGATATAAAGACATAATTCCTCCGAGTATAAAACTCCTGCTCTAAGATCAAAGACATTTTTAGTGTTGCCTTTTAATACTCATAATGTAGGGTCACAAGCTTTGGGACAACAAACAATGTGAATGAATGAATGAATCCAAACGTGTTTTGAAGGCTGGAGAATAAAAATAACTCACATTTCATTTGCACAATGGATGCAGAGCCAATACTGCCAACATTAGTTAGAAACAAATTAGTACAAAACTAACACAGTAAGATAGTGAATAGCTTGGGAATGTGAACATAAGAACAGTTTCGATGTCATACAGAAATTACAGCATAGTTAGAACAAACTTTATGGAACAAAACTTGGCACAATATGAGTGGGACGATTTAATATTTAATATAATTTACTTTAAATAACAAAAGGCTGTGGGATAATCGGGCACAGGGTTGGTCTAAGGCTGGTCAGGAGTCAGGATGAATAAACTGAAAGAGGTCAGTCCAGCCTCATTGTAGACTTTGAAGACCTTCTTGATGGCATTGACGTAAGCTGCTGTCCTGAGGTCCAAGCCCAGGTTGTATTTGTTTGTCGTATGCATAATTTGCTACAAAAGACAGAAATATATAAATATCCCTCTTAAATAATAATAATAATAATAATAATAGCAATGCTTAGTTAAAAGGATAAGTAAGTGTGGGTAATCAGTGTAGACAGGTTGGCCTACTGATTACTCATAAAGCAATCTCATCACCAGGAACATCGCAATGCCCTGGAGGTGCT
Organism: Clarias gariepinus; assembly: GCF_024256425.1. Classification (NCBI taxonomy): domain Eukaryota; kingdom Metazoa; phylum Chordata; class Actinopteri; order Siluriformes; family Clariidae; genus Clarias; species Clarias gariepinus. The sequence goes on along the minus strand of NC_071113.1, from coordinate 22,611,007 downwards.
TATAAACACTATAGTGATAAATCAACAGAGAAAACATTTTCATAATTATCATTTATCAATTATCTAAGCACACTATAAACATAACTGTATTTAAGCTGTTACTGTAATCTCATATTAGGAGACTGGCTAGCTTCCAGAATTCATTTGACAACAACTTTTCCCAGATGGCCAAGCAGTATGTTAATCTACAAGGTCTTTTCTTATATATTTATTTTAATCAAACTGCACTTATACCTCTTTGTTTAACTTTAAGTAAACTTTTAGCTCTATTTTTTACATGCTTATCCATACACATTTACTAAATTAGAATGTTGTGGCAGCAAAGAAAGCATGCCCCAGATTTAAAAAAAAAACTGTAACCCCATGATCTTTACTAGGGTTCTACATCCAGAGCCCTCCCCAGGATCACCAGGTTTGAGACGGGAATAAATCCTAAATGCAACACCAATCCACCTTAGTGCACCATGCAAACACAGTTTACACACTCACTCATGCTCAGGAGCATTTCTAAATTTATGTAAGGAAACAGTAAAACCAAGAGAAACTCAGAGAGAAAATGCACAGCAACTCAACACATGCAGAACCCCTGGTACCTGGTTGACCCAAGAGCTTTAAGGCTGCAATACTAACCAAATCTTCCACCCTGCCACCCATAGCACAAGTGAAAAAGAGTTAAGGTTGGGGTAGGTGTAGAATAGTGTTACTTGGTTGCATAAAAAAAGTCAGTGGAAAGTCTTCATTAGGAGACTAATACACTAATACATGTGTGTGTGTCCTCAGGCAGACTTCTCCCAGGGCGGGATGGAGGGTGGAGATGGTGGCCAGGTAAATTCCTCAAAAGCAATCAAACATTCATTATTTAACACAACCACAAACTGTTTAAATAATTTACTGCATGAGTATGGGGCTAATAAATCTTTCATCTCTTTCAAACAGGGTTATTAGTCCTGAAGTCAGAAACAACACACTTTCGTTTCCTCCTCATCACTCCTGTCCTCTCATCCCAGCAGCACTTCACACGGCTCTGAGAGGTTGTTTTTTTTTTTGTACAAAAAAAAACAAACAAACCGGAATATGGCTTTTCCAGGCTCGCGTTAGCGTTGTGTAATGCTCTCGTTCTGTCAAAGCTTCAGTGTTGGTGTCGTCATGCTGTTCTCCTGGTGTTGTCACCCTGAATCCAGTTACAGATTTCACACACAATCTTTTGACTCCCGAAATGTGATTTAATGTTAATCTAGGCAGTCAAATTTAAAGACTCCACAATTACAGTGTCAATTCTTTCCTACGAGCAGATTAAACATGTACCTGTAGGAAAATTATCACGTGTGTGTGTAAAACATTTTAATTTGTCTGTATGCGTGTGTGTACAGCATGCATGCAAAGCAAAAGCAAGTCTAATTTGGGACGTTAAAAATCCATGTTCTACCTCTATTCAAGGCTCAGCCTGCTCTTTAACTGCTGTGTATGTGTGTGCTTTACACAGAAACACTGCTCTGTCGTGTAAAGTGCAGGTTAATTTGTTTTATTTTTACTTTACAGCAGTGATTCCGTTAGTGCTTTTAAAAATTTTATTTGGTTTTCGAGTGTTTTGGAATAAGAGCCGGTTCTGGAACGAATTATGCTCGTAGGTTCCACTGTATATATTTGACAGATGTAAAGCATACATGTCTATGTTTTTTTAGTCAATTTTTATTTTATTTTATCATTATTATAACAGCTTAAGGAGCAACATGTTTGTGCACTTTCTAAAGATTTTAGTTCTGTTTTCGAATAAAGGGTTGGAATGCCTTTCTTGCTTTTTGTCTTTTATCTGATTAATTGATTAATCGAAAAATATTCAACAGATTAATCAATTATTAAAATAATCGTTAGTTGCAGCCCTACAATTTACAGTGTCATATTTTTTTCTACGAGCAGATGAAACCAGTAAGGTCAGTAATGTGAACCTGTAGGAAAATTATCACGTGTTTAAAGCACGGGTGACATTTTGGCATTTTGCAAGACATCCATGCGAGCATATAATAATCAGTGTTGCATCCTTGTAGTTCAGGAATGCAGTCCTTTTTAAAGTTATTTTGTATTTAAGATTCTGTATGAGGTGTGTATACTCCGATACATTACATTTCTTTAGCTCGGACTGAAGGACAGGATTCATGTGTGCTTGATCACCAATAGTAGACAACACTCAAAAAATAGCCCTTTGGTTAAACATGATTCAGTAGTGGACAGTGGTTCCACATGATTACACCACATTATCTTACCAATACTGGATGATCTTAAACCAACTTAAAATATTTGTGTTCATTTAACATGAACAGCTAACTTTGATTGAACATTATTTAAATATTTCTATTTAACTTGAATTTTTATTTGTTGAACTTCAACTATTCATGCTATTCCAAATTTATTCCTTGATGTTAATCCTATATGTTTACATCGATTTCAATTAATCCCATTTAGTCATGTTACCACAACTAGATGTTATACCATAATAAATAGCAGCCCTATTTTCCCATGCTTTAGTGACCCTAAAAGACAACTTCAGAGGCAGCAAATATGTAATACATCCTTTTTATTAGGGACCAACTTATAACAGGTGCCATACTATCATAAAACACTAACAATCTAATTCAGACACTCAAAAAAAATTAAATGTTGGGTTTAATTTTTTTTTTGTCAACAAGTTACACACAAATGACATCAGTAAACTCAACTAACATTTGTAAGGGCCTTTATTCACAGCAACATAACAGTCACAAGCATGTTAATAACAATAGGCACTGATTGAAATGCAGCACAAAAATCAAGAAATTGAGAATATTGAGTACACAATATGCAACATATTCTAATTTTTTTAGTTTTTCTTTTCCAACTTTTTCATAGCCGGAGGTCTAGAAAGAGCTGATTGGCTGAGCTTTCTCAGATGGGAGGGATGAGAGGTACTTCGTGCTCCCACATTAATCGCGTCTGTGAGCTCACGCACGTGGAAGGAGCGGTCCTCCAGGTGTGTTACGCCGCCCCTAACGATGCGTGAGCGAGCAGTTCGAAAAAGATACGGTTGGCTGGCGTCACGTGGTTTGGAGGAAACACGCAATAGTCTTTGGCCCTCCCGACTAAGTGGTAGTAGTGGCCTTAATGTGGGAGCCCCCTAGTGACGGGGAGGAATTGGACATGACTAAATTAGGGAGAGAATCGAAAAAAAAAAAAAGAAAAAAAGTTGGTTATCTTTAATCTTTCTTTCAACAGTATTTTGGATTTTGGGGAAAAAAAATCATGTCACCCACAAAAAAAAGAAAAAAAAAAGGTTCTCACTGTATGAATCTTTAAAAAAAATGTAAAAGAAAAATGCACAACCTTGTCCTTAAGGTCAATAATACCAACTAAACATATTTTTTGCTATCAAATACAAACAAGTTTTTTTAAGCTTCTGCAAAGCCTAAATATATTGCCTCCAAAACAAAACCTCCAAATATTTTCAATAAGAGCAAAAAAGGCCTTCATGTGGAACTCAACAAACTCAAGTGCTCAATGTTGGTTTACTCATAAAGGTTTTTTAAGCATCTGTTCCTTTGGTGAAAGTCCGGTAGCATCCAGCTGGAGGAATCTTCTGCAGTACCTCAAAGAATGTTTTCAGTTCCTGAGGTTCATTGCATATATTACACCCATTAAGGGCACACATGCAGTAGCGATGTGTCCCAAGTCGTGAAGCACTTCAACAACTAGAGGGGTAGTGGCATCACCTCCCTCAACATTGATGCTGTAGATGCCAAATACAACATGTTCAAGATTCCTCTTTGCAGCATGTCAATATGTATCCTATTGTTACACAAAAAAAGCAAAAATTTAATCACTAGACCAATACAGAATTCCAAAGAGCCTGCATTTTGCGTTTTTCTCTGTAAATGTTGTTTAGTATTTGACCACTAACTTTTGGTCCACACTGATTTCTCACACACTTAAAAACACTTTCCGAAGCACCTGTGATCTGATGCCACCTAATAGCAGCTTTATCCTGTAATTTTTGAAGGCTAAATGGATATTGCGGTATTCTGAAGAGCCCAATTATTATTAGCATTACCTACCAGATATTCTTTGAAGAGACTGTCCGGATCTTCATTTAGGTGGACACAAAGAACAATTTAAAGTTAATACTGAAGAAATTTTGTTTATTTTTAGCGGGATTTAGATGTGTGTGTGTGAGAGAGAGAGAAACTATTGGAACAATCGAGACTCGAACACAAAATTTGCAAACGATTCCAGTGGGCACGAATGACATCATCACGCGCATTGCGTAACTTACGCACGTTGCGTAGCTTACATTTACATTTAGGCATTTGGCAGACACTCTTATCCAGAGCGACTTACATTTTTATCTCATTACACATCTGAGCAGTTGAGGGTTAAGGGCCTTGCTCAAGGGCCCAACAGTGGCAACTTGGTGGTTGTGGGGTTTGAACCTGGGATCTTCCGAACCGTAATCCAATGCCTTAACCACTGAGCTACCTCTCGCTTACGCTCAGTCAATAGTAAGCATGGCGCCTAAGCGGAACAAACGCTCAAAAGTCTGGTTGTATTTCACCAAAAAATGTTGGACATTCTTGTAGAATTGCAACAAAATAATTTGTTGTATTTTGTTAATTTTACAGAAGAAAATTAATTTTATTATTTAATAATTTTTTCATTGGTGATGCTAATCAACAATTTGTTGTCCCTTTTCTTCCAAATGAGAATCGATAAGGGAATCGATAAAGAATCGAATCGTTAAGCCGAATCGAAAATGGAATTGGAATCGTAAAAATCTTATCAATTCCCATCCCTACTCTTATTATATATACTTATATACTTATATAGTATTCGCCAAATAATGGAAATATATGCAGTAGACCGAACCGCGGTGAAGTTGGTTTGACGTTGGATATTCAAGATCCGGCCTAGGGATGGGAATTGATCTGGGCTGGTGTGGTTACACGTGGTCTGCGGTTGTGAGGCCGGTTGGATGTACTGCCATATTCTCTAATACGCCTTTGGAGACGGCTTATGGTGGAGAAATGAACATTCAATGCACGAGCAACAGATCTGGTAGACATTCCTGCTGTCAGCATGCCAATTGCACGCTCCCTCAGTGCTTGTGGCATCTGTGGCATTTTGCTGTGAGACAAAACTGCACATTCCAGGGTGGCCTTTTATTGTGGGCAGTATAAGGTACACCTGTGCACTACTCATGAGGCCAGATCAGCATCTTGATGTGGCACACCTGTGAGGTGGGATGGATTATCTCAGCAAAGCAGAAGTGCTCACTATCACACATTTAGACTGATTTGTGAACAATGTTTGAGAGAAATGTTAATATTGTGTATCTGGAATGAATTTTAGATCTTTAAGTCCATCTCAAAATCGGAGCAGAAACAAAGGTGTTGCACTTATATTTTTGTTAAGTGTAGAAACAACTTCTTTGACACATATCAATCAACAAGTTGACACAGACCGTGAAGATGAGGCCAGAGGGAAATGCAGAAGCATAAAAAAAAACAACACTTGGGGAAAGTAAATGGGAAAAAAAGACAAAGAAGATGACAAAAATTATTACAGAAATGTAAAGGCAGGGCCAAAGATGTCGGTTGAATTGTAGGTAATTAAGCAAAAACATTGAAAACAAATAAAACCTGAACATGGAACAAAAAATCGTAATGCCCCATGGGCAGATATTTTTTATAAAGAATTCTTAAAAACAAACCCATGTTGTACATTTTCTTTTAAGTACTAACATGTAAAGATGAGTCATAGTCGAAAAAAAAATATCTCCATTTTTCCATGCCTCAGCAAGATGCAAATTTGATGGATGCAAGGTTTTTTATATATTTTTATAAAAAAAAATATAAGCCAAAATCAACAGATAAAAAAATCTGTTTATGGGTTAGCAGAAATGTAGGGTAGGGTTAAGTGTAGGGTATGTAAATATAGGGTAGGGTTAAGCACCTTCAAAAACAATGAAAATGTCAAAAACCTGCGATGGGGGAAAAATTGCAAAAGCTCTAAACACAAGTGTCAGCAATTTTTACTATTGCATGTTGAAGGACACACCGACACAAGAAGTCTTAGCTGGTAATATGAGTAGGAGCCTAACCAAGGATGTTTTGAAGAAAATATCCTCAGAGGTAAGAAAGTGCGCAAGGCTTCATAATGACATGATGCTTGAGTTGATGCTGACTCAAAAAGTAATAAGAGACTGGCAGTCATGCAACAGCAAAAGGATATCTACAGCACTTGCACATTGATCTTTTTGCTGTACATTTATATATAGAAACAGGAATTCAGATTTTAGCTGCACACACAAAAAAAAAAACATCACGCATTACTTTGCACCTTGATGCAACAGTTGGTGTTGTGCAAAAGCAAACGTGTTTTATATTATGCTCTAGTATTGCAGGGAAAAGATAAGCCTCCCTTGCCTGTCACAGAACTGGTGTCAAACAGCCATTCCACCCCAACCATTTCCTATTGGCTCATGGAATTCCAAAGGAAGATGTCATATGCAACAAAGAGAAAGATTGCACAGATGTGGAGACAGACTATAGCTGGGCTCTGATCAATAGTGTACTTTTATCTTTTAATAAGGAAAACATTGCAGTTTACCTTGACAGAGCATTTGAAATAGTGTTTTCATCAACCTTACAGAAAATCCCCATCTTTACTGTAGTACACCCATGCTCTGCCCACATGCTTAACACCGTGTCTCAATTATTTGTAAAAACAAAAAAAAAACTGCAGGGGTTAACACACACAGGCGGAGAGTCAATTAACTTTGCGCAGGTGTAGTTTGATTCATCAGGTTCTTCTGTTTCATTAGCGGTTCATGACAGCTGGCGTCTCGCTACTGCCCCCTGCTGTATGTATGAAATGTTGACTTAACATGAATGGTTTGTAATCAGGCAACGTTTTAGGAATTTGTACGGTCAAGTTGAGACAAAATTACGTTAACCTTTATAATAATTAAAAAAAACATTTTAAATCAACAAATACGATTTTTATGAGTATACTGAGAGTAATTATATTGTGGCGTGGGCGGGGCGGCTGCTGACGACCAGCATGCCTTGCGGGGATGTCGGTGTGTGTTCACCATGTTGGGGAAAGGTGTTTGGGTTGGTGGCTTCGGCCCTGTTTGTGTGAGGGGTGTGTGACGTGTGAAATGTGCTCCAGTTCAAGCTAGTGGTGAATTTGATGTAGGCTCCTGAGTGAAGGTGCTGCTCATGCCTTACATGCTGTGTGCTTAATAAAGTGCTCCCAGCCATTGCATTGGGTAGCAAATAAGCTCACTCGTCTCTCCAGCATTCTTCCCGGCGTAAAAACGCTACAATATAATGTAAAGTGCAAAACCTGCCTTGTTCATTTTTTTGAGTGAATAGGAGAATTCTATAATGAAATAAATGGATACTTATCCACATTTCAATACATCGCTATTTTAATTAGTCTTTATGTAGCACTGGCAGATTTGCATCTTTTCCTTCGCTTGTCTTTGTACATTTGTGAAAAGGCAGAAGTCGAGAAGCGAGTATTGTTATTTATTTAAAAGAAGCAATGTGTGTCTGAAAAAAATTATGTGAGCTGGAGAGAAAAATAGAAAAGAAAAAAAAAACTAACCCATCTTGTTCTGGTTGATTTTTTTTTCCTAGAGCGCATGTTGTGAATTCGGTGTGCCAGCCTAGCAGAGATTTCCAATGCCTGTGATGTGAAGCAATAGTTCTACCACTGCAGAATTCATCAGTGGTTTGTTCTGTAGCAGTTTGCAGTGATGATGTTTTAGCACTGTGTTTTATTAACTGAATGCCAAGATGTGTCGATAGTTGATGACTTTATTCATCCCTCTTTATCCCCTCTCCACCTGAAAAACCCTCAGACAGTGTGTCCCAGCTCAGTCTGTGTACGCTTATGTTGGCTTTTAGCAGGGAAAATGTTTCGCATATTGCTGTTCTTCGCAAATGTTCTTTGATTTGAAGCCACTGGAACCTGAAGTCTGCATGTTGCCTTATCAGCACTCTAATCGTCATTCATGTGCAAACAAATTCTGGTGTTTTTCCTCACACTCATTTCCAAATATACACAAATTCGCATACAGTATAGACATGCATGCATACACGCGCATATGCACACACATACATATACACACAGACACACACACATGCACACACACACACACACTCACTCCCCCAATTTGATTGGCATTAAAGCAGAAAAGTCGATTTTATAGAGAGTATGAATTTAAAAACTGAAATAAAGTTTTGTTATAATCTAATTCAAGTTCAAGTAGGCTTTATTGTCATTACAACCATATACAGTTAGTACACAGTAAAACGAAACAACGTTCCTCCAGGACCAAGGTGCTACATGCAACATAAATTTACAACATAAATTACCATAGACACTAAACTAGCTAACCAAGAGGCCTAGTTAGCTGGCTATCAGAGACAGGACAGAGAGACCTAACATAAATTACAACATAAATTAACAAAAACTAACTAGCTAAGTATAACTATTTTAACAGACAACATAAAGTGCACGTGCAAATGTGCAAACAAGAGCAACAACAAAGTGACAGTGCGCAACCACGAGATAACAGAACATAAAATATGGTGTTGAGGTAGTGGGTAAACATAAACGTTCCTTAAAACAGCAGCAAGAATTGAGGAATTAGTGCAAAAAATAGTCCAGTAATGATCATTGTGCAAAAGATAAACAGTAAAGCATTCACAGGTTGGTGTGTACGATAATTTGGTGGTGTGGGTCAGTGTGTCTGCACTTGTGTTGATTAGTCAGTCCAGTCCCAATATTTTGAGGTAGTTAAGTTAAGCTGTGTGATAATGTTTGTGTTAGTGTGTCTGTGTGTGTGTTTGTGTTTATCAGTCCAGTCCCTTTTTGTTGAGGAGACGAATGGCTTGTGGAAAAAAGCTGTTGCACAGTCTGGGTGTGTGTGCCCGAATGCTTCGGTACCTTTTTCCAGATGGCAGGAGTGTGAAGTGTGTGTGAGAGGGGTGTGTCCGATCAGCCACAATGCTGGTGGCTTTGCGGATGCAGCGTGTGGTGTAGATGTCTTTAATAGAGGGAAGAGAGAGTCCGATGATCTTCTCCGCTGTCCTCACTATCCGCTGTAGGGTTTTGCGATCCGATATGGCACAATTCCCAAACCAGACAGTGATGCAGCCGCTCAGGATGCTCTCGAAAGTTCCTCTATAGAAGGTGGTTATGATTGGTGGTGGAAGCTGGGCCTTCCTCAGTCTTCTCAGAAAAAAGAGACGCTGTTGGGCTTTCTTGTGTAGGGAGCTGGTGTTAAGGGGCCAGCTGAGGTCCTTCTCTGGGTGGACACCCAGGAATTTGGTGCTTTCGACAATTCCCACAGAGGAGCCGTTGATGGTCGTGTCATCAGCGAACTTAATGATGTGGTTCGAACTGTGTGTTGCTACACAGTCGTGAGTCAGCAGTGTGAACAGCAGGGGACTGAGCACAGAGCCTTGTGGGGCCCCAGTGCTCAGTGTGGTGGTGCTGGAGGTGCAGTTCCCGATCCGTACTGACTGAGGCCTACCGAAAGTCCAGGATCCAGTTGCAGAGGGAGGTGTTCAGGCCCAACAGGTTCAGCTTCCCAATCAGTTGTTGGGGGATGATGGTGTTGAATGCTGAGCTGAAATCTATGTACAGCATTCGAACATATGTGTCCTTCTTGTTCAAGTGTGTGAGGGCAAGATGTAGTGTAGTGGAGATGGCGTCGTCCGTTGAGCGGTTAGAACGGTACGCAAATTGCAGTGGGTCCAGTGAGGAGGGCAGCAGGGTCTTAGCTAGTGTTGTAAATAAAAATAAGATCTTCTGGATCTGACCAGAGCATTAGATGATCAAGGAATCAGGAGAGTCAGAGCCAGGGTTCAGCTGGAGAAGATAGTTTTAATTTGCATGCATGCGTCAATCAGTCAGCCTGGGCAATGAAATCCGAACATAAATGGCAAAACATCCATTTTATACTACGATGTAAACATCGACCCAAGGCCAAGAAAGGAAAAACAAAGGAAGAAAAATACAATCAAGGTTAAAAACATCATGTGAGAACTAAGTAAACAAGGACACTTATTAAGTAAACAAGGACATGTATCAAGTAAACAAGGATATGTATTAAGTAAACAAGGAACTTATAAAGATCACGCTGACATAAGTCCATTATTAATGATTAGTGCCATATTCATACAAAATATTAAGGAAAATTAGAAATAAATCCTTCAATTCCCCCCTGTGAATGCCCTTAAAGCATTCATAACAGCAAGCTTAATCTTTTGAAACATGTCTTCAATCCGTAACCACTGGCCAGGCGATTACTCGTTTACATATTCCACAACGGAATAGGACTTAGACTTCTAACCCGCGTACCGAGCATAATATAAGGAAAAGGTCACGTCAAATGTAGGCATTAGGCCTAGGAGTCAATATTATTGTAGTTTCTGCTATTCGAGTGTGTTTTACGCTTTTAGAGACACACAAACAACAGCAACGAATAGCCACATAAGCCAACAAAAGAATAAAAAGGAAAACCATGAAAGCTAATAGGATTTCACGGCCATATATCCACCAGGAACCTAGCCAGGCCCCTAGACCATCACTGTTAACTTGATCAATATGTATAACACGGTCACGTAACTCCTCTAAGTTTTTAATGTAGTGAGTTAGGTTTAAGGTAGGGTCAAAAACATCCGTACAACATTCAGGGCCTACAACTGCACAGGTACCCCCCTGTTGTGCTAAGATGTAATCTAAAGCAACTCATGCGATGTGATTGTAGTGTGGTAGATATCACACCTAGGGCTTGGGCAGTGTCATTAGCCAATTTCTCAATTTCATGAGATAGGATACGGATCTGATCCAAACTAACCATTAACATAATTAGGAATAAGAGCACCGAGTGATCTACTCCAGAAAGTCTGACTGCATGTAAAATATTCAACACATGGACGAGGGTCATTAGCTGCAAATGATATAACCTTGATAGGACTGTTTTCCTTATAGGAGCGTGTGTGAAGTTGATAACTCACTGGGCACTTTTGTTCATTACTACTAAATGTAAAAATAGCATCAACTTCAGAATAGAAAGCAATATCCGACAGCAGCTTATCTGTCACAGAGATAGGAATTTCAGATTGGTTGATTGAGTCGGCAAAGGATTGATATCCCTGTTTCGTTGGTAAGAGTGTTAAGGTACCATTGTCTTGAAGGTTAGCATTTGGGGGTACCTTTTGAACCCCCCTCTCTATGGCAGTGTGCACTTTCCCGTTCTTATACCAAATGCATTCGACTTCCTTGCAATTTACTGGTCCACAAGAACTAGGAACATCTAAATTAATTTCTGAGCGATCTGTAGGAAGCCGGTGTATTAAAATTACATGCTGCGGAGTAGAATTAGGCTTACTCGTAACTTGGTTCCTAGGATTCGAGTGTCGAGGTCTCATGGCAGGAAGAAGATAAATTAAGGAACATCAGCCATTGAATCTCCCAGGTAATTCGCTATATGCGGTACTTCCGCACAACCAGTAGGTACCAGAAGGAGCTGGAACGCGACAGAATTTATTAATTGAGAGCCAATTAACCCATGGACCAGGTTTAGAAACACAATCAAGTATAGAATGAGCTATAACTTTAGGTTGAACCTGAGAAATGTGTGAAATATCTTTTACCTGAAATTTACTGAGTTCGACGATAAAAGTGCACAATGGCCCAGAGATTTCACCTATAAAGGGAGAGTCCTTTACATGATTTTCAACACACCATGGAAATTTAGTCAAGGTAATGACGTCAGTTATACTATGAGAGGGAAGATAAGTCTGATTACAGGAGAGCAACACTTAGTGGTGACTGCTTGAGTTACATTATGACAAGTAGTTATGTTGAATTCTGATACATTAATATGCAATAAAGCACAAGTGTCACAGACTGAAATGGCATGTCCTGACCACGCAATGCCAGCAGAGACACTTACTGGATGAGGAATGCACACTTCACAGCCTGGGTACAGTGTGTTCTGAGTTAATGTAAACAAAGCATGGAAAGTGTTTCTCTTATCTAAATCAGCACCTGACACATCTACCCGACAGTTTAATATCATCAGAAGAGCGAATCTGAGTGGAAGTGTCCCAAATGTTAGTTTCCCCATTGTACAATTTGAGAATTTCCCACCACGTATTAACATTACCAACAGCTACACTCCCTGCATTGGTATCAAAACTATTAGCATACCACGGATAACTGATGTATGTTAAATTTTGTTGATACTTATTAAAAAACACTCTGACCTTGATTTTAGAATGCAACTGATATGTTTTTACGTTTTGACAATGTAATACAGGACATGCATTTATAGTTATGGCATATGCTGAACAAGTAATGGCCTTTACATGTCTCCCCCAGACTATAGGAGAGGGTAATTTTCTGAAATTCTTAATAAAATAACCTCGCGCTCCAGTGGCAGCATAAATGTGATTGTATAATGTGAACCCAGTGATTGTAACTATTTTATAATCACAATTTTGAAAAGGTCTATGTGTGTAATCGACAAAATTAGCTTCTTGAGATGTGGTGGCGATGAATGCGAGGATAGCTGGATCTTGTCTCAGCACGGCACGAAGAGATGTCGAAGGACGCTGAGGCGTGCTGTGTGGCCAGCTGGGAGAAAGCGGGAACCCGATGTATTCTGTAGCAGACTCGTGGTTATCTTGTATCTCGTTTCCCTTCCTAACTTGGGTCCTGTCCACTGAGAGAAGTAGGGAGCGCTAACCGCATGTTGGGGAAAAGGGAATCTTTACTTCGAGTTTGACCCCCGCGGCCTAAACACCATCGGATCCTCTCGAAGCTCTTCTCCCAGAGCCACCCAAACTGCCCCTATTTAGGAGGTAACATCACTTTACAGTGTGAAGCATGAGTCCAGGTCTTACGCCCCTGACATAAAACTGCTGAATCGGTTACTAAGAGAACTTGAAATGGTCCTTTCCATTTCGCTTCCAATGGTCCAGCAGTGTGATTTTTGATCATCACCCACTGTCCTGGTACAATGGCATGGCCACCCTTCTCAGGTGAGGCCCATGCCTCTGAAACACGCTGTTGAGCAGCACTGACTGCATCAGTGAGCTCTTCACAATACTTCAACAGCGCATCAGAGGTCAGATGAATATCTGCCTGTCTCAAATCAAGTGTGCCTGGCAACGCCATGGGTCGACCAGTTATGATCTCATATGGGCTGAGACCAATCCCCCTTGTAGGAGATGACCGAATGCTGCACAGAACAGCTGGTAGTGCATCTACCCATGACACTCCACTTTGATGGAGCTTGGACAGTCGTACTTTTAGTGTCTGGTTTTGTCGTTCAACCTGCCCAGAAGCCTGGGGCCTGTAAGGGCAGTGAAGCTTCCACTGAACGTTTAACAGTTTCATGACTTCCTGCACAACATGTCCAGTGAAATGAGTTCCACGATCTGAATGAATACATTCGGCAATTCCCCAGCGAGGGAAGAAGTCCTTGACCAGTGATTTTGCAGTGTGCAGAGCTGTGCCTGTTTTAGTTGGGTAGGCTTCAACCCAGCGAGAAAATTGGTCAACCACCACCAACACATCTCGTTTACCTTGACATGGAGGAAGGGTGATGTAGTCGACCTGCAGGTGTTTGAACGGACCTGCTGGCGCTGGTGTGTGAGCTGCAGGAGTTGGCACTCCAGCTGCACTGTTGTTAGCCTGACACAGAACACAGCGTTTCACGACATCAGATGCGTGTGCACGGAACTTGGGGTTCCACCACGTAGACGAAAATCTGTGAACCATTGTCTGAACACCCACCGGTCCTAAACTGTGAATTTGTTGGGCCAAGTATGGCAGCAAGGACTCAGGGGCAACATATTTACCTCCCTTTGTCCAAGCACCAGCAGAGTCTAGGCTTGCCCCTTTATCAACCCACGACCACACTTCTAGTGCAGGAGCATTAGCATACATGTCCATCAGGGAAGATCGAAGTTGTTGTGACTCAACCTTCACATCATCAGAGTTCGAGGTTTTGACGGCTGAGATTGTGATAGCGGGCAGCCTGCATGCAGCTTTGGCCGCAGCATCAGCCAGGGCATTTCCTCTGCTTTCATCAGTGTTTTTCGGACAGTGTGCTTTGACCTTGACTACTGCTAAACTTTTTGGAAGCTTACAGGCTGACAAGAGGTCAGAAACATATGAAGCATTTTTGATTGGCGTTCCTGAAGCTGTTAGGAAGGCACGTCGTCGCCAAATGCTCGCATAGTCATGTATTGTGCCATAGCAATAACGGCTGTCAGTGTAGACTGTGGCTGAACATCCTGTAGCCAAAACACATGCATTAGTCAGGGCAACAAGTTCCGCAACTTGTGCAGAGAGATGATCAGGAAGGCGACCCTGAGCTATAACAGCATGTAATGAGCACACAGCCCATCCAGCCCGTCTGCATCCATTCAGCACCTGGGCTGAACCGTCAGTAAACAAAACCATGTCTGGATTTTCCAGAGGAATTTCAGAGACTTTTGAAGGTGGTGAGTGTGAAAGCATCACACAGTCATGATCACCCCACGCGCCCTCATCTAAGGAATCAGACATTGCAGCCATCGTTAACGATGAGGGGTTGGTGATCTTTGCCCTTTTCAGGGTGATGTTAGGAGCTGTGAGAGTATTGAGCCAATTGCTCCATCTTTGAGCAGTTACTGTGATCACACGAGCTGAGGACAACAAAGAGAGAACAGCATGAGGACAATGTACAGTGAGATGTTGCGTCAACACTATCGGAGCACAGGCAGTAACAGCTAAAAATGTAGCTTGAACAGCACAAAGACATGGACCAAAACCGCTAGCATTCACGTCCAACTTAGCTGAATAGTATTGGACTGGACGCAATTGGCCACCATGATCCTGCATCAAACACGCAGTCATGAACCCCGCATGCTCATGCACATATTGGGTGAACGGCAGCTCAGGTTGCGCAAAACCTAAAGCAGGTGCAGATGTAAGAGCAGCTTTAAGGTCGGTAAATGCTGTTTCAGCTGACTCAGAAAACTGAATACTGTCTGTCTCATTTGGAGATCCTTTCAACAAATTATATAGAGGCTGAGCTATTCGGGCATAATCCTCAATCCAGGGGCGACAGTAGTTACACATACCCAGGAATGAGCGGAGCCCTTTCACTGTTGATAGAGCAGTGAACATTTGTACTGCTGCAACCCGATTAGGGAGGATGGATCTCTGTCCTGCTGTTACTGATTGTCCTAGAAACTGTACAGAATTGGCAGCTAGTTGAGCTTTGGCAATGTTAGCTTTATGACCATGTGCACTAAGATGTGTCAGCAGCGCTAGTAACTCTCTGTTATGCACTTCATGATTAGGTGAGGCTAAAAGAATGTCATCAATAAATTGGACAAGGCTAGACTCCTTAACTGGACATTCTGGCTCTGACAGGTGACGCCTTAATGCTTGATGATATATTGTTGGGCTATTATGCAGACCCTGTGGCAGACGCGACCACAAATATTGATCACCATCGAAAAAGAAAGCTAACCATGGCTGGCTGTCTGGGTGTAAAGAAACAGACCAAAACCCATTAGCCATATCAATGACTGAAAACACTGTATGTGAAATAGGGATTCCATCAAAAACAGTGCTAGGGTCAGCTACTCGAGGTGGGATGCGATCAATGCATGTATTGGCAACACGATAATCGACTGTCAGACGCCAAAGAGTTTTTGGTGCATTTCCTGTTGCATCTCTCTGGGCCCCGCCTTTCCTGACAGGCCACAAAGGAGAGGAAGAGGAGCTATGTGCCTTAATCAAAATACCTCGGCTTACCAAATCAGTGATTACAGGCCGAATCCCCTCAATAGCTTCCTGTGAAAGAGGGTACTGTTTGGTCATTGGTGGGGGTTTTCCAGTGAGCCGCACTGGTTCAATGTCCAATAGACCACAATCGTTCTTATCTTTAGCCCAAATAGGGTGATTAGCAATCATGGGATCCATCACCTGAGATGGAAAAACAGAGAGTTTAGGTTCAGCTGCTTCAAAATCCAATTGCATGTGTAAACGTGAGATAACATCAATGCCCAAAATAGGGCAAGTATTAATTTCTGCTACCATTAGAGAGACATCTAGTGACCTAGGGCCAAAACATAAGCAGACAGGCTCTGTTATGTAAGTATGACAGCTTTCCCCAGTCACACCAGCAATGATAGTGTTTGATTTGGTTAAATGAAGACCCAGCTTCTTAGCAATCTCTAATGGAATTATAGAAACTTGTGCACCTGTGTCAATTAAAAAGCTACATTCCACACCATTAACAGTGATCACAACATACAGTCTGTTATCTCGCTCATAGGTAACTGGCTGCAAATAGGCTCTCACAGCTTTCATATCTAAAAAGACTGAGGCGGAGGGGGAGGAGGCAAACCAAGTGACGTTGCCTGGGAAGCACGTTGCAAGATCTGAATAATCTGCCCTGCCACGTCAGGCGAAAGAGCTCCGCCCCTCAAGTCAGGCTGAGAACCTCCAGAGTCAAAAGCACATTTCTGCTTTTTTCATGTTTGCCTTTCGCTTCCGGCAAGCCTTGTACCAATGTCCGGGCTTATGACAATAGCGGCAAACATCACGTGGAACAGATTGAGCAGTGTCCACATCAACAGCAGCTTGCATCAACGCAGACACATGTGTTTTCATATTGAAATCTCTTTCATATGCTAAAAGACTGTCAGAAAGATCATTAAGTGTGGATTTCCGCCACTCAGGTTTCAGAAGCGGCAACACCTTGCGTAACTCAGCATGTAAGCCATCAGCCCACTGCGCAACGGGAATTCGGCTGGCCATCACCTTGTCTGTAGAGCTCAAGCCATTCCCACCATACAACATAAACACCTGGGCATAGCGCTGAGTGTATTCAAGGACAGACTCATTTTTTGCCTGCTGACAATCCACAACTTTACGCCAGCATTCATTACAGTCCACAAAATCACGAATAATCATCAGAAGGTCATCAGAAGACTTTTGCACAGCTTTTGCTGAAGTAAGCTTCTGCTTGTCCTCACAAGCCTGATAATAAGCTCTCAACTTATCTACTTCAGAGGGCAGAAAAATCTGGGAACTTATGGCAATCACATCCAGAGGGTGGAAATTATACAACTGAATTTTACGCTGCATCTGCGTTAAGAAAGGGCCCATGCCCATCTCTCTCGGATGTTTAAAGTCTTTTGCCATACGATCGACTTCAGCTGGACTCAGTGGCTTGTATGTGATTGTTACTTTTGAGTCTTCATCTTTTTTAGAACGAGACTCTTTCACAGCCATCGGAGCCACGCCGATGTGTGCTGGATCTAAGACAGTGTCTGAATCCTTAACCTTTGACTGCTCTCTTAATTGTATATCATAGCCAAGATTAGGGAGAGATGGAAACAACGGCTTTGATTTAGACAGAGATAGCTTCCCTGCTTGTTTTTCCTTATGTTTAGCGCACTCTTATGTTTAGCGCATTCCTGCGCAAGTTTACTGATCTTTTCGTCACTCTTACGCTTCTTACAATCCCGCTCTGCAGCGTGTGATTGTATTAGAAGAGCATGCCACTGCCTAAATACTTGAACTGCAGCTTCAAGGTCTTTACGCTGCACACACCTTTCCAAAGCAGAAAAACATTGCTTTCTAGTCCTCATCTTTAACACCAAGAAATTTGCATAACTTCACCTTTTTCTTGCTACACAATTTATCTAACATCTGCCCTAATTCCTTCTCAAAACAGGAATCATCAGCATAGGGCACGGATTCACAACTAGTGAGGACCGCCGTCCGTCACACTTAGGATCCTGAAAACACGTTGCCATATTGTCAAACAATATTAAACTAACTCATTCAGTACTGAGAAAACTACACGTTAAACTTCTACTGATTCCTCCACAATCATCTAGCAACAAGGGTTTTTTTTACAGGATGGAACTCACCCGTGCTGTCATGCACAGGACCTCCAGGGACTAGAGTCAGAACTCAGGCAGATGATATTGTTGTCGCCTGGATCAGTCGTCACGTCGCAGACGTCAGACGGAGACCATCGCTGCCCCACGTTGGGCGCCAGGATTGTTGTAAATAAAAATAAGATCTTCTGGATCTGACCAGAGCATTAGATGATCAAGGAATCAGGAGACTCAGAGCCAGGGTTCAGCTGGAGAAGATAGTTTTAATTTGCATGCATGCGTCAATCAGTCAGCCTGGGCAATGAAATCCGAACATAAATGGCAAAACATCCATTTTATACTACGATGTAAACATCGACCCAAGGCCAAGAAAGGAAAAACAAAGGAAGAAAAATACAATCAAGGTTAAAAACATCATGTGAGAACTAAGTAAACAAGGACACTTATTAAGTAAACAAGGACATGTATCAAGTAAACAAGGACATGTATTAAGTAAACAAGGAACTTATAAAGATCACGCTGACATAAGTCCATTATTAATGATTAGTGCCATATTCATACAAAATATTAAGGAAAATTAGAAATAAATCCTTCACTAGGAAGAGTCGGATTCTAGCTAATTGTAAGTATTTGTTATTTACCCAATATTTGTTTATGATTAGTTTATTTCCAAACAACTCAGTAGTATTATTATTAATCACATGGCCATATTTTTTAGGTTCTAAATCTAAACAAATAAAATCAGATGTTTTGTTGCATTATTTAGATGAAACAGTACATAGGCTGTGTATGTGTGTGTGTGTGTGTGTGTGTGTGTGTGTTTTGCTAGTTTGTAACAGATTACTGTGGAACCGACTTCTGTAAGTAATCGGTGAGCTTTTTTATTGACCTGGTAGTGCAGGATCTTTAATTAAACCACAGTTAAACTTTATAAGTAAAAACAACATCAAAGCAAAAATGGTTGCACACTTCACCTTAAACACAAACCCAGGTAGTGCAAGTCGAAAATGTAAGAAGTGAGCCAAAGCCAATGGGAGATACCCTGTCTTGTCCGCACGAATAGCACAGAGAAGATAAAGTGAAACGCAATTATCATTTATTTTTGCAGGTAATTTTTAATCAGTTAAGGTCACACTATTTTAAAAACTTCTACATTGCATGCACTGCAGTGGATACCAAGATTTGATTACATTGAGGTGTGTCTGCTTTGGTCGTCTTTTAGATGATGCTTTACAAAGCAGCATACAAAACTTCAATTCCTGTTGAACATTAAACCGCCCATACAGAGAATGTGTCATTCAGTTTCTCATAAACAATGCAAGTGTGGAAAGATGATTATTATGTATATTATATACATCATACATATTAAAATACACGTATAGTCATTTGAATTATTATTGAATTATTGACATTTAAAGTCACAATATTTCTATCTTTTATCTTAACTATTCTTTCTGTTTTATATATATAAGCACTAAATGATCATTTGTATGCTGCATGATTAGATAACTTTAATATAAAAAAAGCATCAGGTGGCTTCAGTACACAGGATTCTCTACAAGCACAAGCTAAGTAAAAGAAAGAGAAAGTAGAATATATATGCTTGTGCATTGTACATGAAATGAAGGCTGAACCACCAGAAGTGGTTGTGTTTTGTGTTTTTCTGGGGTGTGTTTGGGAGATTGCTCTATAAGTATGCTGACATGCACACACGAAAGCACAAACTTAGCACTCGTCTCAACAAGTCAAGCCTAAACTCTGCAACATGGGCAACGATACTAAAGGAGAGGACAATGGTCAAGAAAATGCCAATCAGGCAGGTGAGTCAATAAATGTATTGAAGCGATTTATGCAAATGCTACTTGTGATGCAGTTACATGGGTTATTAATATTATGATTATTATTACAAACTACTTTCCCCTTTTCATTTACACATCACTATTTGTAACATTAAATCTATTAATCTAAAACTGGTGTTGCAAAAGAGAACAATGGTAATCTGACTGGAGGAGAACAAAGCAAGAACAAGAAACCGGGGGAAGGTAATTATGTTATTTTTTGACTAATTTTCTCATTTGATTATTGGGTAAAACTCACTATTTAGTATTAGCAAGGATCAAGCAGTTTCATTTTCTTCGTAAATTATATTAGTTTAAAGCTTTCTGATTCCCTTTTAAATAATAATAATAATAAACATCCTAAAGCAGTGGTAGGTTGTGTTATAGGAATAAAATTCTTTATTATGATTAAGGTGTGCATGTATGCCTGTTGTAATAAAGCTGTAACTGTTGCAGGTTCCGAAGATATGCAAAGTGGTGTGAAAAAACCTGAAAATAACTCAATGTAAAAATAATAAATAAAAATAATTATGTAATCCATTTTAATTGTATCACATTATTACCAATCTTTGCACAAGACTGTTTAATTAAAACACCAATGAAACAAAAAAAAATGTGTTTAGTTTCTTTATCCATAACAAAAAAAATCTATTAATATTTTTAAGTGTAGATGAGCTTTGTGAATGGTTTTGTTCCCCAATAAGCTAAACTCACCCACATACAAACACACACATTTCCAGGGTGTCACTAAATACACTGGATTTAATATTCACACATTTTAAATGGAAAATATTAGATTTAGCACATCTCCAAGACTAAGTGCTGAACAAGACCAGTGTGTTGGATGGATTTTTTTTATGAACGTTCTTCTCCAGTTATAAAGACACAATTCCTTAAAGTATAAAACTCCTGCACTAAAGACATTTTTAGTGTTGCATTTTAATATTCATAACATGGTGTCACAAGCTTTGGGACAAGAAACAATTTGAATGAATGAATGAATCTAAACATGTTTTGAAGGCTGGAGAATAAAAATAACCCACATTTCATTTGCACAATGGATGCAGAGCCAATACTGCCAACATTACTTAAAAACAAATTAGTCGAAACTAACAATAAGATAGTGAATAGCTTAAGAATGTAAATTTAAAAACATCGCAGCATGACATTCTTCATAACTAGCAGCTTGTTTTGATGTCATACAGAAATTACAGTATAGTTAGAACAAACTTTATGGAACAAAACTTGGCACAATATGAGTGGGACAATTTAATATTTAATATAATTTACTTTAGTAATATGGCATACAATGGGTGTCAATGTAAACTCAGAAAATGACAAAAGGCTGTGGGATAATTGGGCACAGGGTTGGTCTAAGGCTGGTCAGAAGTCAGGATGAATAAACTGGTAGAGGAGACTTTATGTGAAGGTCAGTCCAGCCTCATTGTAGACTTTGAAGACCTTCTCGATGGCATTGACGTAAGCTGCTGTCCTGAGGTCCAAGCCCAGGTTGTATTTGTTGGCCATACGCATAATTTGCTAAAAAAAAAAAGACAGAAATATATAAATATCCTTTTTAAATAATAATAATAACAATAATAATAAAATATTAAGTGAATAACTAAAAGCCTGGGTAATCAGTGTAGACAGGTTGGTCTACTGATTACTCATAAAGCAATCTCAACACCAGCGACATCGCAATGCCCTGAAGGTGTTTGTACACACTATAGTGATCGACCAACAGAGAAACCATTTTCATAATTATCAATTTTCAAGCACACTATAAACATTACTGTATTTAAGCTGTTACTGTAATCTTATTATATTAAGACACTGGCTAGATTCCAGAATTCATTTGACATCCAACAGCATTTCCCAGAGGGCCAAGCAATATGTTAATGCTATCTACAAGGTCTTTCCTTATATATTACTTTTTTTTTTTTGCGCATATTTTTTTTTTGAAAAAAGGAAAAACAATACAGTACTTGCAGTTACAGACATACAATTTACCTTTCTTCATTTTTCTAAATAAATATATTTATACATTATAAAAAACAACTAAACAAAAACACTCGAAAAAACAAAAAACACACACATCCAACAATTAACTTTGTTTAAATAAACCTTTAGCTCTATTTTTTTTACATGCTTATCCATAAACAGTCACTTGTTGCAGCAGCAAAGAAAGCATACCCCAGGGAAAGAAAAAATAAAAACATAGTGAATCCTTTCATATCCTACTACATATCCTAACCTGAAAAGAATTAAAAACATTTACACTTGTAGTCAACACACACTTTTTGACAAAATGCAAATTAGTCAAACTTGTACATTGCAGGTTGGGTGGGTCACCTGTTGGGTGGAGTTTTTGCTGTTGAGCATCGCTTTATGTACAGTACATAAAGTGTCATGCAAATAATCATTATCATTGAGACTACTGAAAAAACCCTTCAAAAGCTGCAGTATATTCAGAACAGTGCTGCTAGGATCCTGATGAGAGGACGTAAATACGACTATATTACGCCCATCCTTGAATCTCTTCACTGGCTCCCTGTTTCACTTAGAATTAATTACAAGGTTGCCCTTCTTATCCACCAGTGTATTTATGGGGATGCCCCAATGTATTATTATTATTATTATTTCTCAGTGAGAAACTCTACCTCTTTTAATATTCCTCCTAGGATAGTACAAGTCCTAAGAAAAATGAAGAAAGGTAAATTGTATGTCTGCAACTGCAAGTACTGTATTGTTTTCCTTTTTTCAATAAAAATATTTGCAAAAAAAAAAGAATTTTTTATAAAAAATATCTGTCCATTGGGCATTTCGATTTTTCGTTCCATGTTCAGGTTTTACTTGTTTTCAATGTTTTTGCTTAATTACAATTCAACCAACATCTTTGGCCCTGCCTTTACATTTCTGTAATCATTTTTTGTCATCTTATTAGTCTTTTTTTCCTATTTACTTTTCCAAGTGTTGTTTTTTTTATTTTTTTTATGCTCCTGCATTTCCCTCTGGCCTCAACTTCACTGTCTGTGTCAACTTGTTGGTTGATATGTGTCAAAGAAGTTTTTTCTATATTAGCCTGTGCATCCTTTTTAATTGTACCGGGCCAATCTAATACATCTTTCTCATTGTCTTTTCGTCGTACATGAGGCATTCTGTGGGCCTATCACATTTTCAGGATTTTTGTTGTCATTTTCAGCAAACCCATTTCCAACAAAATCCCTAATTATAACATCTCTTCATCCAGCAACTTCCCAGCGATCTTTAATCATCTGTTTGTGGCCTTTCTTGAAGCAAACCATGTTTGGAACAAAATGGAAAAACTCTTCTGCCATGTGGTTTATATTAATTATTAAATTATTGAACATCCATCACCACCTGCTGTTTAGGAGTGTCCATTATGCATTGGACACACCTAAACAACAGGTTCTTAGGGAAGATGAGCCATTTTAGAATAGATTTTGAGGCAATAGGTCACATGGCCTGGAAGTTATTGAAATAAAATATAGAATTATTAAATATGAATTATTAATAAATAAGCAAAGTGATCATATTAAATAAAAAGATTGTGCCCTCTGCAGGACAGGTGGACACACATTGTAGAATAGATTTTAAGGCAATTGTTCTCTTATTTATTTTAAATAAGAATGTTTATAATATTAATATTATCTGTATTTCAGTCGGGCAGTAATTTGCAGACGGTCCCTAACTCGCGCAGTAGGCGAGGTTCTTTCGCCGGACTCTGTTAGCGAATCTCCGCTACAAATCGGAAGCTGGAGGAATATCCAACGGTAAACCAACTTCACCGCGGTGTGGAACCGACCTGTGACACGCGGCTAAATTTGTTAGCTAGCTAACTTCAGTCTAAAACACTAGGACTCTCTAAAACCACAGAAGCACGCCAAAGTTAAATACCATATTATCACATATAAAAATATGTACTGGTGAAAAAAAAACAACTAATATCTGAAGAAAAATCTTACCTTTTTCGACTGTTGATCTTCTTCTGTCAAAACGGCCAGAACTGCAGGGGTTAACAGACACAGGCGGAGAGTCAATTAACTTTGCGCAGGTGTAGTTTGATTCATCAGGCTCTTTTGTTTCATTAGCGGTTCATGACAGCTGGCGTCTCGCTACTGCCCCCTGCTGTATGTATGAAATGTTGACTTAACATGAATGGTTTGTGATCAGGCAACGTTTTAGGAATTTGTACGGTCAAGTTGAGACAAAATTACGTTAACCTTAATAATAATAAATACTGAGAGTAATTATATTGTAGCGTTTTATCGCCCGAAAGGATGGTGGAAAGACGAGTAAGCTTAACTGTAGCCCAATGCAAATGGCTGGGAGTACTTTATTCAGCAATGGCACGAAATAGCACTCACAAAACACTTCCTACCATTACTAACACACCTAGAAACATGCATACATACCCTGGCCGAAGCCACTAACCCAAACATCTTTTCCCAACAGGGTGAACACATAACAGCCCCATCCCGCAAAGCATGATGGTTCCCAAGCGAAACCCCGCCCACGCCACAATATAATGTAAACTGCAAAACCTGCCTTGTTAATTTTTTTTTGAGTGAATAGGAGATTTATTGTATAGAGAATTCTATAATTAAATAAATGGATACTTATCCACATTTCAATACATCGCTATTTTAATTAGTCTTTATGTAGCACTGGCAGATTTGCATCTATTCCTTCGCTTGTCTTTGTTCATTTGTGAAAAGGCAGAAGTCGAGAAGCGAGTATTGATATACAATCAATATATAAAAGAAGCAATGTGTGTCTGAAAAAATGATGTGAGCTGGAGGGAAAAATAGAAAAGAAAAAAAAAACTAACCCATCTTTTTTCCCTAGAGCGCATTAAATGTTAAAATGATCCCTCTGCCGTAAACGCTATTTTCAAAGCAAAGCCAGCGCTCTTTCATTCACACGCGAGAGCGATGGGTTTCCCGCCCCTGAGCTCGGTAATGTACAGTCTGTGGAAAAATGTTGTGAATTCGGTGTGCCAGCCTAGTAGAGATTTCCAATGCCTGTGATGTGAAGCAATAGTTCTACCACTGCAGAATTCATCAGTGGTTTGTTCTGTAGCAGTTTGCAGTGATGATGTTTCAGCACTGTGTTTTATTAACTGAATGCCAAGATGTGTCGATAGTTGATGACTTTATTCATCCCTCTTTATCCCCTCTCCACCTGAAAAACCCTCAGACAGTGTGTCCCAGCTCAGTCTGTGTACGCTTATGCTGCCTTTTAGCAGGGAAAATGTTTCGCATCTTGCTGTTCTTCGCAAATGTTCTTTGATTTGAAGCGATCCGCCATAGAAAAAAACCCTAAACCGTTTCTCATTCATTTTCAATGGTAGTGTAATATACTTTCCGCCGCTGGTGGCGCTGTGTGGCCGCTGGCGTCGTTCTGCGCGCTGATTGGTTGAGCCAGAACCTTCGTGAGACAGAGGAACGGCGTGCGCTTGCGCGGCACAGAGACCCCGCTGATCCGTAAGTTTTTTTTTTATTATTATAAATTTTTACTTGAACAAGACACAAACAGATAAATATACCTTATCTTAGCTCTTCCTTTACATTTCTCGATCGCTGTAATCTTTTTGTTTATCGTGTGCGTTAACCTTCATCATTCACTAACTGCTTGTGTTCACGTCTAAACATACTGTACACATTATTCATTCATTTAGTTAAAGGTCATTTAGATGAAGTAGCAACGGGACAAAAACGCTAAATTTCATTTAAAAAACGCTAAATTTTATTCTGTTACATCTAACTCTAATGTGTTTATCCCATAAGAAATGTTATTGTTGTAAACTATAGTATATGTATCCACTTTGGGTGAATTTTATGGTACTTACTTTATGGAAGTATATTAGTGCCAAAATTCCTCAAAGCAAAATAGCAGGTTGAATTACATGAACTGAAAAAACGTGTTGCAATAAAAATGTTTGAATTTTTCTGCATTGCAATTTGATTTGAATTGAAAAAAAAAATCCTTAGAGCATTTACAATGTTTGAAATTTTTGCCACTGCAATTTATTGTGGTTGTATATTTCAAGTGAAAATGTAATCCAAGCATTTAAAATTCAATGCAAAAATATTCAAGTTATTAAATTGCAGTTCAAAAATATTTTCAAGTGTTAAAAATACAATCTTCATTAATTTTCAATCTTACAAAATTCAGGTAATAAAATTCAGGTCTTCCGGGATATCACAGGAAGAGCAGTGGAGAGCCGATTGCTGCTTTAAAGTGTGCTTCCTGCTCCCTGTGCAGTCTACTTCTCAGAAACTACTTACCGATCGAAACGCAGCCCTCTTAACTAACAGGCCGGGTTGCCAGTTTCACAATAAAGGGTGTAATGTGTAAAAATGATCCCTCTGCCGTAAACGCTATTTTCAAAGCAAAGCCAGCGCTCTTTCATTCACACGCGAGAGCGATGGGTTTCCCGCCCCTGAGCTCGGTAATGTTCAGTCTGTGGAAAAATTCTGTACAGCAGCAGAAACAAATTTAGGAAGCAGTCAAACAGCATGGGTTCAGCGGGTGACACCAGAGTACAGCAGAAGTCTGACTCTGTGCAAATAAACCGATAGGGACAATTCATGACAAAGAATAAAGACAGATATATACGAAGGATAGATAGATAGATAGATAGATAGATAGATAGATAGATACTTTATTGATCCCGAAAGAAATCCCAGATATCCAACAGCAAAAGAGACAGTAACAGTAAGACAGATTATAGACCGCATACTGTATATCTTACAGTCAGTATACAGTCAGTATACACAGGGTAATGTGGGAACTGACCAGAGTTACTAGTGCAATGATGAACAAAAACTAGATATATAAAAAAGACATAAATATAATAAATATAAATTACAATAAAAAATAGAAATGGGGTTAATTGCAGTGCAGCCATTGATGTACAATGTTATATGTGACAAAGTCACAGTGCGACAGGTATTAATGAGGTGCCGTATAGGGCTTAAATCAAACTTCACTCATGCACACACACATGAAACACTCACACATACATACAGTATATACTACTAACTGTTCAAATAACTACATGAAGACTTATGACTTCATACCTAATATTAAACTGAAACTGAAATGTTGTAATTGCGTTGCATAAAATAATTTATATAATTCATTTATATTATATTTTAATCAGACTCACATTAAACCGTACTATCCACACTTTACGTTTTTCTTAATTACAATTATTTTGTGTTTACCTTTATTTATAAGCAATATAAATTTAACAAAGTGTAAACAGCATGTATGTTGTTGCTGCTGCTAAGGAAATTAATCCCATCTTGTTACTGAATGTGACTGTACATCACCGAGCTCAGGGGCGGGAAACCCATCGCTCTCGCGTGTGGATGAAACAGCGCCGGCTTTGCTTTGAATAAGCGTTTACGGCAGAGGGATCATTTTAACACATTACACGCTTTATTGCGAAACTGGCAACCCGGCCTGTTAGTTAAGAGGGCTGCGTTCCGATCGGTAAGTAGTTTCTGAGAAGTAGACTGCACAGGGAGCAGGAAGCACACTTTAAAGTACACTGCGACACGGACAGCAGCAATCGGCTCTCCACTGCTCTTCCTGTGATATCCCGGATGTGAAGACCTGAATTTTAGCGACTTGAATTTTATTACCTGAATTTAATTACCTGAATTTTATTACCTGAATTTTGTCGACCTGAATTTGTAAGATTGAAAAATAATGAAGATTGTATTTTTAACACTTGAAAATATTTTTGAACTGCAATTTAGTAACTTGAATATTTTTGCATTGAATTTTAAATGCTTGGATTACATTTTCACTTGAAATATACAACCACAATAAATTGCAGTGGCAAAAATTTCAAACATTGTAAATGCTCTAAGGATTTTTTTTCAATTGAGATCAAATTTCAATGCAGAAAAATTCAAACATTTTTATTGCAACACGTTTTTTTTTTCAGTTCATGTAATTCAACCTGCTATTTTGCTCTGAGGAATTTTGGCACTAATATACTTTCATACCTTACTGGATACCACAGTAGTTACTAAAGTTCATATGATATTTTTATTCATACAGTACCGCAGTAGATATGCTTGTACACAATACTGGTGTGGTAAAGCACAGGCAGTATCATATTAAATACCCACTGAACTTTAGTAGTACTTCGGAGGGAACCATAACAGGTAAAATGGAATTGCACATGTTACTGTGTAAATATTACTATTACTATTGTACATAAACATGTTCTATTGTATCTTCATCCATGTTCCACAGAAGGGTGTGTACTAAAGTATGTGACCTAATAGAACCGCGTACCGTAGTGAAGTACAAGTTTTATATCAGTGAATAAGTCCCAGGGTACTGTCAAATATTTTTCTGCTACATGCCGTGATAAATCTTCTTATGTGTTGTGTTTTCATGCAATGTTATGTTCAATGTATTTATTGCATTTTTAGCTATTTCAATGTTCTGTTTGCACTGTTTGTGCACAGTAAGTTAAACTGTATTGTGTAAAATGTATAGTTTTTATGATAGCTCCCAGTGTCAGGCCTTTGCCAGCATTACAGATAATGTGTGTTTGTTTAATTTGTGTAGAAGGAAACCTAGACAGTTAGAATTGGATAGTGCGGACAGTACCAGTGCTGATATTTAATTTTCATAATCCTTGTTGTCCGCTGAGCATTTATCGACATATGTTATAAAAACTATGCTTGTCTGTGATGCATAATTAAGCAAACTATTTTTTCTTTGTAACAGGTAAAATACAGGTTTTTCGAAAGGGACCACTTGTATCTTCGTCAAGATCCAACCAATGCAGCCCCACTGATAAAAGATAACACATGTCTATAGGACAGGTCTGCACCCATGAAAGAGCAGCCCTCGCCGTGGTCAGTCATAGAGGAGGAGATAGTTCAGGGTTGTCTGCAACTTTTTGCAAATAAATAAATAAAGTTTTTTATAATTTTTTTTTACTAATGCTGCCCTTTGTCAAAAAGAAAAAAGAACTATTAAAAATGTCCACTCATCATCTGATTAATATTATTATTATTTTTTTGTATCCATATGGATATTTATCGATTTTATCTTTCTGTTGAAATCTCTAAGACACTCTGGTGGCCCCATTTATTTTAAACATTTATTCTTCCATAAAAGGAGAAGGCAAAACTATTAAATATTCTATTTTGTAAATTGTATATATGATTAGCATTCAGTTTTATTAGGGTTGTGTCAGCTATTGTGGGTCAGCTATTCACGACTGGCCCCCCACATGCAAGGCGACAGTACTAACCACTACACCACCGTGCCGCCCGTGTTTATACTGTATTTGAGGAATATTAAAATTTAATACTAATACTTTTACCTAATTACATTCACAAGACTAAAAAGAATTCTAGTCAATGAATTATGCAGAATTATGTTTTTCATACACTGTGAACTTCTTATGCTATACAGTGCAGCTAATGCTATAGCCATCCATGTGTATTTGATTAATAAAAAATATTTAGTGTGCTAATGTAAGCAAATAAAAAAACAAAGCATCCTCACCTTCTTCTGAGAAGTCTTACTAACTTAACATTATCTCTGTAGGTTTATTTTTAAAAGGAACTGTTGTATTGTTAATGCTAGGTTGGACCATTAGTTCCAGGAGCTAACTTAAATTAGTTAAATTGTAAGTATTTGTTATTTACAGAATATTTCTTTATGATTAATTTATTTCCAAACAACCCAGTAGTATTATGATTAGTCACATGGTCATAATTTTATACATAAAGTTCTGAATCTAAATGGAAAAATTCACAAAAATCCAATTTTTGCAGGTAAGTTTTAATCAGTTAATGTCACACTATTTTAAAAACTTCTACACTGCATGCATTGCAGTGGATACCAATATTTAATTACATTGAGGTGTGTCTGTTTTGGTCATCTTTTAAGTTGATGCTTTATAAAGCAGCATACATAACTACCCTGAAAGGGAAACTTGTAATTCCTGTTGAACATTAAACCGCCCATACAGAGAATGTGTCATTCTGGTTCTCATAAACAAGATGCAAGTGTAGAAAGATGATTATTATGTATATGATATACATCATACATATTAAAATACACATATAGTCATTTGAATTATTATTGAATTATTGACATTTATAATCACAATATTTCTATTGTTATACCTAATCAAACTATTTATTCTGTTTTATACATACAGTATAAGCACTAAATGATCATTTGTAAATTATATTAGTTTTAAAGCTTTTTTCTGAGGTCCAAGCCCAGGTTGTATTTGTAGGCCGTACGCATAATTTGCTACAAAAGACAGAAATACATAAATAGCCTTTTTTAATAATAATAACAATAATAATATCTTTAATTAAAGCATGCCATAAAAAAAAGCATACAATGACTTTTATCACTTAAAGTCTATTTTTTTATACACACTAATGAAAGCATACAGGGTCACTTACCCTTGCAGATCTCCTCATTGTGTAGGCAAGACCGGAGTGCACAATGTCCTTCTCAGAGGCGCCCTACACATTACAGAGCAACCATATAATAAGATCAGAATAAATGTATAATAGACCAACACTCAAACACACGGACAATAAAGTAAGTAAATATTTTACATGTACTGTATATAACATTACCTATACTGTAGTATTATGATTAGTCACATGATCATAACTTTTTAAGTTCTGAATCTAAACAGAAAAATTCACAAAAATCCAAAGTTTTATTACATTATTTAGATGAAACAGCACATAAGGTGTGCATTTGTGTGGTATTTTTTTCCTAGTTTGTAACAGATTACTGTGGAACCGTCTTCAGTAATCAGTGAGCTTTTTTATTGACCTGGTAATGCAGGATCTTTAATTAAACCACAGTTAAACTTCATAAAGAAAAACAACATCAAAGCAAAATGGTTGCACACTTCACCTTAAACACAAACCCAGGTAGTACAAGTCGAAAATGTAAGAAGTGAGCCAAAGCCAATGGGAGATACCCCGTCTTGTCCGCACAAATAGCACAGAGAAGATAAAGTGAAACGCAATTATCATTTAAGTATTTATGCAGGTAATTTTTAATCAGTTAAGGTCACACTATTTAAAAAAACTTCTACATTGCATGCACTGCAGTGGATACCAAGATTTAATTAAACTGAGGTGTGTCTGTTTTGGTCATCCTTTAGATGATGCTTTACAAAGCAGCATACATAACTACCCTGAAAGGGAAGCTTGTAATTCCTGTTGAACATTAAACCGCCCATACAGAGAATGTGTCATTCAGTTTCTCATAAACAAGATGCAAGTGTGGAAAGATGATTATTATGTTTATGATATACATCATACAGTACATATTAAAATACACGTATAGTCATTTAAATTATTATTGAATTATTGACATTTATAATCACAATATTTTTTTATACCTAATCAAACTATTCTTCCTGTTATATATATATATATATATATATATATATATATAAGCACTAAATGATTATTTGAATGCTGCATGATTAGATAACTTTAATATTTAAAAAAAAAGCATCAGGTGGCTTCAGTACACAAGATTCTCTACAAGCAGAAGCTGAGTGAAAGAAAGAAAAAGTAGAATATATTGCTTGTGCATTGTGCATGGAATGAAGGCTGAACCACAATGAGTAGCTGTGTTTTGTGTTTTTCTGGGGTGTGTTTGGGAGATTGCTCTATAAGTATGCTGACATGCACACACGAAAGCAGAAACTTAGCACTCGTCTCAACAAGTCAAGCCTAAACTCTGCAACATGGACTTTGTCAAGGGCAAAGGTATTGAAGGGCAGGTCAATAAGGCCATCGATCAGGCAGGTAAGTCAATAAATGTATTGAAGCGATTTGTACAAATGCTACTTGTGATCCAGTTACTTTGGTTATTAATATCATGATTATTATTACAAACTACTTTCCCTTTTTCATTTACACATTACTATTTGTAACATTAAATCTATTTTGTTTAAAGCTGGTGTTGCAAAAGATAAAATTGGTGAGCTGACTGGAGGAAAACAAAGCAAGGACAAGAAACAGGGGGGAGGTAATTATATTATTTTTTTGACAAATTTTCTCATTTGATTATTAGGGAAAACTCACTGTTTAGTATTAGCAAGGATCAAGCAGTTTTATTCTCTTTGTATTAGTTTAAAGCTTTCTGATTCCCTTTTAACTAATAATAATAATCATCCTAAAGCAGTGGTAGGTTGTGTTATAGGAATAAAATTTTTCATTATGAACAAGGTGTACATGTATGCCTGTTGTAATAAGGCTGTAACTGTTGCAGGTCTCAATGACATGGTGAGCGGTGCGGTCGGCAAAGCTGCAGCAAACCAGGCGGCAGATCAGGCACTGACTTTTGGAAAAAACTTAATAGGCAAATAATTATGTAATGCACTTTAATTGTATGCATCATATTATTACCATCTTGCACAAGACTGTTTAATTAAACACCAATGGAACCAAAAAATGTTTAGTTTCTTTATTCATAACAAAAAAAAGCAATTAATATTTTTCTCTAAAGCAAATTTTCACGTGATGGTGTAGATGAGCTTTGTGAATGGTTTTGTTCCCCAATGAGCTAAACTCACCCACATACACACATTTCCAGGGTGTCACTAAATACACTGGATTAAATATTCACACATTTTAAATGGAAAATATTAGATTTAGCACATCTCCAAGACTAAGTGCTGAACAAGACCAGTGTGTTGGATGGATTTTTTTTCTGTGTGAGGTATTTTATGAATGTTCTTCTGCAGATATAAAGACATAATTCCTCTGAGTATAAAACTCTTGCTCTAAGATCAAAGACATTTTTAGTGTTGCACTTAATACTCATAATGTGGGGTCACAAGCTTTGGGACAACAAACAATGTGAATGAATGAATGAATCTAAACATGTTTTTTTGCACAATGAATGCAGAGCCAATACTGCCAACATTAGTTAAAAACAAATTAGTACAAAACTAACACAGTAAGATAGTGAATAGCTTGAGAACGTGAACTTAAGAACATCGCAGCATGACATTCTTCATACCTAGCAGCTTGTTTCGATGTCATACAGAAATTACAGTATAGTTAGAACAAACTTTATGGAACAAAAATTGGCACAAAATGAGTGGGACGATTTAATATTTAATATAATTTACTTTAGTAATATGGCATGCTATGGGTGTCATTGTAAACTCAAAAAATGACAGAAGGCTGTGGAGTAATCGGGCACAGGGTTGGTCTAAGGCTGGTCAGGAGTCAGGATG
This sequence comes from Clarias gariepinus, assembly GCF_024256425.1. Lineage (NCBI taxonomy): Eukaryota > Metazoa > Chordata > Actinopteri > Siluriformes > Clariidae > Clarias > Clarias gariepinus. The sequence goes on along the minus strand of NC_071113.1, from coordinate 22,577,900 downwards.
AATAAACTGGAAGAGGAGACTTTATGAGCATTTATGTGAAGGTCAGTCCAGCCTCATTGTAGACTTTGAAGACCTTCTCGATGGCATTGACGTAAGCTGCTGTCCTGAGGTCCAAGCCCAGGTTGTATTTGTTGGCCGTACGCATAATTTGCTGCAAAAAACAGAAATATATAAATATACTTAAAATATATATATATATATAATAATAATAATAATAATAATAAAATATTAATTGAATATCTAATAAGAAAGCAATGTTTAGTTAGAAGGATAAGTAAGTGTGGGTAATCAGTGTAGACAGGTTGGTCTACTGATTACTCATAAAGCAATCTCATCACCAGGAACATCACAATGCCCTGGAGGTGTTTATACACACTATAGTGATAAATCAACAGAGAAAACATTTTCATAATGATCATTTTCTAAGCACACTATAAACATTACTATATTTAAGCTGTTACTGTAATCTCATATTAGGAGACTGGCTAGCTTCCAGAGATCATTTGAAAACAGCTTTTCCCAGAAGGCCAAGCAAGATGTTAATCTACAAGGTCTTTCCTTATATATTTCTTTTAATCAAACCGCACCTACCTCTTTCACTTTGTTTAAATAGACTTTTAGCTCTATTTTTTACATGCTTATCCATAAACATTTACTCAATTATAATGTTGTGGCAGCAAAGAAAGCATGCCCCAGATTAAAAAAAAAAAAAAAAAAAAAGTTAATCCTTTTGTCACTTAAAGTCTATTTAATACACAATAATGAAAGCATTTTTATATAATTATAATATAAAATTATATAATTATAATTTTATAATAATTATTATTATAAAAGTAATTATCAATAATGAAAGCACTTACCCTTGCAGATCTCTCCATTGTGTAGGCAAGACCGGAGTGCACAATGTCCTTCTCAGAGGCGCCCTACACATTACAGAGCAATCATATAATAAGATCAGAATAAATGTATAACAGACCAACACTCAATCATTTATTGATTAAATCAAAGAAAATAATTACTGTGTAATAGATCTGATAAATATGCTGTAGCTAAAAGCTTTCAGTCAATTGAAACCATTTATCAGATATAAATACATACATGTGTTTTTATATCTGGATAAATGGTATATAATATCTAAAATATCTATATAGGTTAGGATATGTGGTGAATAAATATATAAATCTTATTTACCACATATCCTAACCTGAAAAGAATTCTGAACATTTACACTTGTAGTCAACACACACTTTTTGACAAAATGTAAATTAGTCAAACTTGCAGTACACATTGCAGTACAGTTTTTGCTGTTGAGCATGGCTAGGACAAAAAATTGCCTTTACATGTCAATAACACGGCTAACAAGTGCTTCTCAAAATAACAATGTTTTTTTTTTTAGTTGAAGATGGATTTGTTTGCCCTTTAATTTTTGTGGATAACGTCCTGGCACTCATGACATGACCATTATTTGTGGGTGCAAAACAGTCATGTTTTGAAGTAAGAACGATTAATCAAAAAGTGTGTGTGTGTGTGTTTGTGTGTACAGTACATAATGTGTAATGCAAATGATCATTCTCTCTCAGTGAGAAACTCTCCCTTTTTTTTTTATTCCTCCTTGGATAGTACTAAATTACTGGTTTGTTCTGTAATTCCAGGCATCATTATTCACACTTGGCTCACATTTTATAAATCTCTGAATGGGTCATGTTGCTTTCTGACGCACACAAACACACAGACAAAGAACTAATACTCACTGCCACACGAGCCTGGAATTCTGCAGTGGGAACCACGGGGATAGGACCACCTTGCTTTCCAAATTTCCTCTCAAGACTTTCCTGCACAGACACTAAAAAACACGAAAGCAATAATTAGTGACATGATTGGTAGCTTCTTATAAAACAGCGGCAGGAGGAATGAGAAGCTAGTAACAAGAACAAGTAATCCGAGACAGCTAAAATATTCCCAGGCTGACAGTAAAGAGGATGATATACTTTACTGTATTGCTTTTGTTAAGGTTACAAAATAGTCATGTACTAGCCCTAGGAAACAATAAGCTATTTGAAAGATAAATTCAGTTGAACAATATTTGTCCAAAGCCTGTCCAGGACATACTTATTCAAGATTCTATGGTTTACCATGCAGATCAGAGTTTAAAGTAAAAGTCTCCATTGTATTTAATGACTTTCTAACTTATTTTAAACAAGTACAGGGTAATTTTTGCCAAGATGTCTTTTTTTTATTCCACGGTGTCCCTTTTAGTTGTGAGTGGTCTAATAACAAAAGCCCGTCGAGGTTAGGTAACTTACATAAGAAAAAATATGTGACCTTAATTAATGCAGAAGCACACGAGGAGACAGGAATGTTCATGTTGCTGTGGGGCAAAAGGCACCACCCTGATGACTCAGGTGTAAACAAATAATCTAAGGTGAATAATAAGATTGTTGTACAGGATAGGGTAAAAAGTGCATTTACAGTGGTGTGAAAAACTATTTGCCCCCTTCCTGATTTCTTATTCTTTTGCATGTTTGTCACACAAAATGTTTCTGATCATCAAACACATTTAACTATTAGTCAAAGATAACACAAGTAAACACAAAATGCAGTTTTTAAATGATGGTGTGTATTATTTAGGGAGAAAAAAAAATCCAAACCTACATGGCCCTGTGTGAAAAAGTAATTGCCCCTTAAACCTAATAACTGGTTGGGCCACCCTTAGCAGCAATAACTGCAATCAAGCGTTTGCGATAACTTGCAATGGGGTATTTTACAGCGATCTGGAGGAATTTTGGCCCACTCATCTTTGCAGGATTGTTGTAATTCAGCTTTATTTGAGGATTTTCTAGCATGAACCGCCTTTTTAAGGTCATGCCACAACATCTCAATAGGATTCAGGTCAGGACTTTGACTAGGCCACTCCAAAGTCTTCATTTTGTTTTTCTTCAGCCATTCAGAGGTGGATTTGCTGGTGTGTTTTGGGTCATTGTCCTGCTGCATCACCCAAGATCGCTTCAGCTTGAGTTGACGAACAGATGGACAGACATTCTCCTTTAGGATTTTTTGGTAGACAGTAGAATTCATGGTTCCATCTATCACAGCAAGCCTTCCAGGTCCTGAAGCAGCAAAACAACCCCAGACCATCACACTACCACCACCATATTTTACTGTTGGTATGATGTTCTTTTTCTGAAATGATGTGTTACTTTTACGCCAGATGTAACGGCACACGCACCTTCCAAAAAGTTCAACTTTTGTCTCGTCGGTCCACAAGGTATTTTCCCAAAAGTCTTGGCAATCATTGAGATGTTTTTTAGCAAAATTGCTGTTAATGTTCTTTTTGTTTAAAAGTGGTTTGCGCCTTGGAAATCTGCCATGCAGGCCGTTTTTGCCCAGTCCCTTTCTTATGGTGCAGTCGTGAACACTGACCTTAATTGAGGCCTGCAGTTCTTTAGATGTTGTCCTGGGGTCTTTTGTGGCCTCTCGGATGAGTTGTCTCTATGCTCTTGGGGTAATTTTGGTCGGCCGGCCACTCCTAGGAAGGTTCACCACTGTTCCATGTTTTTGCCATTCGTGGATAATGGCTCTCACTGTCTTTCGCTGGAGTCCCAAAGCTTTAGAAATGGCTTTATAACCTTTACCAGACTGATAGATCTCAATTACTTTTGTTCTCATTTGTTCCTGAATTTCTTTGGATCTTGGCATGATGTCTAGCTTTTGAGGTGCTTTTGGTCTACTTCTTTGTGTCAGGTAGCTCCTATTTAAGTGATTTCTTGATTGAAACAGGTGTGGCAGTAATCAGGCCTGGGGGTGACTACAGAAATTGAACTCAGGTGTAATAAACCACAGTTAAGTTATTTTTTAACAAGTGGGGCAATCACTTTTTCACACAGGGCCATGTAGGTTTGGATTTTTTTCTCCCTAAATAATAAAAAACCATCATTTAAAAACTGCATTTTGTGTTCAATTATGTTATCTTTGACTAATAGTTAAATGTGTTTGATGATCAGAAACATTTTGTGTGACAAACGTGCAAAAGAATAAGAAATCAGGCAAATACTTTTTCACACCACTGTAGTTCGTTAGTTCTGCATTGCTGTGGTATTGCTATTAATAAACAAAGATGCTCCAAAGAGCCAATAAAGCAGGTATGCTTTAATCAAAGTGGCACACGCCATGTCATTATCTGTTCTCATACTAGTTGAAGTTCCCTCCCTTTGAAAAAACAAATTCAAATGAAAGTAGCAGCTCCAAATTTTAGAAAACATCCAGATAGCAATTTATGTGACCACATATTTTTCCACTCCCTAATGACTACAAATGATAACAATGAGGAGAGAATAGGGTGTCTGCCTTAGACACATTGATTGAGCTAAGATGTATGCAGGTGTCTTCTTGCCTTGAGTAATTGATGCAGAGGTAATGCACATTGTGTTTCCGTGTAATAAATAAGGGCGTTTGCACAAAACTCACTCAGCAGGTGGTAGTTTGAGTCTCTCTCATACTTGAAGGTCAGACGGCCGTAACTGACATGATTCAGATTCTTCAGCCACTCGAAGTAGGAGACGGTCACACCGCCGGCATTCAAGTACATATCCTGTAGTGAAATCAGAAGCAAACTATTACATCATTTAACAAACAGCAAAATCAAAAGAAGAACTTTCATGGTTTTGGCGAGAATCTTACCGGGATAACCATGACGTTCCTCTCCAAGAAGATCTTGTCAGCGTCGGGTGTAGTGGGTCCATTAGCTCCCTCGGCAATGATCTAAAGCAACACGATACAGGTTAAGTGTGTATTAATGTTAAATATTGCATTATAGTGTGACAGGTGGGACACCAGTTTAAATGAGAAACTCATTCATTTTTTTAAATGGTTAGTGCAGTTCCGTTTGCAGCATGACTGAGCTAAACTACCATACATTACAACAGATTTTGGTTGTTGTAAAATTTTCTTTTTCAGGAACTTATGGCCTATGGCTAACCAGAACCATACGGCTATTTCTGGGGAAAGGCATAAATTATATTTGCTCAAAATACACCACAACTTTAAACGATACCAACTCAATTTACAGTCCCTCAGTGAGACTGCAGAGTCTCACTTTGTGGGTTGTAGAATTTGTCCCCAATAACTTATGCTTGTACTCGTGTTGCTTGTGACAAACTTCGTTGATGTACAGAGCAGAAAAGCATGATTTCAATCCTAAAGCTATAGTAGTAAATAGGTTAATGTGATTAATGTGAGTAAATAGGTGGTGATTCTCTCCCAACCCCCCTGTTTCCCCCAGACACTGGGTGTCATCAGGATAAATGGTTTTCATTAATTCCTGCAGGGAAGATAACATTTGGATAAACAGTCTACTCTCACTGCTTGCATTCTGAATCGAACAGTCTGATGCTCACATTTATCAAACCAAAGATACCCTGGATAAAGCCAGCCACCTGACCCACGGGTGCAATTCCCAGCCTTTTACTTGAGATTCTTGAAATGCAAGAGATAATGAGCGATGTGATGTGATTGACTTTAAGGCGTGTATTTGTCCATGCTCATCTATTACCTTGGCTTTGATGTTAGGAGCATTCTTCCGGGTGAGCTGCTTCTCTCCAGCGGCAGGGATGAGGATGTCACAGTCCGCCTCCAGGATGCTACCCTCATATGGTTGAGCATTCGGGAATCCCACGATAGTGCCGTGTTGCTGTTTGAAAAGCAGAACGACATCCGTTTGTAAAATGAATAGCAGTGCTGAGCCAGAAAAACGGTACCATCTAGCAATAAACATTTCTTCCTTGCTCACCAGTTTGTAGTCCTCCAGCTCCTTGGGGTCGATGCCATTGGGGTTCCAGATGTTTCCATCAATCTCAGCAATACCTACGCACTTGGCACCGTAACGGTGGAGGTAACGCATAGAGTGCAAGCCAACGTTTCCGAAACCCTGCAAAAGAAAAGAAATTCTTTTAAACATTGGAAACGCTTTTAATTTTGTGTGGAGTCTTGAATAACTGCTATTTACCAAAAATTAATTGATGAATAAATGATCCTGAAGCAGCAGGAGATTAAAATGAATTATCCAACTCTGAATTATTAGATGTTCATAAAATATCTTATTGTTTGATGATCAGCATTTCTACATGACCAGTTGATAAAGGATCTCTGGCGCCACCATGTGTTCTTTATAAGGTAAAGCAAAGCACTCGGACACAATTTTATTTTTATTGCAAAAGCGCAATTAAATCTAGCGTCTACCAGAACCTTGAACTGTGCTTTTAGTGGACAGTTTTACAAGCGTGTATAAATCTAAATTACTGTTAACTTTGTGCTTTTAATACACTCCTGCTGCAATCCCTTCTCCGTATACATACTGTGTAAATTTCAAACAGAATTTAATAGGAGAAAAAAAGTGCTTAGAAGTGTTTAAAGTATTAAAAAAAAAACGGAAAAAAGAAAATGCTCAGTTTTCTTCTTTACATCACAGTTCATAGCAGATTTATCTGCAGTGCAATTAAGAACAAATGTCAGTAAATAAGGAAAATAATGCATGCTGTAGTCTAGTGTTTGCTACTGTTCTCCAGCTCTGTTTTATCTTGAGAGAAGAATGCGGTTGCAGCTCACTTGCCTGAGAAAGGCACTTGTTTAAGAGAAGAGTGTATTACACAGAGGAAGTACCATGTCCGAACCCAGACGGAACTGAGAGTCATAACTGGTGCAGATGTTTAACTCTCTATTCCCGTTTGAAACAACTGACAGATACAGAAACACTACAAGACTACAGAATGAACAAATGTATTCATTCTGTATAATGAGTCCGAGTGCATGTCTGCATGTGAAGAGAGAAATAAAAAAAATCACTCCCTGGCCAGAAAAAGTTTCTCACACTTCATTTCATTTAATCACCGTCAGCTTCCATTACAGCACACAATGTGGTGACCAGTTCACGTGTGAAAAAAATTCTTTATGCATTAAGTCCTGAAAATATGCCTACTGTATGTATATTTAAGTTGTCAGCTGACTTCATTTTATTGCGACATTATGTCATCTGACCAACTGAATCTTTTTTTTTTTTTTTTCATTTTCTGACCACATCTGCTTCACATAGTTGACACTTCAGCACTATCCTTCCAGGTTTTAATACGGTGTTGAAGAGTTCTTAAAGCAGTTCCAGTAATTTGAAATTTCCATGGTTGTTTTCTTTGCTTGATTCAGCCCAATAATTTGACCTTCTGAACCTGTGACTTTTTTTTTTTTTCAGCTGTACCTGGATGATGAAGGTCTTATCGGCGAAGCCTGGTGTCAGTCCAAGCTTGCTCATGTAGGATGCCTCGTTGATGAAATTTTCAATGCCGTGGAAGACTCCACGCCCTGTGGCTGACACTCTGCCGTGGATTCCTCCCTGGCTGATGGGCTTCCCCGTTACACAGGCATGAGCATTAATGTCCTTTATAGAGATAAACAGATGATATACATTAATATGCTGAGCATAAAAAAAAGAAAAGCATATACAAATACAATACAGAATATTCACTGTTGCGATTCTTAACATTACATAATTACAAGGGCAATGCAGTGGAGAGAATCATGAGGGCACAGTAAAACATCTACACCTGCATAGTTGGATATGTGGTTGTTGGGGTATACACACAGGAATGCCGACGAATGACACAGGGGTAACATTCAGATAAAATCCATTGTGCTCCCAGTTTAAAATTATTTAACATAAAGACTATGACTGAACTAAAAGTCCCATGCAAGTCTCAGTGTTTTTACATTTACGTTAGCGCATACGTATAGGTAACATGGGTAGGGTTTTTAGAATAAAAATAAAACACTAATAAAACAAACAAAATCTAAAGCACTTTCACGTTATCTGTTCTGGACCACTAGCACACTTTAGCTTGAAAAGTAAAAAACCTTTAAAATTATTATTATTATCGAATTTAATTGTTTTCATGTTTAAAAAATATTTTTTATTTATTAAATTACAGGTTATGAAAAAATGCTACTGTGTAGGACGACTTTTACACACTTAAGCTTTTTTTTTTACACGGGCCGTTGTTACTAAAGAACGGTCACTACACCTGAACACAAAATAAAAAAAAAATGCTTTACATGCATGCGCACACACATACACGGTCACAATGATATAGTAAACAGTACACGTGAGCACAGATGTTGACTATATGTTTGACGCACACGCACTGAGATTAAGCATGGGAGATGATTACCCACAGTTCCACAGAATGCGAGAGGGAAGACCAGCATTCAAAGCGCATGCGTACTACTCGTATGTCAAGACCTCGCTCGTTTATTAAATTAAAATTTACTTTAAAATGTTGCTCGTCTTACAAAAAAAAAAAACGCTTGCAGATCAAGTTACTCGCAATCCAAGTTTCTACTGTACTGTAATTAAAATGTACAGTTTGTTGGTAATTTCTTAACAAACCTAAATACAATGATGCATAAGAGTCACGACTCGTAAGTTTTGCTCAAATTCGCCCACCAACAATTCTTTTTATTCTCTTCCCCCTCTCCTACCAGTGTTTATAAACCATATGTTTGTCTTTTTCAAAGCTGTCCTCACTCAACCCTGGATTAACTCCAGCCCCCTCAGATCCTTTCCACAGCATTACTAATCACCTACTGTTCACATTTGGGTCAGCACCACACTGTCTCTCTGTCATTTCACATAAAGAAACACTAACAAACACTGCCAACATCCATCTAATCTCCCAGATCTAATTGGTTTTTTAAAAGATGCCAAAAAATAACCTGGAAAAGCTTTGTGTTCGAGTATGGACCAAGTCCCACAGGTCACAAAGAAACATAAGGACCATCAACACAGTTTCTGGGACACATTCTATTTAAAATCAGAGGCTGAGCTGAACAATGGCTCTTACTGTTCAGGAGCTGGCTCAATCCACAAATGACACATGTTTATCCATGCACATAGCAGAAAGCTCTAATGTGAATAAAACACATCATAAACACAATCTATCTGGCTAAACGGAGGAAATTCGTAATCTGTACGAAAGATCTTAAATAAGATCAACACATCAAGTGCAGGTGAACTGCATCTGCTGCCTTCAGTCTATTCAAGCAAAATGGAATAATACTAACCGTACAATACTAACAGCAATAATACTCCACTTTCCACTGCCAAACTGAGCACACATCCTGACTCAAGCTGCTATGAAAGACTTGGAGTTATTCTTCTGCACGCATCAGGTTTTGCATACTGATAGGAAACGAGGAAATGTAGGAAAAAGAATCTTTTCCCAAGCTGCCATGGCAATGGCATGGGCACTGCAAGAACTCTGTATAAGAGGTGTATAAGAAGAGAGACATGACTACAACCATGTCTTTCGCAGACTGAGAGGAAACTAGGAAATGTAGAAAAAAAGAATCTTTTCCCAAGCTGCCATGGCAACGGCATGGGCACTGCGACAACTCTTTATAAGTGGTGTATAAGAAGAGAGACATGTCTACAAAGGAGGGGGGAAAGGGTTGACATTATGGGGTGATGGAAATATCTTAATACCTAATCTTAAACACTTAATGACATTTTAACTGACAACTTCATAAAAGTAGGACAGACAGACAGATACATGTCTAAATGAATCAACATTTTTTTTAGACAATATGCTGCTTTCTATAAAACACAGAAGCTTCAAGGCCTTAAATAAACAACACAAACTACCACTAAAATAATTAAAAGACTGAAACCACTTAAAATCATGGCAACAGGCTTAAAGATATTTTGACAGCATGAACTTTCATTTGGCATTAACACTTCTTTGGCCTGATTTTTGGTTTGTGAATATACAGTAAAAGCTGACACTGTGTGCTTTGCATTCATGCCTTTATGTCAACACTGTGTCATGTGACTCCAGGCAAAAGCATAACTTAATTCATTGCAGCTGCTGCTTTCGATCAGTGGGTGTACAATCATTAACTTTCCAAAATAAATACAGAATATGGTTGAAATATGGACATAATAAAATGCCTGGACATTCTGTTTATTCATACAAAAATCTATATAGCTCTCACTTACCGAGAGTCTGTCTGACAAAGTTAAAGCCAGTGTTAAAACAAACATCTGCACATCTCCTTTGGAAACTCCTACACTGTCTTAGTAAACTCTAAAGAGGAAAATGTGTATCTAAAGTTGTTCTATGTAACGGACATACAGTACTTGTGCATACGGACTTACAGTGTGAGCGATAGTGTTAGCGTAAGTATCAGCGATCCAGGACATCTCCCTCTCGCCGGTGCTCATATCAGGGGCAGGGACATCAATACCCGGTCCTGACAGAAGAGACAGAAAAGGAAGTGAGAGACTATAATAACATGGCAGCTACACTTAGCTATTGTGATAATATCGCCTAGATGAAGGGATGTGAAAGAAGAGAAGGAAAGATGATCATGTATCATCATGTCGGCTCAATATCCTAGTAAATGGATATCTACAACATCTCAGATATCTCTATAAAACTTAATCATAATTGCTCATTACACACAAACAGCTCTGTTGGAGGACGGATGCAGGAGGTTGTTAAACACAAGGAGAAAAGCTCCCAGAGGCCAGGATGAGAGCTCGACAGATTTGCACTTCTACCCCAGGATTACGAGTGGTGCTACTCTAAATGTAGAACATAAGGGTATGCTGCCTTAGGTATGTTTTTGGTAATACACCCAGGACCATTTATCTGAGTGCAATCAGAGAGCAGTTTTTCCACAGGATCTTGTCCTTAAATCGTCCTCATAAAGCAAACAATTGTTTTTTTTTCTTTTGCTTACAGAGCAACATGCTTTATTTGTTAAACAATACATGCACTAATAGAGAGTGGGATGAGCTCTTCAGCAGTGGTCAAAGAAGAGCAAACATTCATTATCAGTGTTATTGCCACTCACCAATGAATCCCTTTTTAGCCAGCTCAATAGTGAATCTTCTTGTGATTTTCTCCAACTCGTTGTCCTACAAAGCACCAACAATCAAATTAGCACAATTAAATCACAGACAAAGATCATACAAATACTGTACATTTAATAGACAGTTAAGTCAGCTAAGATATTAAACTTAACAGTTATCAAAAACAATAATGTGATATGGTATGTAAATGTTGCCAGTTACAACTTTGTCTGTTACGTCACCCAAGAATCCAGCTAGTTGTTTCATAAAGCTAAATAAGCAAAACCACTGTTCTGCTGATCAGCAGTTTCAGTTTGAAGGACACAATGATTATGTAGCTAGCAAATTAAAAACTTTTAGCAAAAAAATAAATAAAAATCCTTTACCATTTATTTTGCTCATGTTGAATAACTAACACAACAACAATAACTATAACCACTTATCCCTACATAAATGTGCATCTAAATAAGCGTTAAAAAAGAAATAAAAGACCAAAAGGTATTTTAGCCCATAGGCTAAAGTGAAAATTTTGGATGATGAAGAGGTCCAAGTGCACCACAGAGGTCTGTGTTAATTCCCATAGCAGTCTGCTCTCTCCATTAAGTCGAAAAAGTAAGAACAATAAACAATAATAGTATAAAAAAAAACATGAGGGAGAGAGGAGGGGAGATGCATGTCTACAAGATGAAGTTCACAGAGTTCACCTAGATAACCATGCTGTATTATGGAATCAGAAATACAATCAGCACATCTGAGAAAAGAGACAGTCTGTGGTTTGATTTCTGACTGCGCATACAGTAGTAAACTGCTTGCTGTGTAGATTCAACCTACAGACTTTACCAATATACAAACACCACACAATGAAGAGGGTTTATCAGGAATTTAATTCTTACTGAATATTATCCAGGCAGATGAACTCTTGTCATGATATACTCCTACACTGCAAACATGCCAACTAACGCGTTCATGCGTCATTTATTGTTCATATATACGACTCAGGAGTGTCGTACTTACAGAGAAATTTTTGGGGTTGATTTTGACTCCAGCTTTAGCACCTCCAAATGGCACATCTGAGAAAAAGATTACAAGTATTTGTTGATATTATTTTTAAAATAACCGCATACAGACAATAACATAACACATCAGTTTGTACAAGAGTGCAGATTGAGGACAAAGCAGGAAACCTTGCCCCCCAAAAATGGCCTTATTCTGTTCTGACAAAAAGTTCCATTGTGTGTGCACCGCCAAAAATAAATGAAAATAAAAAAAATAATAAAACGCAAATTGTTAGCCAACATTTCAACTACAAAACACATTGCATGTAAAAGATTTTATTGAAATCCTGCTACTCTTCTTTTCTCTCTCTCAGTGTGGTAAACCACAAGGTGATCACAAGCTACATGATGGCTTTTACCTCACACTTTCTATGAACAAGAACAGATTTTCCTCTCAGCCTATCTGCCTCTTGATCAGATGTCTTCTAGACTGAATTTGCTAACTGCCTGGCCAAAAAAAAGTCCCCATTTGGGAACGGTCATATTTTTGGGCAGCATCAAGCAAAGAAAATGTTTAAATTATTAAAATTGGGTTATAAATGCCCAACACATTATTAGAGACTAAACAGCTGTGTGGCTAAACACTTTGGAGCGATGGAAAAAAAGTCATGTCGTCTAATTAGTTCAGAGTGCCTCCATACCTGAGTAATGGGCATGTCAGGGTAAGAAGGTAAGTGCATATAATGCATAGCACCCAATGTATAAGTCTCTACAGGCAGCGGTATGATCTGGGGACGCATTCTTGATTCAGCACTTATTACTGTGTGGCAATAAAATGAGGTCAGCTGATGACCTGAAAATATTGCATGACCAGGTTATCACATCTATGGAGTTTTCATTCCTGATGACACATTGTCAAATAGTGGTTCTGGAAGTGTTTCACACACAAACTTGCCACCAATCAAAGTTAATGACTGGAAGAAATATTACAATGTTGTTGTTTTTTTTTTGGCCAGACAGTGTATAACTGGTAATATACTTTTAATTTGCACAAACCTAATCAAAAACATATATGGTACACATACAATTGTGTATATTTAGTATATTATTGTACTTGTGTATATAATATAATTAACTTTATATATGGTCTAGTTCCTTATCTGTTGCATCCCATTGCATGTCACATTCTAGGCAAGTATCAGAAGCACCTATTATTATGATTATTATTAAATGTGTTTCCCTTTTCTAGTTGTTGGACCTACATGTCCATTGTGTAGCTACAAATAAAAAACTAATAGTCTGTACATGAGAGATGTCAGCACCAGCTGCACAACCACCTCTGACTACAGAGCCACTTACCCACTACAGCACATTTATAGGTCATCAGTGAGGCCAAGGCTTTGACTTCATCCACAGACACGTCTGTGCTGTACCGAATACCTGCGAGAAGACACCAAAAGAAAATCAGTAATATTGCAGTGAGACTGAAGACTCAATTTTCTTTTTTTTAACATTTTCAGCAGTGTTTATATGGAAAGTAATCACTGTTAATAACTGGTCTAATATTTTACTCGAATTAAAACAGTTTTTATGTAAGTGCTGCAATCAGCACAGTAATCAGACCAATGGAAATGTTCTTGCCAGCCTGAATAATTCTCACAGCTGCTGCTTCTTAAAAGCCAAACTCTGTTATGACAGAGAAAGGAAAAAAAAAAATACATCCAATTACTCTTTGCAGTGAAACTAATAGGAGTAGCAGAACAGACACAGCAGACTGATCATCCTGCAGAACTCTGGTACTGTATACTGGAAACTGAAAGCCTCACATCACGATTCAATTATTTAAAATAAATACAATTACTGTGCAGACAAATGAGAGAGTGCCAGCATGATTTATTCAGTGAGAATTAAAAAAAAAAAAAAAAAAAAACCTTAACCATTATATCCCTGAACCACAGGAGTCAGATCACAAGGCCTGCTTTAGCAGGTCTGGACAAAAATAGCATCCAAGTTAACTGCGACACACCACTGACGTTGTGAATGTGACTCATTCACATGGCCAAAATTAAAGAGGTGGTTTGCAATATGTCGGTGTTATATGAGACCATTACATTATAAGACAGGGTAGAAAAGCTTGAATTCATAAATACTAAAGATCAAAACAGTTTCTTCACTTAAGGGTTACGGACATTCTGCTAAAAAAAAATAAATAATAATAATAATAAATGTGTGTGCTAATATAAATCAAAAATCATAAATGTCCAGAGGACGAATCCTGACAGCTAGATTAAATCCATTTTCACAGTCAAAGTGCAATACAGGACACTGTGTGAGAGATTTTTTTTTTCTTTTTTGGGGGGGAAGAAAGGACTATTTTTGAAGTCAAAGAAAGCACAGGAAGGAGAAGGAGAGTGAGAGGAATGACTAAGCACCGAGTTCTTCTGCTTGGTAACCACAAACATGGGCACTCACACAACCTAATCCTGAAGTCATGCTCACATCATGGAGTCTGTCACTGTTACAAAAGTCTAAAAGCAGATTCCATATAGCTATACTCCACACATCATATTGTCAAGCTCTCGATTTTTTTTTTCCCTTTTCTTCTTAGCTCACTGAGCAGAAATGTGCTGATTGCAAATGTACGAGAAACATGTTGGACTTTAGCTTTTAGTTGTTGCAGAAGCTTGCTATAAATGAGCAAACGTCAGCCAAATACCTGGATCATTAAAGATTATAGGAAAAAAAATTACTGTGATTTTTGCACAAAAGTCAAAGAGTGTTGTAACAGGTCAGTCTGGCTTCTCTTGTGCACTTAACAATCTGATATACAGAAGTCAGATTGAAGTAAAGTTAAATCTAAAAATTATCTTCATGTTTTTTGCTAAAGTTCCTGCCCAGGAATGTGGAAATGACTACGCTCATGAACCCGACATCCATGAACCCTGAGGCACTGGGTTCAAATGTATTTGTGCCATGCAGCTGATTATTCGAGTGCCCTAACCAGTAAGATCCACCCGCCCCTGACCCAACCTTACGATAGCCTACGTCACATTCTCAACTCATATATTACCCTGAATATTTGCTGAATTGTTCTTCTCCCACACCTCATATTCTCCACCACCGGTCCTTAAGATCAGAGCAACATGGATCATGCACCTCTCTATTGCAGTGAATGACATGGGCTTTGACCTGCTCTCATACTGAGTTATTAATAGAGTAAAAAGGACGCACAAGCTTTGTTCTGATGTAATCATACTGCATTTTACTGCTGTGGAAAGGTGTTCGATCCATCCATATTTTACTGTACATGATCTCAGGGTTCTCAGTTAGACCAAGCATACAGTCAGTAACCAAACACACACACACACACACCCTTACACAGATCCAACAAAAAAGTATGTCCCCCTATACAAAGGGACATACCTATTTTATTTTATCATCATTATTGTTATTATTACTGAATTTAATCAGTTTGGAAACAAGTCTTGTGCTTTTCCAATTTCAAAAAAGCTGCATAATTAATCGCATAAAAATGTAAATCGTTGTATGGACCTGTCCAGTTATTTAAGCATAAAAAGGCTGCAATTTGTTACAGGTAATATAAGCATAGTCATGAATATATGTAAAGACAAATAATTTTAAAAAATAATTGATGAGCTGATACATCATTAAATAGCAGACATCCTCTTAAGGAGATCATTTGCCTAATTATTTGGTCTTAGCCTTAAATAAATACATCTAAATATGAAATGGTAAATTATATATAATATACACACAGAGTCAAAATGTATACACTTGGGGAAAAAAGTTTAAATGTATTGCTATACATTATATATTGATATTTGATATTACGATAATAATATAATATTATTAGCATAATATCAATATAATGTATATTATACTATTTTATTTTTCCTAAAATGTGTACTATATACATACATACACACTCTAGTATAAAAATTTACCTTTAGAAATTTAAAAACACACATGTATAAATTTGAGTTTAATATAAAGTTTTTAAGTTTTAACGATAAATAACAGTTCAATGATTAGACCCAAAGTAAAACCTGTGACCAGTTTCTGAAAATAACAATCTAGCTCCAGGAACAAGTAGTAAGGCGACTGGAGGCGTCCAGATTCCAATTTAAAAGCAGTTGAGTGCACTATGTAAGACTGTTAACTTCACCCCCTAAAAAGTGTTCGAATGTAGTGCGTGAGGAGCAATTTGACACGTCCTTAACGTCATAGGTCTATGCTAGCTAACAGACAGACATAGTGTAAGGTCATCTCCGTAAATTGATCCCATGTATAGAAAAACCGGAAAATAGCGTGAAATAAATGTGAATGTTTTTAACGTAAGCAAAAATTAAACCACACGATCATATTATGTTACCTCCTTTGCATGGAGTCCTGTGTTGGCTGTGCTGTGCCCGGTAGCCCTCGATAACCTCCCACTCTCCGTTGTCTCTCTTGATGGGGAAAGACACGCTGAGGACGTGGTTGCACGGCTTGATGATCTTGAGGATTCCTCGGACTCGGTGTCTCTTCTGCTCGGGTGTCTCTCTCGTCTTCAGGTCCTCCACCAGCTTGTTCTCCACGATGGCGGCGCCGCGGTCAAAGAAGCCCTCCACCATCCTGAAGAAGTTCGGGTCGTCCTCTTTATCCGCGGCGTCGCTGTAGTGTCTCAGCCGCATTACCGACGAGGAAGCCGGCATCGCTGCCTCCACACACCCCGCCACCAGTGCGCTGCCCGCTCCGCGGCTAACGAGCTCCCCGAAATATCGGTACATTTCGACCAGGGGAAGTGGTGCTTTTGTTCAAGATGGGAGAAAAGAGAGTAAAATAAAACAAAGGGGATAGCAAGGAGGTGTGCAAAGGAAACAAAAACAAGGGGAGACGAACGAGAAGTGCTTCTGCCTGCCTCGTTCAGTAGTGAAATGACAGCGCTCGTGCCATCCCCCCTCGCTTTAAAAGGCACAGCGAAGAGCTACTGCAATGAGCTCAGCAGGCACTAGGGGGCGCGTCTCTAAAGGACGAGCCCTTAAATAAAAGTAGGCCTTTATTGTCATTTCAACCCTTAACAGTTCAGTACACAGTGAAACTAAACGTTCCTCCAGGACCAAGGTGCTACATTTATATAAATAAAAAAAAAGTTTTGTCTGTACATTGGCCAGAACTCGCTCTTTCAATAATAGACTATATGTTTCATACATTGGAGGACCTGAGCCCAGCCTCATATCATTGTCTGTCTGTCCAGTCAGATTATGTCACAGCATCACACAAAACCTGCACCATAAGTAAAAACATATTGTTAAGTATACTGTAAGCGGCTTTTTTTCTTTTTTTTTTTTTTTACATAAAATGCATAAAACTATACAAATCAGTACACAGTGAAACGAACTGATGTTTCATCAGGACCACGGTGCTTCATACTGTACATATTACATAAATTGAAAGAAACTAACTAGCTAACTAGGACACCTAATTAGCTGACTATCCAAGACAAACCAAACTGACAACATAAATTAACAAAAACTATTCAAAGTACTATACAAAATTAATTACAAAATGACTAAAAGATAGCACAAGACAACATAAAGTGCATGTGCAAATGTGCAAATGTGCAAACAGGAGCAGCAATACGACCACATGACACAATGCAGTATACTGGATACGGTAGTGCCAGTTAATGACATGATATATAAAAAACAGTAAACATTTCTTGTACATTTTTTATTTGCCAGATTTAATAATTTACTAAAAATAAATTAATAAGCTCCTAATAAGCTAATTGCTCAATGCAAACAAACACCTGCACAATAGATATTAATTAGAATAGCTAAACTGAATATTTTTATTTGGATTAGTTAATATTTTCAGCACTGAAGTGGTATAAGTAAATTGTATTTTTTTTCTTAATTTATTAGATCTACTTTTCCAATTTTCTTATCTCGTTTCACTTTCTGATTACCGAACAGGGAGTATATTTGGCTGACGATTAAAGAAGTACAATTTAGTAGCCAATTTACTACCTCTGTGGTCCCACCCACCCAACCCCGGCAATATAATTTGCAAACATCATATTCACTGCTACAAACATAAAAAGGCTATGAGCCGATCCCTGGTGCAGTCCCATCTCCACCTTAAACCAGTCGGTTGTAGCTATGGCACACCTTACCGCTCTAACAATGTCCTTGTACATATCTTGCACTACCTTCGCATACTTCTCTGCCACTCCCGACTTCCTCATGTAATACAGCAATTCATAAAGCAAAGAGTAAAAAAATAAGTACTATATAATAGAAAATTATATGAGAAAGATAAAAGATAATGCTTTATAAATATTTTACAGTTGTAAAAATGTTATTGTACAGTCAGTACAGTAGTGGTAGTGTAGTATGGTATATTCATTCATCTTCATCATACAGCTTATTCTGTGTACGAGGTTTCAGGTGGCTTGAAGCCTATCTGAAAGAGATTTTGGGTGCCAAGTGACTTGACATTACAGGGCACACACACAGAACTTAGACACTCAAACCAAGCAAGACAATGCTCCTGTGCGCAAAACAAGATTCATGAACACATAAAGAATGTTTTTGTGGAAACATTCAAATGCCCTGTATGGAGCCCTGATGAACTTTGGGACAAACTGGAGCGCTGACAGCGGCCCATGACTTCGGACACATACTGTATTCATGTACACTTTATGTCCACCAAACATATTAATATATTTTTACACATATTAATACAAATGTTTGTACTTACCGATATTTTCCTATATGTCTAAAGTTTCCCATGGATGCCTGTTGATTGTCTTTCTGTCAAATGCTCTTTGTCTTTAAGTTCAGATAAAAAAATAGCAGAAAGATGGCATTGTTGAAAGTTTTCCATCTTGTTTTCCAATTTTTGTTGTTCATGATGTAAATTACTAACCAGAATTTTTTTTTATTTATTTATTATTTTTATTTATTTATTTATTCATTCATTTTATTTTATTATTTTCTTTTTTTTTCTTTTTTTTTTGGGGGGGGGTGAGTTCTGGTGTAAAATTAATCTGAGGTGTACTTGGTCCAAAGGCTTCTCAGGACTGGAGGCTTCCCAGGAGAATTGTGCCCTGCTTCCAGAACATCAATTTTGAGAACTTGGGCAGCACGGTGGTGTAGGTGTTAGCACTGTCGCCTTGCACCTCCAGGGTCCAGGTTCAGTTTCTGGCCAGTTCGAATTCGATTCCCGCCCGGAGTTTGCATGTTCTCCCTGTGCTTGGCGAGTTTCCTCCGAGTACTTTGGTTTCTTCCCACAGTCCAGATTGGGCTAATTGCCTGTAATGTGTAAATGAGTATGTGCCCTTCAATGGATTGGCACCCTGTCCTGGGTGTACCCCACCTCGTGCCCTAAGCCTGGGCTAGGTGCAAGGACTTTCCGTCCCTGAATACAGGATAAAATGGTATAGATGATAAGTGTTCATTTGCTGTTTAATACTATATCCCACCCCTTGACATGCGTCACTGGAATAATAAAAAATCAATGTTATTCTCTTCTGTGTATACTCTGTGTACTGTCAGAGTATGTAAATAAGTTATTAATTATTATCTATGGCCAATATAGACCAATGTTACTGATCATTTTGGTGGTTCAGATTAAACAAGGCTAAAACATTTACCCTAAGATCAATATAGATACATGGAAGCACAACAGCAGTAGGGCATTTTGAAACTTTGCCTAATCGTACACACCTCTATTTTATGACCTACATGTTGAGAACATCTCAGTCCCAGTTTAGTTCACTACCTAGCAATATAACCTGGTGTGTGTGTGTGTGTGTGTGTGTGTGTTATTGTTAATAATCACATCAGTGGTCACTTCAGAGAACTAGTGGACACACAAAAACTTTTATAAAACATATTATCATTTAGAGTTTGGAAATTCTGCAATTTAAAAAGTTTTGCATGGAAAGTTTCAGGATTGTCTTACTAGTATGTTATTTTCCTTCATTAGATTGTGGTTAATGATTTAAACCTGTTTGACACACAGGACCTTTACCCATCACCTGTTTGTCATTACTCAGTCAGCACAATGTCTGCATTCAAATAACGTAAAAGCGGCATGTTTTATGACTATTCAAACCTAACAATCACAACAGCATTAACATTAAATATAATAACTAAGCCGGGCAATGAATCCCTTACACAGGGTTTCTCTATGAGATGGCATTGCAAGAAGATTGTAAGACTGTAATGATAATGTAAATCTCCCTTAAGGTTAAATTGTCATAATGCAATATTAATTAATAATACAAGTTATAAGGAAAGCTTAGGTCTGTTTTAAAATGCAGAATATAGGGTTAAGTAAGTAATGCATTATTGATCAATAAAAAAATATGGTTTTCTTACAATGCTGTAAAAAATCTGTGAAAATGGACAGATGTGAGCACAAAGGTAATACAACAAAATCGGAAGCGTGCTGTAGGAAGAGTATGTATTTGTATTTTTAGTGCAAAGCATGGAGCTACCTTTCTTTAGTTTTAAAGGTTACAGAAACTAGAAACTACAAAACTTGTTAAAAGTTTAAAGGAAGGAACGTTGCTAAAGAGCAGAGGATTTAAAAAAAAAAAGTATATATACATATTAATTTCAATATACTTTATTTAGAGTTTGGACTGCCAGATGTCTCAGGGGTTCATCTAATCTGTATAAAACCTAACCACAGACTGTCCTCTGTATCAGACTGTCGCAGTTGAACTGTATGTTCAGTGAACAGTGAAAACAGGAATTGTGTTTTTGCTGATGCTGACTACAACGATTTTTGCAATGACCCTAAATTGGCCTATATGGACTCTGCCCAGGAGATAAGATAGGTAAGAGAGCAACCTTGGGGAAATGCGGCGTCACACTCTCCCCTGCACAACTCGGTTTCACAAGTTATTGGCGATGACCTGTAGAGTCTGGTTCTGTCTGGATAGAATCTCAGGTTTCTATGAACCTTCAAAGGGCAAGATAAGAATTACAGTGCCAAAGTGTGAAGTGGTAAATTTAAGTTTCAATCAAACATGACTTGTGGTTAATGTCTTTCAATTTAGTAAACGTTTATGTTCCTTATTAGAATTTGGTGCATGGGAAAAAAATAGAAGAAAAATTTTACCATTGACATGACGAACACTTAATGATGGTTTGTGGACTAGAAAAGAACAGACTCGCCAATATTGACTCTTAACTATCTTGTGTTACTCTGAGCACCGTTATGTGGCTTGTATACAGTATAAGCAGAAACAGGTCAGAGGAGAATAGCCATACTGGTTTGAGCTGGCATGAGGGCTACAGAAAATCGGTTAATAATTATATACAACCCTTTTGAGCAGAAAAGCAGCTTCAAAAATAGTACCTTAAAGCAAATGAACTACTACAGCAGATTATTGCATAGCCTGTTACACTCCTGCAAGACAAGATCAGAAAGCTGAGGTTACAATTTGTGCAAGTTCAAGTGAAAAGTTAAAAAAACGAGAAATATGTTGCTTATATCAATGCTTATATTAATATCGATTGCATGCAATATTTGTATTATTATTTAAAAAAAAAGACTTATAGTTAACTTATTCAATAGACCTTTATCTGATAGCAAAGAGCATTAAAGAAATGAATGATTTTTTTTTCAAGCACAGCCATAAAAGCCAATCATAAAGTACAGGCTTTGATAAAGGAAACACTCCCAGCATGCCTCGTTTTTTTTTTCTCTCTACTTCACTCTGCCCTTATGTTCAGTAGCCTGTCACTAGGCCCGTATTTTATCATGGTTATGTTTCACTGAGGGGAGTGTGAGCACATCATTGGCTCACGCACAGACAACACCCACCCTGTGGTTGGATGAGGGGGGAGGTGGGGAGGTGATAAATTACAGGGCTTTGACCCTCTTCAGACACAATATTTGATTGGATGATAGAACCCATTCCTGCACGTGTCAAATAAAGGCTTTCATCAATATATTTCCTGGGAAGAGTGTTTGTTTGGTGTAGCAGTGTTTAATTACATCATCCTACTTGCTGTTATTCTCAGTGTAAAGAAAATCAGCAATTAGCAGCAAGCCCACATGAGACTAATGGCCTCTTAAGCCATAGTCAACACATCATTAATGCAGTTACAAATCGATTATGCGGCATTATTTATATATATATATTAAAAAAATCTTATATACAGCACAACACATTGGATTTTATAGATTAAATTCTGTGTATAGAACACCACAGAGGCAAAATATGATTACAAAAATCGGTATATGACTGAAAAGTGCTAAAACAAACGTAATCAAGATAAAACCAGATTTTTAAAAAGGAGATTGAAGAACCTTAGTGAAATAATTATCAAGAAGCACTCAAAAAAAAGTTTTCTAGAGAAAGAGAGAGAGAGAGAGAGAGAGAGAGAGAGAGAGAAATATGACACTTATTTCCATTTGACACAAGCTCTATTCCCCCACTGACATACCAGAGCTGTTGACTCGTGTAAGACTCTTTAGTGAACAAAATACAGCCCGTTCCTAACTGACTGCTACTTTGATGTCATGATGTCAAACACAAAGATGAAAACAACTGATCTGTTTGTTTACAAATAACAAGTTAGTAAAATTAAACTGCTGACCATTTTACATGACACCAATAATGAGATATAAAAAGCTGATATACAGTACTGTGCAAAAACCTTACATGGAATTTACATGAATGGAACTTGTACATGAATGCTGTAGAGCAAGGATTTGACGTATAGAGGACCCACCCTGCAACCCACAGCACCCAAAGGTTCCACTGGCAATGTCCTGGTGCCAGACACCACAGTGACCCCAGAGGCCCTGTAGAGTTATAGTCCGAGGGGCCAGAGCTCAATGGGCTGCAGAAGGGGAACCTACACAATACTGGATACAATGTTTTGCATCGTAATGTTCTGGCTGTTGGTGTATATAAATATACTACATTTTTTTGTTAAAATTCCAAAAAACAAAGTAAATTATGTCAGATCTTTTTAATGTGATATACAGACTAACAATTAAAGTGAAAAAAAGAAACATTTTATAAAATGGGAAGTGGAAGGCAAAAAAAAAAATCCCAATGAAATTTTGCAAAAATGTGCATTCTGTTACAATAGGACATGTGACTGTTCTCACAATAAACCAGTCATATTTAGACTGCTGTTCAAACGTAATTATCATACGCCTGTCTTTAATGAGATAATTCTGATTAACCCCCAAAATACATCAGCTGTTTTTAGAGTATTCTTGACACCTGCTTCATTTCGACTGACTACTACTGTAGTCGTGGTCTGGAAAGAAAATTGGGCACCACAGTGAGAACTGGGGTCTCTCCAGAGCTGCCAAAAGAAAAAACAGTCTTAGTAAGGCAGAGAAGAGACCTACAGTGATATTATGCATGGAACAACAATGACTTAAATTATGTTTTGTAGTCTTCACATGTCTGCTCGGTTGGGTAGAGTGACAAGATAAAAGGCGTTTTTCATGGAAACAAAATATCTAAACCTGTATAAATCACCACAGACTATGTGGCAAAATGTGTAATGGCCTGGGCAAAATCCTAAAAGATATGTCTGTTACAATAACAAGACAGCTTATCACCTAAATATCACACCATGAAGCATGAAGCATGGTGGTGGTAACATGATGACATGTGGTTGCTTCTCTTCAACTGAGACTGCCTTTTAAGATAAAAGATGCACAGAAAATAATCCCCAGTGTTGATTTAACAAGGTCAGAAGTAGCTCAGTGGTTGAGCCAATGGACTGCTGATTGGAAGGTCACAGGTTCAAACCCCAGCACCACATACCGTACAGTAGCTGCAACTGTTGGGCTCTTGAGCAAGGCCCTTAAACCTCAACTTCTCAGATGCATAATGAGATAACAACGTAAGTCGCTCTGGATGAGGGTGTCTGCCAAATGTCATAAGAGTTCAGAGTGGACCTCTATAAACACTGTAGGGTTTTAATTGTGCATTCTAAGCGTACTTTCAACCCTACGGTAGCAATTTTGCTCTGTATTAATATGCAAAAACAAGACGTTTTTTAATATTTAAGAGGAAAGATTTACTACTACTACTACTACTACTACTAATAATAATAATAATAAATAAATAAATAAATAGCCCTTACACATATCATGCCTGTAATTTAGTAAAGATTAATAAGTCTGCACTCCACTGCGATGTACTACAATGTTAAGTCCAAATTTCAGACATGATCGTAACAAAATCTTAGTTTTAGTTATAATCATAATATTTATTCCAACTGTTTTCTGCATCTTTTTTTATAAAAATGTACTGAAAAGCTACAACCACACTTGATTCTCTGAGCATTTGTGGTGAGCAGCAAGTTGTTGCTTATATTGTTTAGGCCAGATGAGGGCGCCAAATATCCTTCAGACATTAGATAAGACATTAAGACTCTGAGAGGAATGTTAGTAGAATTTCACTTACATAGTATCTCACTTTGCTCGATTAACTGAAACAAATCCATGGGTACAGAAAACATGGGTTAAAAAATGTAAAACAACTTTGAATCATCATATCGATTCTAACTACAGTATATGTAAAATAAACTGCATGTAGTCTAACACTGTGCGAAATCATCCAGTTCGAGATGACATGCACTAGCTGTGAATATACAATAGTTTCAGCAGAGTCCTGGTGTGTGTTAATGAAATTTGTCCAGAGCATGACTACAGCTCAATGGGGGAAAAAAAGTCTATAGATCTGGACGTTTTTGGTATCATGGGTCGGTTTCTCACCCTTCAAGGAAGTAGTATTAAACGGGGGTGAGAAGGGTGAGAGGGGTCAGAGACAGTCTTAGCTGCTCTGTTCTTGGCTCTGCTGTCATGAAGGTTAGTGAGGGAGGGGAAGTCACAGCCAATGATCTTCACTTCAGATCGAATAACACGCTGGTGGTAGGTGATAGAGCCAAACACTGGAAAATATCTTCAAGAGCCACATGTCCCTCTTCATAATGGTTGGGGGTTGTCAATTATATCTTCAATCTGTAGAGTAGAATCTTTCACTTTTAACACTGGACCAGGACATGAACTGGTTCACCGCTTTAGTGTCACCGGACTCATCTCTATAAAAAGGTTTAAACCTGACATTTCTTACTGAAGAAATTTTGGCTGGGGATTAATTTTTAAGAGGAATATAATCTATCACTTCTTCTTACAAAACTAATAGGTTTACTTTGGTTTTCAGTAAAAATGAATAAGTGAGGAAATCACTCTTACTCAGGACCCCAAATTATACCTCAGCATCGTGCATTAAGTCCTTAAGAGGTCTTATCAAGTTCAACAGATTAGTCATACCTGGTAAGTTCTACAAAACCTGGAAGACATTACCACATTACGCTTAGCACAAAGAATTTCACACAGAGATTTATTACATAATCATGATCGGATGCACAGAGACAGACTAGCACATCCACAGATTTACTACATACTTAAAGAAATGACACATACAACAGACAGAAGTGTGTAAGTGTGGGCAGGCTATAAGGCAAAGAGTTGAACAAGTTCCCACGAGAAAGCTCCTGTCGTGTGCCTCGCTACCGGAAACTGTGGTCAGTGTGGGTTTTTCTTCTGTGTATATAACACAGCATCGGCTTAACTGAGAGACAACATCACATAGCACTGTAGACGTGAAGTCGGTTACAACTTAATCAGCGTAAATAAGAGGTTGGGCTTATTAATTATTTTTTTATTGCTACTCAGCTCAGAGCAATCTTGAATCATGCTTGATTTGGTGAATCACAGTTGCAGCCATGTTCCATTCACATCTTAGTATAATTACACGTGCCACAGAAAAAGGCCACAGAATGACTTTCCTGATAAACTCAGGTCAAAAAGTCATTCAGAGGTCACGCAAGATGGTGTGCCCAGATGTAATCACAGACAGGTTTCTCTTGTGTCCCTAGTAACTGCCAATGTCAAAAGTTAAATGTAAGCTCTGTTTAAACTGTAACCAAAATGACATCAACCTGTATTTGTTCATGTTGTCTTTTTTTTTCTTGAGTTTTTAGGTGAATGATTTTTTCCATCGAATTTAACATACAGAATTACAGGAAGTGAAAGTAGAGTAGCACAACAGTCAATATTTCTTAGCATTTCATTTCAATCCTTTTTTTTTCCTGATGAGCAGATTTTTTTATGTTGTTAGAAAAAAAACTGCAATCGTTCAAAAATATGCAGAAAAAAATCCACTGAACATTAGCACAACCAGATGTTTCAGTACATGATGCTTCATTTACCGAACACTGTAAAATGTATATCTTGCCAAGCAAATTATATAATCAAGCCTACTTCTACATGTTCTTTTAATTTCCAGGTTGCAATGGATTATCTATAAAAAATAAAACTCTAAACTTTTATTAATACTGTATGTATAAAGATAGTTTAGAGAAAAAGAAAATAAATAGTCAGTCTACAAAAATAAAACCAACTCAACAGGGATAACATTCATAGAGAAGTTACTGGATGGTGTACAAAATGAATGTGTGTGTAACCTGAAAGCAATTTTGCATCTCTCTAAAAATAAAATCCTGAAATCATTTTGCATATGCCATTTTGAGTTAATATCTTGCCTTAAAGTTCAAGTCAAGAATGTTGTCATCAATTGCCAAGACTACACCAAAACAACAAGGAGATCAGCACACATTATTTATTAATAGAAACAAAACTTACCATAGTGCTGAACTCTAACATTAAATGGTAAATTATAAAATATACTGTATACAGTTTGTTTTGGGGAGTTTGGAGGCTGGGATAGTGGCCTTGGGTTATTTGCCTGTTGTGCGCTGTGCATGGTAACCTGCGGTGCACTGGGTGTTCTGATGCTTTTCTTTCATTGATTATTTTGGCAATTTGCAAATTTGTGCCGCTTTAGTGATTGCTAAAATATATATTGCTACAGTATATATATATATATATATATATATATATATATATAGTATATATGTGTATACATATACTCAGCAAAAAAGAAACGTCCTCTGACTTTCAACTTTTTTTACTTTCATTAAACTTAATGTGTAAATATTTGTATGAACACTAAAAGAGTCAACACTATAAGACATAAACTAAAAATGTTTCACAATGTGTCCCTGAATGAAGGGAGGCTCAAAATCAAAAGTACCAGTCAGTATCTGGTGTGGCCACCAGCTGCTTGAAGTACTGCAGTGCATCTCCTCCTCATGGACTGCCTATTGCAGACAGTCTGAGTACTAATGGAGGGATTGTGTGTTCCTGGTGTGACTCGGGCAGTTGTTGTGGCCATCCTGTACCTGTCACGCAGGTGTGATATTCAGATGTACCGATCCTGTGCAGGTGTTGCTACACGTGGTCTTCCACTGCGAGGATGATCAGCTGTCCTTCCTGTCTCCCTGTAGCACTGTGTTAGGCGTCTCACAGTGTGGACAGGGCGATTTATTGCCCTAGCCACATCAGCAGTCCTCATGCCTCCCTGCAGCATGCCTAATGCACGTTTACGCAGATGAGCAGGGACCCTGGGCATCTTTCTTTGGGTGTTTTTCACAGTCGGTAGACAAGTCTCTTTAGTGTCCTGCGTTTTTAGAACTGTGACCTTAAATGCCTACTTTCTGTAAGCTGTTAAGGTCTTAACGACCATTCCACAGGTGCATGTTAATTAATTAATTGAACATGCATGGAAAACATTGTTTAAACCCTTTACAATGAAGATCTGTAAAGTTATTTGAGTTTTTACTACATTATTGTTGAAATACACAGTCCTGAAAAAGTGACGTTTCTTTTTTTGCTAAGTATATGAGAGCGATCAGGCCTGCATGGTAGAGTGGCCAGATTAAAGCCACTCCCATAGTAAAAGGCACATGACAGCCACCTGGACTTTAACAAAAGACATCTGAAGGACACTCAGACCATGAGAAACAAATCTTTTTTGTTGAAATGCCTTTGGCACTAATTAAACTACCCCCTGACTAAAGCCGTTCTCCCCCAGTTGCTTACTTTGGCCAGACGGCCTGCTCTAGGAAGTGTCCTGGTGGTTCCAAACTTCTTCTATTTAGGGATGTTGAAGGCCATTGTGTTCTGGACCTTCAATGGGGCAGAATTTTTCTGTACCCTTCCCCAGACCTGTGCCTCGATACAATCCTGTCTGAGAGGTCTATAGACAAGTCCTTAGACTTCATGGAATGGTTTGTGCTCTGACATGCACTGTCCACTGTGGGACCTTATATAGACAGATCTTTTCAAATCATGTTCAGTCAACTGAATTTACCACAGGTGGACTCCAATCAATTTGTAAAATCATCTCAAGGATTATCAGTGGAAAAAGGATGCATCTGAGCTCAATTTTGAGTGTCATGACAAAGGCTGTGAATACTTATGTACATGTGATTTTTTTTTCTTTAAATTTTTTTATTTTGAATAAATTTGCAAATATTTTAAACTAACTTCTTTCACATTGTCATTATGGGTATTTTTGGTAGAATTTTAAGAAAAATAGTAAATTTAATCTATTTTGAAATAAAGCTGTAACATAGCAAAATGCAAAAAAAAGTGATGCGCTTTAAATACTTTCCAAATGCACTGTATTTAAGTATAAAATATTTGAAATTGAGTTTTATTCTTTATTGGAATAAGACTTTGCAGTCCGGTTCACATTTATGCTAATGTATTATATATTTTTTCTCCCACCAAAAAATATAACACATTTCTGGAAAGTACATAACAGCTAACTGTGTTGTATAAGACATTATACCCAGAGACCCATAGTTATATGGGACCATTGGGATAAACAACGGAATGGGAATTTCCTGTTTTAGAAAAATCTACTCTTTGATTGTTATATTAAATATTATCATGTGTCATTTTGCCGGCCACAGTAGGACTGGAAAAAACAGTTCTATTGCCTTCATTTAGCTTTTCTTAACTGGAGTGGTGTGCCACACAAGAAAACATATTTTAAAAAATACATTATTATTTGCTTGCGTTGATAGTGATTTTTCCTTTTGGCCATGGAAAACAGTGTTCCGCTGCGAAGACCCTGCACCTCTTAAAGACGTCTGCGTGCTCCACTGAGAATAAGAGAACATGGTTGGCCTTCAGCTTTCGTGAGAAAGAATAGCTCTGTTTACTAAGCTTAGAGAAACAAATGCCATAATGAATGAAAATAAGTACTTAATTTAGAATAGAATCAATCAGATATAACATCTATAGAGGATATCAAGTTTTAATATATATAGTATCAAACATAATTATAAAGTAATTAATGCAGCATGGCTTTGTTATATGATTTTGGTGAAATGACTAACTGAGCGCTACAGCTTTGCTTTGTACATTAAGTGAAAGCCATGGAGTGCAAAAACAAAGAAGGCAGACATGGTCATGAGTTTCAGTTCAGGTCACGATCAAAATGGAGAATTATAAGGACTAAAGAACTTTACTGGTGTCTGGTTTGTCTGAGTGGCTCAGACATTGCTGATCTTGAATATTCACATGCTGTTGTATAGAAAACAATCCAGTGTGTGTGAATTCTGATAGTGATTATATTAATACATTGTTATTTAAAAAAGACAATGGATAATGAGCAGATTGACATTAACTGAAGATGACATTAATTATAAAAACTGTGAATCTACAATGGAATACAGTACTGCATGTCGATTTCTAAAACAGTTTTTATGGTCATATTGATTTATATTTTAATATTAACATTTTGCCACATTTTGTAACACACAGTGTTATATATCACAAACGTAAGAGAAAAATGACATCGGGTCAGTTTTTAAATGTACTGCGAAGTTAATAATTTGTATCCTATAGAGGGAGTGTCACCTGCGATCCTTGATCTCTACCATTTCTCTGAAACGCTCTTAGGAAACTCAAGTGAATGGCACTTCATCATGTGAAACTATGATTGACATTAAAATTAATAAATCAAAAAAAAAAAAACATTTAAATGTTTGTCTAATATAGATCATAATCTGTTAAAACAGAATCAACACAAGATTAATTTAACTTACCATGAGTGTTATAAGAACCAATGAAAGCTAATCATACAGCTTGGCAATTATAAATGTTCTGTTAAAATTATTTTATAAATTCATAATAATAGAAAAACAGCTAAAGTAACTACTATTTACAATTGAATTTAAAACCTGTGCCATTTAGCCCTTGTGACCCTTAAAATGTATTCATGTTTTAAATCACTAAATCTAGGCTTGTGCACTGACAATTTCCTTCCTTACAGGGATTGAGACATTCTAACTCAAGAGTCTAATTGCTGCTTCAACAAAGTATTTACTAAAGGGTACATTTATATATATATATATATATATATATATATATATAATTTTTTTTTTTTACAAAACTGTGTTAGAACTTGTTTATTGATAAATAAAGTGAGTGTTCTTAAAACTTATGCATATTCAGTAAGAAAAATAAGGAGTTGTCTATATGTTGTTATAAGATAGAGATATTGCATGGAAGTCACTAACAATTCTTTGAGAGGAGTTGGAAATTGCTCAGGAGGTAATCCACACTCTGTATTTATATTGTTAAATTTGATTTGTATTCGTTTCTTTCATTCATTTTCATTCATTTTTTACCTCTCTCTGGTCTTTTAAAATTGCAAACCCTGTTGTTAAATTCCCCATTCCAGGTATGCAAACTCTGTGGGCAAAAAGCATGTTCTAAAAAAAAAAAAATGCAGTATGCAGCATTTCACTAGATCCTGTTCTACTTGTTACTAGACGTCAATATGACTTCAGTGATGGCTTAACTTTTAACATTTATGTCTATAGTAGTGGAAACTTATGGTTAATTTGGTTGTATAATCAGCACAAACTGATTGACTATTGAATTTCCACGAGCTGATCACATATTCACAGGCAGTAATGCTCTGTTAATTACAATGTTGGGTAGGATTACTCATTTAACCTAGTACTATCTCCATATTGTACACCAAAATATCTTTTACAGTTTTCTGTTTGGTTTTAAACTTAGGATCTACCAATTGTGGTGAACATTATATGCTTCTGCGTAATAACCATCACTAATATTTTACAAAAAAAAAGAGACAGAAACACAGATTTTACTGATTACTCCTTTTATTACCAAAAAGAGCCCAAAAAATGCTTCTTTACATTGAGTAAAAGAAACAAGAGAGTAACATCTTGATAGGTAGGAAATCCATTATATCACTATTTTTCTTTTTTATCATAGGCTTTCTGACATAAAAAAGATGGTTGTCCCTTCAGAGAACAATTATGTAACATTGCATTGTAAGGATTTTCACTTCGCAATTGATTTACCCTGTCTGTCCTAAAGTCTGTGCTAGTTTCTTATCTAAGTCATCAGTTGTACTGACAGCAAATATTCAGTAAATGGACACACTTAATAAATTACAAATTACTGAATTAATGTAACACATGACAGTAAGTATAATCTGAATAAGTATTCGATGAAAGCAACTAAATGTGTGCGTATGTGTGTGCGTGTGTATATATATATATATATATATATATAGAGAGAGAGAGAGAGAGTGTGCGTAGTTTTTGTTAAGGCATTACAAAATAATCATGAACATCAGCAACAGACTTTCTCAGTAATATGACTATTAATAGAAAAATAAATACTGACCAGGTACTACAGTCATTATTAAAATGTGCATGAGTTAATATAGCTTACAAGGCCATGTGGTGTTGAATACATATTCCGTTATCTTTCATGATGAATCTTGAGAGAAAAAAATCAAACTGCTACATAGTTAGAGTGGAACTGTTAAAAACAACTATTATTGTGACTATATGCCACTGTTTCGGGCATATTTATGATCACCTTTTCTTTGAAAAACACTGGCAGTCTTTGAGTTCCTTTTTGATGTCTACTAATGAGACATATAAGAGCTCCATAGTATCAAATGGAGTTTATATATTAGCTTGAGCTAATCATACATTTAACTTTAATCCGCATTAAGAACACAAAAAAAGGAGAAAAGCTACAGTTTCTACTAGAGTACACAAGATAAGGTACCTAGGCACTGATCAGCACCACCTCTATACACCGTATATATATCTACATGTGTAAGAATATATAACTTTAACTCTTAACCATTTCTGTTAGGATAACATTGGTGAACCTGGTGTAAGTAGAGGACAGAAACAATGAAGAGTTGGTTGATAATAGTTAAAGTTGAAGAGATGCTCAGAAACTAAGCACCTCTTGCAAAATTAATGTTATGTTCTCTTGTATTTGGTCTATGCAGAAATGGGTCCATTTTAATGCGCTCTAGATAAAGTGCTTCACATGATGTACAGGAGAGATATGCAACATCGCAGTTGCATCACAGTAGCATCACATTTGTTTAAGTAGACTGGGCAATTTAAAAGAGTGACTGAGACACAAAGGAAGTACGAAATGCGTATTATACAAATGATCCAAATTGTGAAACACATTCATGATTACAATTTCCATGCAGATTTGCAGCTAGAATTTTTCAATTTTACAATTTTTTTATTTTTCTTATTTTTATATACCCCAAACCCTTAATAAGAATGCTTTAGTTACTTTTAAATAACTGCATTTTTCTTTGTCACATCAAAACTTACTGGTAAACGTATTTAGATCATATTTTAAAGGTAGGTAAAAGAGAAATGAGAAAATTGCACCAGTAATACAAATATTAATCTTCACCATCTTTAACAAATTATTCAGTATAGTATATCTGACTGTGAGCATGATATGCAACACTAAAACGAAAGCAAATCAAGGTATACATCATTAACTGACATTAATATCCTATGAGATAGTGGCAACTCTTACATAAACAATAAAATGCACATTTTATAGGGTTTAAATAAAACAGTTGTGACTAAGTTATGGATATTTTGTATTTTAAAATCATAGATATATGTAATTGGAAAGATAACTGTTATAAGAAAGTCATTTATGTAGTAGGCACATAATGAATGGAGAGACCCAGACTGGGACTTTTATGGAACTTAAAAATGTAATCATCTACGCAGACTGGTCTAAAGCTTTGAGCAGATCGTTGCCCTGCAACAGATGGAGATTTCCCTGCAACGGCACGTTCACGTCACAGTCATATTGCGTCAGCTCCTCCAGGCAGTACGGGTCATAGGAAGGGCCTAGCAATCGATTTGTAAGTCCTAGAGGACACAACATGCATTTAAGGTGAGGTAAAGTCTCAGCATTTAGGACTATAAGGCAGCATTTGGAAGCTGCCAGTTAAAATCCCCAAACTGCAAGTAACTGCAGTTACTGTATCCTCTTTCAACTATTATATAAATGTAAATTTATAAAAATAAAAGAAATGCATGCATTAAGGGATCTTACAGTACCGACCTGTTTGTTTAATGGAAGATGGCATGCCATAGTGATTGTACACTGAAGAACAGAAGCGCTCAGTAAAAGGCTGCTTGATCTCTCCAGAGATCCTGGGATCTGGAGGAGGCCGGCATCGAATAGGTTGGGAATTCTTGCCTACTTGCCCAGCTGAGAAGGGATCTGGAGGAAAAAAAATCAAGCACATCAATAGACGTTATGAAACGAGAGGCAGACAAAACAAAAATATGCATATTTAGAAACAGTTTTGTATGTATGGACCTCTGGGATCAGGGGGTTTCCTGATTGAAAAGGCACACCCATCTGTGTTTGCTGTTTTCATTCGCTTCCACATGTTGTCTACTGACTCACTGCGACTTACTCCATCCTGCTTAATACACTTCAAACACAGACAGAAACACATTAATTTGGGCAACTGTGTTAACATTTATTATTTTTCGACCTACAGAGGAAATGTCTGTGAACCTTACCTGAGGAATATCTGGAAACGAATAGGAAGAAACAAATTCATCCTGTCTTTTGCGCTTGAAATTGTTAGCCAGAGTGATGTGATCAAAGCACATGACTGATTGTGGGATACTTGAAGAAGCCTGGTAAGGAGGAATAAGTGGTATTTCATGGTAGGGGCTCGGGCAGTTCTTGTGTTCAGAGGTGAGTGGGGCCAGAGGCTGGAAGAGGCTCGTCACATTGCTGAACGTGTACTGAGGCTGGGCACAAAGGTTTGAGCTGGAATCAGATAAGGACTCATCCTGAGCTATGGGGTTGAGCTGGAAGTCCTCACCATCCATGGGGATGTAGGGAGCCAAAGTCTCCAGGTCCAGATCATTGAAGTCCCACTGCTAAATAAAAAAAGCAAAATGTCATTAATTTTTTCTTTTTCAATTATTCTTTAAATTTAAAATTTAAAAAGATAGGACTCGATATGAATATTGTAGATGTCTAGACTTCTAGACACAAATCCAGACAGCACAAATATTGGTAGACATTTTAAAATGACCTGGATGACTGATTGAACACCATCACATTTATAATATATAGAAGAGAACATTGATAATAAGAAAATTCTATCAAGACGAGAGAGAGAGAGAGAGAGAGAGAGAGAGAGAGAGAGAGAACATAATTTAACAAGAAAACTAGTAAGTTAATTCATGAGACAGGCATTTTTTATACAATAAGAACGCAAGTAAGAGGCCAAAATCCAATGTGGTTGTTATATAATGTTAAGCGGCTAGGTTTTCATTTACCTACCAAAGAGACCACAGTCCCACACACATGGTTTCTATTAACTCACAAAGCATGTCAAGGTTCACCTAGGAAAATTCCGATATGAAGCTGAACACTACAAAAAATCTCAGCCGGTTTAAATATTCTGATTATTTATTCACATTAATCCTGACCTTTTTACTAATTTCAAACTATAAAATTAATATACTGTATAATCTTACATTTGTCTAATTGTAATTTTGTAATTGCTAACACTTGACTATGATGTAGATATGTACACTTACTATGTGTACTGATGTAACTACTACTAGTGACAAAACGCACAACTTTCTTGTCTTTTCCCTTTTAAGGTAATGACTTTTCTGCTAGGCTAATTTTTTTTATTTTGTTTATTCCTGACTGCTTGTTTAGCTACGGTAAATAGCAAGTGTCATTTTTCAGTGCCTAAATAGTCTGGTATATGTGGCACCTCAGACAGACTAATAATCTTGTAGACTTGTAATCGACTTACTTCATTGCCAGTATCCTGCTCAAAAAGCCGTTCTGTCAGCTCAACCTTCAGCGGAGTCTTCTCACTTCCATAGTAACCTCCTCTTGCACTGTCAGGCTGAACACCACAAGCAGACAACATGATAATAAATTATACATAAAGGTGTCATGAGGGTACGCAACCTACTGTAAAAGACAATACAATATTCAAAGTCATTCATTAGATGGATATCTGGGACACAAAAGGAACATACAGTGGAGCTATTGCTGTTGCTCAGGGATGAAGGTGAGCTGGATGAAGCCAGGCTGCTGTCAGTACTTTGTTGTGAAGACTCAATTTCCCACAGCTTATCAATTGAAGCCTCACTTGGAGATTTGTAGAAGGTAGGAGGAGCTTCAAATTCTGGACTTCCTGTACGTGCAAAGTGCAGAACATGCATGATATAGCTGATGTTACTATATAAAAGCTGAATAATGTCTGAAACATTATTTGATGTACATGCCTATGTCTGTAGATACATACACAGAATTGTAAAGAGTCTAACAATTTACATACTAATGTCTGTCATGTAAGTCTGGATAATATGGACAGGAATTTAGAAAAACTCATGATTCACCTATAATAAAGTCCGAAGGCAGCTTTTTGGTACTTTAAATATGAAGTAATAAAAATATATAATATAAGTGTAGAAAACTTTTTTTTTTTTAGGAAAACTCTTAGAACCTACTAAGAAAGCTCACCTTCCAGTTTTAAATTAGCATTATATACTTCTAAATTTTAATCATTTCCTTAGACAATTTAAAATATACCTTTCATGTTTTCTTAACAAAATTCTTGTCTGTGGTGATCACACAAAAGCTTCAGAATCAAGATTGAAAAACGCTAAAAGTATTTATTTATGCCCAATATCATTTCCTTTGCGTTTGGTTTACCCTTACTTATCATAATGTTAGTTGAAAATGTTAGGGATCCGGCCCAATATATGTTTATGAATGGAAGATGAGAGTGAGAGAATGGAAAGGAAAAATGAGACCACACACTTTCCCAAGGTTTCATCAAAAATAGACAAAAGAGAAATCAGTTTGTTTTTCATTGCATGCAGTAAATTATGATAATACATGAAAGTGCATATCCATTAAAGCCCAGACCCCACAGAAGATGACACACGCCGCCAGCACCCAAGCATTATAAAACTCAATTGTTTACAACAGGGAAACATTTATTTAAACAATCATTTTCATGTTTGTAATCAATATTTAATGTGCCCATGCTATGCTGAATAAGGCGCTATTTTCTTCAGAGCAGAAATATTAAATTACTTTGATATAATGCGTACCCTGCTGCAAAGCCAAGCTACAAGCGTGCAACTTTACAAAGGTTGCCAGTGCAAAGCTCATGACGACTATGGGCACCGCATGTGCGTATTGTGGTTCTGAGGTAGAAAACAGTAAATACTGAGATTAATAAATGAGTTCATGCATGCAGAAGGGGAGTGGGCATGCTGTCAAAGGATAGGGTGGAGTACAGGGAAAAGTTGTTATGGGGATATACGTAGCGGTGGGTGGAATTCTGACCAAAGTCCATGGCAATGATTGCTTCTCCTGGTGTTGGCACGAGCTGGGGAATCTCTTCAGGCTCCTCCTTGAATTTGGGAAAGCGCCTGTTAGATGTTTGAGAGGCTTGGCAGAATACTTCGCTGCTGGCCAGCATGTTTCGGGGTTTGAAAAATGCCCCCATTTGGTCAATGGAGAGCATAACGGCCTTCTCTTCGATGTCACTAAAACAAAACAGTAAACGCATTTGAGATCACGCTGGTAGTTAAAATACTAAACAGACTTTGTAAATTGCATGTACTTTTAATATCTTATTATTATATATTGCATAGGTTATGGTGCAACATACTGTATATCATGGTTGTTCTATGGCAGCAAAATATTCTCCCTTATGAAGCATATGAAGTTTTACCTCAAGACGTAGTTAATGCACACGACGCACTGTGGCTGAGAGTTGCGGCTGTTGTAGATGACTGTGCCATGCGTCTCCAACCACACATAACCACCATGCTTGGCCAACATCCGATAAAGACCGCTCACAACCTGGCCCTTAGCACACACTGCACGAAAACATTCAATATCAATAATGTTTTATGTGAACTTTGACAAAAGCCTTTCTACATTTTAAGAGGGAAGTCTGTAATTTGTAAAAACTTTCCCTAAAATATTTAGCTTCACTTTCCATTCATACAAAACGCTCATTCCTGCCCCTCCCATCCCTAGCCCATTTCCCTCCCTCAATCTTTCCTTCCTTTCTTAGATCTAAGGTGGAAAATAATTGCAAGCTAAAAACTGTATGGTATCAAAACCACACAGCCTGGCCTTATCACAGTTTTTACAAGGTATAATAAAAACTGTAACATTTTAGCTTTGGTAAGATTTACTGTGGCTATTTATGCAAATGTTATAAACTTAATAATAACATTTATGTAAAAACAATTATGTTATTAATTAACAACAGTTAAAAATGAACACATTTAATGAAATGTCTGCAACAATCAGAAAAGCATATAATGTCTACTTAAAAAAAAAAAAAAAAAAAAAAATATATATATATATATATATATATATATATATATATATATATACACACAGTAAATAATCTTACTGCATTATCTTAAAGCTTTGAAATTGCAATGAGTCCTGAAATAGAATTAGCTGATTTCCTTATGACTCACATCTTGCAAATAGAATTAAGAATATATTTGGTAGGGAAAAAAGATATTATAAACTTAATGTTATCTGTTATAGTAGATAGGAAAATGCAAATATCATTAATAATCACTTTAACTTTGCTTATTGTAATGTTAATGTAACATTAAGTGTTGATGATTTAAAGCCGTAGGACCTGATGATTTAAAAGGAAAAAGAAGCACAGCTGATATATGGATATTTTGTTTAGACATAAATGTTTTCATAAATTCATAAATTCATAACAATTTTCAAAATATGCATACATGCATATATAAAGCATAGTGGCTTTGTGTTAACTTATATATAGAAGTCTTTAAATTCTGCTATTGATAGCATATGTATTTTAATTCTTTAGCTAAACTGACTTTGTAAGCTACACATAATTTTTTAAATCCTAAAGAAAGATAACGACAGACTCTTTTTGTTTTAGCTCTCTTGTACACAGGAGCCGGTTGTGAGCATACATTTTTAGTGACAAAATAGCATCAAATAATGACAAGCTTTAAATAAATATAATTCAAGAGATTATCACATATGACATGGTATAGGGTAGTATTTATAGGAACCATATAATAGCACATTTTTATAGCAACCGTATAATAAGCAGTTGAGAGTTGACAAGCTTTGAAAAAACCTGAATAAAGTGTACATTATTTTTTTATTATTTAAATTAAAAACAGAAAGATGTCGTCTGGTCTCAAGGTCAGTCCCCTAGCAAAGAGGAATAGCCTAACAAGAGTCAAATATTACAAGTGGGGAGGCCAAGTTAACAACGTAAACATTTTCTCATGGTCCTCAAACCATTCATTGACCATTTTTGCATTGTGGCAGGGCACACTTGTCAGGACAACACTATCCTGACACATTAGGGAATATTGTCTGCAACAATATTTATTTAAGTGGTTAATGTCAAAGTGACATGAAAGTATGTACACGAAAGCCACTACCCAAGGTTTCTCAGTAGAATATTGAGTTCATAGTCCATTCTGGTGCCTTCTCTTTTCCAGGTAGGTAATGTACAATTTTTAAAATATACATAATTTAAAGCCATGCCACTTTCCTTTATTTCTACATGGTCCAGTTCTCATCATGCTCAGGTGCCCACTTGGACTGCACTGCATATAGAGGCTCCAATACAGCAAGCTCTGTCTATCATAGCCAGTGAGCCATGGACCCCCATGAACCTGTTGTTAGTTCAATGGTTGTGCTTCCTTGGACATCTTTTGAAAAGTGATAACCTGCATACCAAAAACACCCCACAAAACCTGCTGTTCTGAAGGTGACCTGACCCTTTTGTTTGGCCATCCCTATTGGGCCTGTGTCAAAGCCAGGGTACTATACAATTACCATAGTTTATTTCAGCTAAAGTATCTGTCAAGGTATGGTCAAGTAGCTTAGTAGTGTCCAATCATATATACATAAAAGCTCAGTGTGTGACAGTATGGGGAAATCTTAATTTAAGGGCTTACCCTAAATGGACTCAGTGACCTGCTTAACTTATGAGTTGCAGCACTGAATGAAAATACGCAGAAGGCCACTGTGGACAGACCAACAGTCACTTGACGCTACATGACACTTGCAAAAGACATCTAAGTATTTGCAATTTATGAAATAGTTATGGCATAGAGAAAGTGCCATAGGCGGTGTTAATAGATGTGGAAAAATAGGTGTGGAAAAGTCCAAGCTGAATACATGTGTGGGTCAGATTGCAAATACCAAACTCCACTGTGGACAAAACATAAAAAGGACACATGACAGCCCTTATGACTAAAAGCACACTATAAACCCTTCTGACTTGGAGCACACTATAAACAAATCACTTGATCCAATTGATTGATCCAAGTGCCAATGTTTTTAACTGGGCATTTTTTTTAAATCCTGAAATACTTTACAGAGTAAAGCCATAAAATCCATTATATAAACATTTCATGCTATTGGCCCAGAATGGAACATTTGCACTGAGGCATCTGCTACGTAAACAAACGGTGCAATGCAATAACCATTGAGCTTATAAATAACTCAACAATTCCTCGACGCAAGCTGGACATCTGCTTCCCTCAGTCAGCGGGTGCATGGGAAGTGCCTCATGTCCAGGGAAGCCTGATTTCAAGACAGCTATCTAACTTATTCTAGGAGATAAGAAACATGGATTGCTGCCAACAAAAGGGTCATTTTGGTCAAGATCTTGGTGCATTCTTGGAAAGGAAACTGCTTATGATTTCCAGTTAGTTTTAGGACACATGATACACGATGAAGTATAAGATTAAATACTGGCCATGAATATAGTACTTTAAGGTTTAAATGCATAGACAGCAGATAATGGTTGAAGTATGTGCTTACAGTTTTGGTGGCTCTTGGTCATACTGTCCATGTCCAGTGCGTGGTAGAAATCATAGACTGATCGCCCCATTAAATCCTCTGGGGTGTAGCCCATCAGCGTTCTCACACTGCAAAAGAGTGTTAAATACTTGACTTAGTCTGTTTAAACCCCAAACTTGCTATAAAAAAAGTAGGAAATCCTAACTATACATTTTTATATCTGTATCCTATAATGTATACAGATGTATTACGGTCTAAGTGTTATCAAAGCTTTTAGAGCTTTAGTACAATATGCATGCATATTCTCCAAATTCCACAAAAGTAAAAAAAAAAAAAAAAAAGGGCAAGCATTCACAAATCTAGACTCGACTCTTAAAACATGCTGGCGAAAGACAGGACAAGCAATCAGTTCACTAAACAAGACAGGAGAAGCCAAAGTAAATGCCTTTCCCTCTTTAGTGCCAACTGTTGACAATTGGGACTTTTTGTTTTCTGAGAAAACTAAATCCTTCTCTCCTTCATTCTTTTTAGAGTTTTTTTCTCTGTTATCTTTGCAATTTTTTTCCCGCTTGTTAAAATAACACTGTTATACACATGTACAGTATGTTAGTGAAAAGCATATTGTTGGTTTTGAGACGCTACTCTTGCTTTGCTCGACTGATTGAAACTTTTAAATACTGCTTTCTATAGTTCTTAAAAGCTAATTTACTACGCACACTTTGACATCTCAGAAGAAGACCACTCTGGGTTCCACTCCGATCGAATATCAAGCTTTTCTGCTCAACATGGTTGTAAACAGTTGCTGATTAAGTTTCTATAGCCTTCATCTCAACTCAAACCAGCCTGGCTATTCTGGTTGTTCTCTAACCTCTCCAGTCCAGCCTGCCAAACTGCCACCTACTTTTTTTTTTTTTTGTCTTTTCTCTCATCCTGTGAGAAAATAACTTCTAGTGACAGTTCTGCATGAACAACCCAGACGATCAGCAGTTTCTGAAACACTTAATACTCAGCAGTTCCTAAAACTCTCTGCCAGAATAGTTAAGAGTGCTACATGCCTCTCATCACAGTAGGTGAACTTCAGATCCATGTTGTGTCGGCTCATGAAGGTCTTGCCGTCAACTGGCGTGTCCACACTGGACGGATGAGGGATGGGCTCACACAACACTACTAGGCAAGTCAGTGGGGGCTCAGCAAATCCACACAAAATATGAGGGCGTCTGCTGGGGTACACTTTTAAATGCCCTGTGCAGTGCAGCACCTGGGGAAAGCGACATGCTACATCAGAAATAATAGCAAAAAGACTGGGGTTCATTTATCACGGTCATGTACGAAAAATTGTGTTTGTGTGTGTATTTAAGTATTGCAAACTGAATGCACCTACCTTCCAGCCAGCTGATTTAAGGTTGACTGTGCGTCCTCTGTTTGTGACAGTGCACTTCATCCTCATGAAGAAATCTCTCGCTGTGCTGTGCTCCTTATGTCTCCTGCCATACACTGGCCATAACAGCCACATTTAAGCCATTATTATTAATTATTTCAGAATCT
The DNA here is from genome assembly GCF_024256425.1 of Clarias gariepinus. Classification (NCBI taxonomy): domain Eukaryota; kingdom Metazoa; phylum Chordata; class Actinopteri; order Siluriformes; family Clariidae; genus Clarias; species Clarias gariepinus. Next base: position 22,536,320 of record NC_071113.1, on the reverse strand, counting down.
CACATCAAATGTATTAACACATATTAGAGATTTGTCCCAGAGTTTGATTATACCCAGACTCAATTTAAAACAATTTGGAAAAACAATTTCCTCTAAAAATGCTGCAGATGTATGGCTTCCAAAATATTTAGTAAAAAAAAACTTAATACAAATTATAATACAAATTAATATAAAATTATTTCTACACAAAATATATAATTTAAAAGAGTTTTGGGAATTGCAAAATGTAAATGAAACCTTTTAAACAAAAATAATTAATTTAACTTGAATTAATTTTAATATTTAGAATGTAAAATTATATAGAGAAAAATATTAATTAGAAAAGTGCCTACGGCAAAGGGTCAGAAATGTCTGTTATAGTAGCAGCGGAAAGCAAAAAACCACCCTGACCGTGAAGTTTGTCACCTGGAGAATGAGTACAATGTAAGAAATCGGGGTCAAATTCCACAACCCTCATTCTGTGCAAAAATGCATGGTTCAGTTGAGACTCATATGAAGCTTCTGCAGTCCCACTGAGCTAAATCGAGTTGGTATCTTTCAAAGGTATTCTGTATCTAGAACAAATTTAACTCATTTAACAGAATCTAGCCAGATGATTAACTGAACATAGCCACATGGCTACACCGACTTCATGGTTGGTGTGCAGAGCAGGATTATTTATAACAACCAAGACTTATAGAGATTATTCTTGCACCACTATAATACTGTTAATAAGTTAACACTCCAATTAGTTTATAGTTTAACACTCCACATAGCTTATGGATAAACAAATCAATTCTGCATGTAAGTTTGCATCATGATGGACAATTAATGCAAAAACGTTTCAATGCGGTTCATGAAATACCTGTGAGTGTAATGTATGTGCCTAAAGGCAAAGTTCAGTTTTTTCGAAGTCGGTCTTAAATCAAAATTAAGGTGAATATCACTACATTACCATAGGTGAACTTTGGTTCAGTTTTTTGGTATGTACAAACCAAAATCAGTTTGATGGTATGGTACAAACCATAGGTAATATACCATACTATCCAGGGCCTCTTGGTAAGAGTGCGATATTACATACCACTGGAGAAATATAAAAAATATATCATAAAGCATGAAGTGCATCTTTACTGAGACTATGCAAAGAGATAGGAAGAATGAAACTTCAGATCTCACATCACATTTTGCTTTGTACACATTCACAGTTCATACAAACTTAAATAATTTTTTTTGATTGTGTAAAGCTGCTTTGCGACAAAGTCAATTGTTAAAAGCGCTATACAAATAAAACTGAATTTAAAAAAACACAAATGGAGCAATGACTTAAAAACTACACACCTGCTTTGACACTGAGGTTCTCTCGGATCTCGTCATGATCACAAGGGTGTGTGAAATCAAAGATGCTGTGTCCTATTAACTCGACCTGTAAGGATTTACCCCAAAAAATAAAGAGAGATTGTGCACAACATTATAGCACGCTGGCTACCTCTCTCCTAGTCACACAGACATACTGGAGTTAAAGACAGGAAGAAAAGTTTCACCTGCGTGAGACCCATAAATTTACTGATGTTCTCGGAGAGGAAGACCATGTCGCCTTCTAAAGTCACCACAGCAACAAAGCCTTGCAGAGACTTCAGATACAGAGTGTCAAGCTGAGAGTCCTCCTTTATTTGTCTGCTCAAGCACCCTGCCAGAAACACACATAAAAAAAACAATAAAAAAGTTAAATTTTATTAAGCCATCAAATACCTACATACTTATATTGCAACCCCCCCCCAATAAAAAATGAAATACATTTGTTTTTTCTTATAACTAATTTACCATGAGAACCAAAATATTTCTCAGATCTAACATTAGTGAAGGGAGGAGCTTTAACACACAATGCCACTAAACAATCTCAAGAACTTGAGGCAATAATTAAAGCGAAGCTTCATGCTGGGAGGTGGGGATCTGCTTCCCCCTGATAAGACCTTCCTTCCCTCAAAGGCTAGGAGTAGACCTGAGGGTCTGACTGTGGTCTTTCTGACCCAGACGGGACATCATTCTTTCTACTGCATTAAAGGTTTTTTTCCTCAGGCAGCTGAACAGACTTATTGCTCATTCTTCAACCGTTAGCCCTACAGTATTTAAAAACATCTGCACACTATACTGGTCCACGATGTCCGACTGGGTAGCCACAGTGCTAGGCTACGAAATTCCTGAAATTTTTTTGAGCTTTCTGTCAATCACAATCACAGCAGAAGCAGTTCTTGTTTAAGCATGTCTATTCTTGCCCATTTTCTCTCAAGTTAGCCCCGAAAACTTACAGTACATTCCATGTGTTCTCAAAACCACATAGCACGTTTATCAGTACTAGTGTTGTTACTGAAGAATTTATGGCAAGCACTGAATGATGTCCTTTAACAATTTAAGTCAATCCTACTCATATGACGTAGGATAGCCAAAATTACTTGCCAAAAACTGAATTGAATAAGACTGTCACACTAACAACCTTCTAGCCATGCCTTATAGCCTAAACTAAATAAAACATACACGCTATATATAAAATGTAGTCAAACGAAATACATAAATGAAATAAACAAATCATTTCAATTTCATTCATACAAATTTATTTTCGTTTGTGTGAATGTGCAGAAGAATATAATTTAATTATGTGGGTTTAGAAAATATTCAAAAAATTAAAATCATATAAATAAAGACATGCTTTGTATTTAATGTAATTTTCCTCACTTGTGTCCAATATAAATATATAAATACAAATTTTGCAAGTAACTAAATTTTTTCAGACATTAGTTAGTAGCGATGTTTTAACATGAAGGCTTTTTAGTCTGCAGTTTTCACATGTCAGTAGAGGTTCTAGAGTCTGTTGGGGCCCTAGGCAAAAAGTTGCAGGTGTCCTCTCCAACCAGCGTTCATCACCATATTTTTAAACAGGGCTGTGGGGGTAATTTAAAAAAAAAAAGAGCAGAATTATGTGATATAGATAAGGTGGACCATGACAATCTGATTAAAAAAAACATAGGACTATTTGGGGGGGAAAATATTGAAGCTGAATTCACTAATAAACATTTCTGGAGTCAATGAAGTTTATTGATCACAATTAAGAGCATAAAATGATGAAATACCATATGGAAGATTTTAAAAATAATTTCTGACACCATTCAAAGAACTGAACAATTCATTAGGTATTTCATTGAGAAAAAAATATTATAAAAACTATTATTCATACAACTATCTGGCTAGCCTATATAACAATATAAATTAATAATCTCAGCACTATATATAATAGGTTTTTTTTTCTTCAAATGTTATGTTCGAGGTCTTATATAGAATACACTACAGTTTATCTGGCAAAACTGTATGAATAACCTGAGCTTCTGAGAGGCTGTTCTGGAGATAACTTTAGCAAATTTTAAATGTGTTGACGCTAGTCAGAGGAGGGTAATCGCTAGTCAGAGGAAGGTAAATGTTAGTCAGAGGCCCCAAGCATTGTCTGTCTTGCCTGTTGACAAGCAGCACCTCTGCACGCCAAGCAAAATATCTTGTAACGCTTTTCTGTCAGAGCACCACGGACCACTGACAGTGAGGAAAGGAGATCTGCTTGAGTTGCACAAATGCGCATGTACAAGAGAAATTCAAACTCCGACTTGCAAAATAACAGAACCCAGTTATGAGAGCAAAAACTTCCTTTATTTTTTATTCTCTATATAATCCCCTGCTACACTAGTGCATTTATCCCAAAGTTTTCAAATGGTTTCCATGGCGTTCCACTAGCTGAAAGGTTTTGGGAATGAGTGCAGTGGGCTCCGAGCAACATCAGCCAGGATCGTCATTCATGGACGTGCAGCCTTCTTAAAAATGTTTGCAGTATTTAAATATTTTACTGTGGTTAAAAGTCTCATCGCTGTTCTGTGCTTGAGGTCTTCTGTAAACGTCAATCACTTTAACACCTTCATTCACAAGAAATTTCATTTACAAGTCCTGGTTTAGCTTGATCATTCTTAGTAAGTGTGTGCAATTTTAACAGGCGATATGGGGTCTCAAAGGGAAGAGAGGGACTGATTAATGGTTTCATTAAACTCACCCTACAAGCAGCAGACGGACCTAAAAATAACAAGCTCCTCCTTTAATACAATTCTTCATCTAAGCAAGTTTAAAATACATTAAGTAAATGAAAAACTGATTTTCCCAGTCAGCACAACAATATCAGATATTAAAAAGACCTCAGTAATAAAAGACAAGACACCCTAAAGTACCAAAATATACGTTGTCTTATATAAAAATCCTTTAATATTAAATTTACTGGGTGTGAATGAAACTTGTTACCTCAAAATTATCTAATTTGCTTTAAATTGGGTTTAGCAAGAAGAAGATAAAAAAAAACGTTATTTATTAATCACAGAAAACTAAATCATTTAATCTCACCACAATTTGTTTTTTTACAGCTAGCCAATTTTCCACCATGTGCTTCTATCTCTTTCTTTACAATTTGTTCTGTGCCACTGCAAGTACTTGTATGCCACAAAAACAGTCCAGTTAGCACGCACACACACACGCGCGCACACACACAAGCACACACACACACACACACAACTGTGTGAGTTAGTAATCAGTGATGAACTTTAGAAACCGCCCACGTTCTTTCTCTTTGTTCCTGAGATCATAATCTTATTGTGTCACAGAGTACAGAACGTCTCTTCGGCTTCTCTGCAATGGCTGGTGCACACATGCACGCGCGCCACACACACACACACACATGCTATCTTGGTAAAGTGATGACTGTTGAAACTTATTAATACTTTGCCTATATCTAAAGTTAACCTTATCAAATCTCAGTAATAATAATAATAATAATAATAATAATAGGAAAAAAAAAAACAGATTTTAACAGTGATTTTTTGGGGGCTTTTTCTTATTTGGGTTTTCCTTTTTAAATAGAGGGTGTAGGTTTTAAAGCCAGGTATAAAACACTTAAACGCCTCTATTAATGTGGGGACATTGACATTCTCCTCTCATCTTTTTAAGGACCTCACACAGACGCTACGAATGTTCTCACTAATAAATGTTACGTCTACAACTTAATTCAACTCTAACTTTAATCTCAGCAATGAGACGAAAAAAAAAGATCAAAATTTTGACTGTGAGGAAATTGGTCCTGTTTGCTGCTCACCAAACACACACACATACACACACACACACACAAAGACGTAACAATCTAAAACATACTGCTTAAAGCACAGATGTATTTCCAGAGCAAAAAAAAATGTTCCTGTCTGGCCAATTTAATTTAATTCCTGACTGAATCATCCAAGCTGAACCACACTGACCCGCAGTTTACTAAAAGCAAAACATGCAGCGGCTGTGTACAGCAGCATTAGAGGATTGTGAAAACATCACAGTTAAGAAAACCAACAGTAAAGATGTTCGGGGGCCACAGAATTCTTCCCGTCATTATGTATAGTTTGACCATATATTAAATAGGAGTTCAATGAAAGTGGACAATACGTATCCACAATATAGCCATTAATATTGCTGTGATTGCTTAAGTATTTACCCACAATGCTTTGAAACTTGTATGTGGCATTAGTATTTGAATAGAGTCAACGTGTGCACAATTAACCTGCTACATGATCTCAGTATAAGTACACTGGTTCCTGCTAAACCCCAGATTACAAACCAAAGTACCACCATGATGAATAATGAGCTAATCCAGGGACCTGGAAAGAAAAGATTATAATATTGCATATATTATTACTTCTTTTTATTTCTCGATATAATCCCCTGCTACACTAATGCACTTATCCCAGTGTTTTACTAGTACTTGGATACCATCAGGATTTCTCAGTTCGCCGGAGCCAGGTCATGTCATCATCACTGATGAAACACTGGCCTCCCAGGAACTCCTTTAATGGAAAAACAAAAATGGGTTGTTAGATCCCTGAAGGCGTTCACACTGGAATAAATGTCTTAGTATAGGAGGGGATTATATAGAGAACTAACGGTAGATTCGGTGTGTTGTCGTTTTGTACAATCAAAAGTCTTGAATGACCCCTCATAATATTATTATATGTAATAATGTCATGTTGCTGCTTGTACATTACAACATTGTTACTAAATAATGCTTAAAATAATTTGAATGACTGTAGTGAATAACCTCACCTCAACATAAAGGGCTATTGCTGATGACGACAAGTATTATTCATTCATTTATTCGTTCATTTATTTATTTATTTTTATACCGCTTGTCCTGTGTACGCTTAAAGGGAGCCTGGAGCCTATTTTAAAAAACATTAGGCTCCAGGGGATACCCTAGCTCAGGCAGCCACCCATAAAAGGGCAAAACGTGCACACACACAATCATATACCATGGGCAATTTAGAAATGGCAGTACTGGAAGTGGAGTACATGGAGGAACTCCATGCACAAAGACTGGAGGAGAGATTCAAACCTCAAACGCTGAAGATGCAAAGCAGAGGTGATAAACACTGAGTCACTGTACACTATTATAAATATATATATTATTTTTTATATATACATAAATGGTACTATTTGGTATTACTCAGATATGTTATCCCATTATGATGTTTGCTAGTGGTCTGAGTAACATCTTATGGCACCAGTTTAAAGTGGTACTCATAAATCTGATTTATTTTGCCACACAGAAAAATCAAGTGAGATTTTTATTATAGCCCCACATTATCCTGTAAAATTACATCCGCAAAGCAATATTGTTCACCCTTCATTTCCGCCTGAGCGGTGTAATATTGCATCTGCTGCTCTTCATCTTAAAATTAATGCAACTGATAAATGCAATGGCTAAAGAATGAAAGCAACTGTGATCAAATATGAATAGAAAAGTAGAAAACTATTTTCAGGGTAAACTCATTATGATAACCAAGAGACACACATATAAACAGATAACACAAAACCTGCAGGTGTAAAAAGAAGCGTGTGTATGTCGAAGAACGCTTCCTCGCTCTGTGCACTTCTTCAGATAAAAGCATTAAACAAATGAAAAAATGCAAATGAGTTTGAGCAGTGCAGATGCACCTGAGTGTGTGCTTGTGGTGGGTGGTTTCAGTGCAAGGTGGTGCTGATGCTCAGCACGAAACTGATGCACGCATCAGATGGGCAATGTTTCTGTGGGTATGTGTGTGTATGTGTGTGCGAGTGAGTGTCAGTGTGTGTGTGTAAAACCCAAACCTGATGCGAGCATTTTGCGAGTACGGAGGAAGCTAATGCTCAGTCTCATGATGGATGCTTTGTCCAGGTGTGAGCGGACGCTATGGGGCAGAGGCAGCTGATGTGCCAGCTCATAGAACACCTCCGTCTCCTTACTCCGCCTGCAGCGTGCTGCGTCTCGCGACTTCTCCTTCCGCCGCTCTGAAGGATGTCTGTGGATGCAAAGGGCAAAGGTCAACACAACTCAATCAGCTGCCAGGGGATGTCAGAGTTTATGCCAAATATCCCTACCATATTTAAAACAGGATGATTATTCCACTGGCCTTGATTGTAATGTAGCACAGAGTCAGAATGTCTGGTGATCTTTTTTCAGTTCCTACCTGAGCGGGCCTCTACTACTTCCTGTTTATCCAGTGCAAATGAGAGTGCGGACATGCTCTCCAAGGGAAACAATGAAGTCATTATCACAATGTCCAGAGCCAGACAACAATATGAAATTGGATGGTAACGCGTGGGCGAGACAGGATTATTACAGCATGGCCGAATATGGCTCACTTATCATGAGTTTCCTTAATGACCTTGAACCCACAGCATGAAACTGAACACTATTTAGTTTTACTGGTGACCATTAACTAATTAGCAATTACTGTCAACAAAACTTTACAATTTAAACAACTTACTTATTTTAAACATATTTTAACATCCAACATTTAACTCAGACTCAAAGATATACTTTTGAGGCTCATAAATCATCATAAAATGTTTACATAAAAGAAGGTGTACCTTTGATTTTGGCTGTATTTTTCAAAATTGTAAAAATATGATAAGATTCTGTAGAGAAGGCATTATCTTTTCAGAAGTAAAGGCATTGTGGTCTGAGGCTTTGCAGCTCGGGTTATGAAAGTATGAAAAATGTGTGGCAGAGAGAGATTGAACTCCATGTGCCCCATGTGTGGCACACCACAGCAACCATTGCCACCAATACACAGACCAAATCGTATTCATTTGCTTCTTCTTTTATGGTTATGAGAAAGCACTCTGTATACTGCACTAAGCTTTATATGACCTTTTTTAAAATATTAATATTGATATAAAACACTAATTGCATTAAGTGCTGTGTGGTGGTTCTGTTTTTGATATGTGACCTGAGTGCATAGTTTGTGAGCATCCCTTGCTCTGGACCTGAAAGAAGAAACTAAACTATTTATTGTGTATTTGCATAGTGCCACATATTGAGGAGCAGTAACATGTCCTTATGACCCATTTTTTCAAATCTATGATTTTTTTCCAAAACAAAAAGCTCATTACAGAGAATATTTCTTCATTGCAAATTTAGTCAAAGCTGAGATGGTATTTGTACATATAACAAGGTATATATAACAAGGGCTCTAATGAATGTAACGCAAAAGTTGGAAAAACGTTTTTAACTGACATAGCTCGTTCAAATTGTTAGTAGAGTAACTTTTTTCTCTATACAAAAAGTACTACTCAACATAGTCTCCATTTTTGTATTTGCATTATCGTTGAATCCTTTTTGAAAATCCTTTTCACAATTCTTTTGCTCAGAATGAGCTTTTTCTTGTCTCAAGAGACTGAATTGAGCTCTCATTACAAGCTCAACTTCGTCTTTTCTATTTCTCCTAAACCCCATTTAGGAGAAACAACATGAGAAATCTGAGATGTACATGAGAAATCAGATATAAATTAGATGGATTAAACAGATACATGAGAAATATTATGGTTTTATTGAACATATCAAAAATCTTCAATTAACAGCATACAGTGTAATAAATTTACAATTCACACAATATAACAGACACCAGCAAAACCTGGCGAATCAAGACACTAAATGATACATAATGTCACCCAACCTGAAAGATATTAAGGGTCACTGCTTAACTCATAGTATGGTCTATACAGGAGTTACACAAAGGCCGCAGAATTGTGACAATCTTCCTGTAAAAAGGAGATGAAAATGTTTAAAGGAAAATTGGTTGCTTGCTGTATGTAAGGGCTACAAAAACGGGCCAAAGCCAGGAAGAATTCTCTCTCACCGGCTACTCTTCTGGTGGATGTTCAAGAAGTATGTCCAAAGTTTGCAACTCCTGGAGTTGCTTAGTATCTAATGGAATAAAAAAACTATATTAAAACATTTGGGATTTAACTAAACACCATTCAGCTATTCCATTCCCAACTTTTTGAAGGATGAGAGGTGAACTTGAGCTTGCTTATGGGCTGGTGCTTATCTGACTGATGATGTGGTGCTGATAAAGACTCTGGAACATTCTCCTGCAGTTTCATTGTTGAGATTCCTGGCCTCCTGAGGTGGCTTGCTTCTGAAAAGAACCCAGTTAAAGTAAAATGTATATGATTACCAAAATGACTTTTCCACAAACAAAGATATTGGTCGTTATTTATGAAATATAATTAACCGATTTTTCTAAAGTTATGTGTTCTGGTAACTACTGTTAAACACTGAACACTCTATAATAAAACTACTGTTTTTTAAAAACCATCATGCAGTAACATTAACTAACTATTTTTAAAAAGGGTAAAAAGTAACTTAATATGCCAAACTACACTGGTTAACCTAGGGCATGCCTAATAATAATAATAATAATGTAACTAGCTGACTGATTTTTTCCATTAAAAAAACAAAAAAAACTTTCAATCTCACAAGTGTTACTTAGATATGCTAATCCACATGCTAAACCACCCACAGGTAGCATTTGAATTCCTTTTGCAATTTAAGAACAAACGTAAGCTGTATAAATTTCAGTCAAGTATACCACAGTTTTGTTTCTTACTACAGACTCTGTGGTTTTAACTTACTTCATTTTTAGTTTAATTTTGATTCCTTGTCAATAATAATTAAATTAAAAAAAATAATAATTCGGCGTAAAAAAAATAAAACCCACCTTCACGGTCTGCTTTGTCTTCTTCTTCATTTTAATCTGCGACAGGCAAAGTGGTCAGTGCGCTACCGCCACCTAAAGGTCTGGATGAATGATACTTAATAAAGTGTTTTTTGCTGACTTGACCCCGAGGCCTGGCGATGTCCTGCACAGTTCTCTAACACACTGGACACTTAAACATTCGCAGACTTAGGGCATGTGTGGGGGAAATTGTGGGAAATTATGTCTTTATTAGAAGCTATATGTACTGTAGGCTTAATTGGGTTGGCCATGAAATTATTTTTGAACATTTAGTCATAAATGTATAATCAAAAATAGGTTTGGCCTTAATTGATAAGTGTAAAGAAATCACTAAACACAAACATTATCTCATTGCTTCATTTCTTGATTAAAACATTCTGTATATTGTATTTTTGTTTTTTATTGGTAATGACATTTGTACAGAATGTAAAGTCGGTTTGCCATTTGCCAGTTTAATTTCAATAAATTAATTAAGGTGTACAAATTTGTAAAAGGTTAGCCATGTTGATTAACTAGGGACACCTGGGTGTACAGTATAATAAAATAACTGGTGGTTGTATTTTATTTTTTTAATAAAGAAGCTAGATTTTAAAATAAAACAATGAACTAATACAAAGCAATTTGGTAATTGACTTTGGTTGTTACCAACCTACAATCTACATATCTTTATTTCAGAGATCCAACCTTCTAACCCTCCCCTCCATCTACCCGTATGTGTAGAGTAATATGAAGTATCTAAAAAAAAGGACTAAACAATCTTTAGTGTAGATGGCACCCCAAAGCATTTTTAGCCCTTCTTTCCATTAAGTTTTAATAAATATATTGTATATGAGTCAGGACTGTGCAATATAGAGTGACATTTTTCAGCAAAATATATTCTTTAATATAAAGAACTCAATTGTTTTAACTCAATTTCATTTTAACCAACTATACACACATGACTAAGCAGGGTCATATCAGAACATACTGTATTAGAAAACCCAAATGCACAGTTTACAAGTACAGTGGAACCTCGAGTTACGAGTAACGTGGTTCACGAGTGTTCCGCAAGACAAATAAAGATTTTAAATAAATTTTGACTTGAAAAACGAGCATTTTCTTGGTTTATGAGTACCGAGTATCATGTATCAGGCATGCTCTTCTTGTTTTGACGCCGAGCGTCACATGATCACAACTGTGACAACAGTTTTTCTCTCTTGCGCTGCGGAATTGTAAGTAATTGTCTCCTCAGCTGGGTGAATACACATACACACACACAAACACACACGCACACTTTCCTGCTGAGTCTTAGTGCTTGCAGAGTTTCGGTGTAAGGCAGAGAGTTTGCATGTGTGTTTGTGTGGGAAGCCGATACAGACGCACACATACTCTCTGCCTTACACAGAAACTCCGCTCTGTCACAATGTTTTTCAAAGGTAAAGTGTGCAGGTTAATTTGTTGTTTTTTTACTTTACAGCAGTGATTCCGTTAACATGCACTCACGCGAGTGTGTCTAGTGATGTTTCTTGGTAATTTTTCTGGTAAAACAGTCTCTCCGTTAATGTGGTGTCTGTGTGTGTGTGTGCACACGCACATTACACACACACACACAGTGCCTGCACGAACAAACGGAAACACTTATCTGTCGGGATTTATTTGTATTTTTTTAAAGGTAAAGTGCAGGCTAATTTTCTTTTATTTTTACTTTATATTTTGGGTTAATTATTTTTATGTATTTATTTTTTTGGTCTGTAGGACGAATAATTTAAGTTTCCATTATTTCTTATAGGAAATTTTTATTTGGTTTATGAGTGTTTGGAGTGTTTTGGATTACAAGCCTGCTTTCGGGAACGAATTATGCTCGTAATCCGAGGTTCCACCGTTTTGTATACTTTATGTGGGGGAACACTGCTTTGGTAAAACAGAAAATATGTGAGTCGCACACGAGACAAATATGAACTATCTCTCAGATTTAGAGGTAATGGGCAATATTTGAGACACATTTGAGAAGATTGAGAAAATGGCTAAAATCTCATTCATGTCTAAAAGATGGCTCATTTCTGTCTAAAAGACAAAGAAGAGATTAACATGAGATCTCATCTTGAAGTTTCTTCGCTATGGAAAGTCATGCTAAGATACAACGACTGAGCAACATCGGGACCATTATCATGCTTTCCAACGTTTAGAACTTTTAAGAATTGTATAATAAAGCAATGTATTTACTCTTAACTTTTTCCCAAAAACCTGAATTTATTCACATTTTACTTATAGAATGTTGCTTCATTTTAAAATCCCCACTGTTTATTTACCATTTTCAGAGTTTATTTGAGTCCGAATGGACTCATACAGTATAAACACTGCTTGGTGTTAATTCAACACTGGGGAATTTGTTATGTACTGTGGGGTTGTTTTGAGGAACAGATTTTTATACCACTTCACCACAGTTTTTATCCAATAACCTCATGGAAAAAAAGCATTTTAAAATTATGACAGAGTGGAAATGTGAGACTGTCTATTAAGAAGGGTGCTATGATAGGTGCTAAAATGTACTTAAAACTGGAAACTTTTTACTTTGACTCTCTCTCACACATTATCTATACTGAAGATCCTCTACATGGTTGTGGGAGGCCTGGAGCTATTTTATTAAATATTATATTATTATGTATTATATTATTATGATATTGTTCATATTCAGACAAAACAAAACAGATAAAGCTTCGGCAAAAGAGCACGTGCACATACAGAAAAATGAGCAAAAACATATACTGCTGATTAATCAACAAGTTGAAAGTCAGTGCGCATGAAGCTAAATTACAGGGAAAATGGCACCACTGTTAGCAACTTCAATCCTAGGGAAAGAGGGCAAAGAATAAAACATTCTTTTTTTAATTGATCACAATGTGACTAATACGGAAATTTATTTTCTGCCTGTTAGCCAGTGTTTCATCTGTTACTGAAACATTTACAAACCTCGAGGTACATTTACAAACCTTGAGGTAAAGCAACATCATGCACACATGAGCTTTTAGCTTTATGCAATGTTGACTTCAGTAGCTAGCGCTCAAATAACAAAGGTTGATTTAGTTAGATAAGATGAAGTCTGGAGTCTTAGGCCTGGTTTATATTTGTGTTAAATACATACACAAAATCTTGTGCCCTGTATCCATTTTGCACTTTTTTAAAGCATCTATGGCATAAAATGAAACAAGAGGGCAGCATAGCATGACATGAGGCTGCATCACATATTACTGGATCTTCTAGTGTAGCAAAAATGTTTGAATGTACAGTCATAATTCTCCATTAGAGAGACAGGAAGTGCATGACTACCCTTATAACAACCATGGAATTTGTAAAACACTAACATCTCATCAGTTCCATCTTCTGCAAAGAGACAAATATCCCATGAAATCGTGAATACTTTCTAGGTTCACAGAGAAACCTGACATTGAATGACATTTTTACTCTGATGAGCCATCTAGTGGATGCTGGCTTTAATCATTCAAATGTTCATGAGACAGACATATGAATATTTGAGCAATGACGATCATGTTGCTGTTGCATCTGCACACATACTCAGAGTCATGTCATAGTCATATCAAGTATAACCCTGGCCTTAACCTGAAATTACTCTCAGAACAGAACTGTACAAAGGGGAGCTGTAATGTAGGTCAGTAGTTTTCAACACTGGTCCTGGAGGGCGACCTGTCATAAAAAAAACATTTTAGTGTTTTCTCACCTCTCAGCACACGTGATTTAACTAATCGGGTAATTATCAACCTTCTTTGAAATAAAGTAAGTGTAACAGAGCAAGTAAAACATGAAATATGCAGTCCATGATTGTGCATGTCCTCCAGGACCACGGTTGAGGAACACTGATGTAGGTGATTCAGAAAACATAAGACCCAACCGCATTAGCTATGAATAACATGTTGGAATAACGGTAACCTTTATAGTAACGATCAGACTGCAAAGTATGGTAATCTTGGATAATACTGAATTCTGTAACAGTTCGCATAAACATATTTGCAAAACTCCCAACAGCAGTTCATAATACACTGTATCTGAGTAGCTGTGTTGTTTTGGCTACAACTTCGCTCTCTTGCTCTCTCTCTCTCTCTCTGCAGTAGCCTTGGCTTTATTCCGCCTGGCTCTGTTGATCAGAATGAAGTGGCCTAGTGTACTGAGTCTTTTTCCCACACACTCCAGCTGCTGACCTCCACCTCAGGCCTGCACTGCACAAGACT